>NW_028145446.1:602500-867500 GCF_977016875.1 Pavona decussata | reverse complement strand
TGACATGGCTATCATGGCAGTCAACACCTTTGTCAAGGTAAGGTGCTTTAAAGTCAAAATACAGTAGAACCCCGCTATCTCAAACTAACTTAAGTCAAAGTCCCCTGTTATCGCAAACAAAATCCATTTCCCCTGGATTTAACCCCATTTTTCAGTCATCTTACTGTACTGTCAGCTAACCCGAACTTGGTTAATCCAAACACCCCACCAACTCGAACTACAGTAATTTTACTAACTTGAACTCTATTTTAAAAAATGTTGGTCAGTAAACCTCAAAATGTTAGAATGTAGCTGACTGACATGTCGAAATCTTAAGTCTTTTTTGACAATGTGTGTAATGTATGGAAATGTCCTTAACTAGATCAAAGCTTTTGTTTTGTCCTTTCTATGTTCTTAAAATATTGGATAAAATTCCCAGACTGCAGGTAAATGTTCTTATCAAAAGGCTTTCATAAAAAACATGTTTTGATCAGCAGCTTTTTATCACTTGTTAGGATTGTGAAGACCCAAACCCTCTGATCCGTGCACTTGCCGTCCGTACCATGGGCTGCATTCGTGTTGACAAGATCACAGAGTACTTGTGTGAACCCCTCCGCAAGTGTCTAAAGGATGAGGATCCTTATGTGCGCAAGACAGCTGCTGTCTGTGTAGCAAAGCTTCATGACATTAATTCCCAGCTGGTTGAGGATCAAGGATTCCTTGACTCCTTGAGGGATCTTTTGTCTGATTCTAATCCAATGGTAAGTTTTCATCAACACACAGTAATATATAGAGGGGATATTACATGGCAGCGCAAAGATATGAATTTTATTTGTGAGCAGTAAAACAATATTTTACTAACTAGCGCATTGAGTGTTTAAAATATTGTTTTTAACACAAGAAAATAAAATTCATATCTTAAGGCCACCGTGTAATTTTCTTTTATTATATAGACAAATCTATTTGCATAAACAACCGTGAAAAAGCAGGAAATAACGTTTTTATTCTCGCTAGTGAGGATATGGAAAATATACCACTCAGATCCCGGTTGTAGTTTCATGTGAATTTTACAAGTGGTGGATTTTTCAGTAAAACACTTATGTCTATATTATAAAACTGTATACATATCTATGCAAAGAGTTTTGTAGTGCCTTCTTTCTGCCTTTTTGGTCAAGCTGGGTTCAGTAGGTCATTGTAAGGAGTTTTTTCTTTGTTTGTTTTCAGGTTGTAGCAAATGCAGTAGCTGCATTGTCTGAGATTAGTGATGCCTCGCCTACTGCTGCTGCCATGATGGAAATTAACTCGCAGACTATTAACAAACTGCTTACAGCACTCAATGAATGCACTGAGTGAGTAGCGCTCGGCTCACAGCTATCTTTGAACCTATTTGAAGTTGAATTTGTTGAATACTAACAGTGTGTAGCACTTTATTTGCAACATTGGCAGAGATTTAGAATCGCGGTTAAGGCAAACAGTGAATGTGAGATTCATGTGTATGTTTTCTTGAAAAAGTTAGTACACAGATGAGAATAATGCAAAGTAATTCTGGCCTTTGATGCTAATGCAAAACTACTCAACTTTACATAGAAACTGAAAACAGCATGTGGAAAAGATAGGATAAACATGGTCAAATGGTCATTTCTGCCGTTTTCTGTAAACATTATTCTGTTATCTCTATTATTTGGTTATATACATGAAGTTGAGCCACTGATAAATGTTCATTATTGATGTGAATTCTTTTTGTTATTGTCCTTCATGAGATAAATTTCAATTTAACTCAATTCAGTTTAAGATGGCATTAATGTTTTAATGATGTCACCTTGTGGTTGGAATTATATTTTATAGATATACTCAGTATTGTTGGAGCTACTTCATGAGTATAATGAATTATTTTCTCCCAACACTATAATAATAAATTAGTATAGTTGATTTAGGCACCAGCAACTTTTGAGCACAGGGAAGTAATATTTAAAACAGTCTTTGTTCTAGCCAGTATAAATAATTTATGTGTTTACAAAGGAATAAAGCTTATGTTAGTTTTTGCCTTCCATTGTTAGGTGGGGTCAGATCTTTATCCTTGATTCCTTGGCACAGTACACCCCAAAAGATGACCGTGAGGCTCAGAGGTATACGGTGTTATACAACGTTTTTTCTGATAATTTATTTAAGGTTTAGTTAAGAATCCTTGCAATTAGCAGCATTGAGAATTTCTGTTGTTCATAAGAAGCTGCATGTCTGAGTAGAACCCTGGATAAGTGCTAAAGAATCTGGCCCACTCAGTTTGTACTGGACCTCCACTCTCCATCTTCCACCATTTCTGGGCCCCCCGATAGTCCTCATTTTGGCATGCTCGAGAAGAATCTACTTCCATCCACTCTGCAAAGTGTCCAATGAAAATTATTTAAAGATGAGATTGTGCTTAAATATTATTTGGCTTAGTATAGATCATTATATTTTATATATCTGTTCATAACACCAGCGATGCATCATCGAGACATTTCTGTTAATTGGTGTTTCTCGTGGCTAATTGCTTTTTGTCTCTCTCTTATCAAGTATCTGCGAGCGTGTCACCCCCAGGCTCTCTCATGCCAATGCTGCTGTTGTTTTGTCAGCTGTAAAGGTAAGATTATCTATCTCTGTTTTTGATAATTTTGTCATAAGTATTGAATAAATGAGAAAGATTTGTTCACAGTAGTAGTTTTGGAACTCTGCAAGTACATACATGTACCCATTATTAACTAATCATCCCTTACAATGGCAGGTTCTCATGAAGTACATAGAGATTATGACACCATCTTCAACGTATGTTCAGAATCTCATCAAGAAGCTCTCTCCTCCTCTTGGTAAGTTCACCTTACTATGAAACAATTCACTGAAAATATAATCAAAGCTTGGAGCACTTTTTTGGTGTTGGTTATTGTTCTTGTTGTTGTTTTATTTGTTTGTTTGCTTGCTTTTTTGGCTTTTAGTTTAAAACATAAATTAAAGTAGTTTCCTTTCATCTTACCAACCAAAGTATATTCACATTTTGCATGTGTACTAGCAAGTATTTCTCACATTTCTTTGTTCTTTATCTGTAATAAAATGTTTCGTTTAGTTACAGCGATATAGCACTAAAGTTTCCCCACCAATGTGGCTTGGGTTTGATTCCCGGACTTGGCATCATGTGGGTTAAGTTAGTTGTTGGCTCTGGTCCTTGCTTTGAGAGGTTTTTCTCCGGGTACTCTAGTTTTCCCTTCTACTCAAAAACCAAGTTTTCTAAATTCAATCTGGAGAGTGTCCCCAATTAGTGCTCTACACTAAAATACAGTGATACTTGAATAAAGGGATAATAATATTTTTATTTATCTGTAGTAACCTTGTTGTCAAGTGAACCTGAAGTCCAGTATGTTGCTCTGAGGAACATCAACTTAATTGTGCAAAAGCGGTATTGTATTGTTACTTTTCAGCTCTTTCTTTCATTCTTTCCCTCTGAGTTGAAATCTAAGTTCTCTTGGAATCTCATCTTGGGTTGTTTTTGATCCCTCTAGGGCGGATATCCTCAAAAATGAGATGAAAGTGTTCTTTGTGAAGTATAATGATCCAATTTACGTCAAACTGGAGAAACTTGACATCATGATCAGACTGGCAAACCAGCAAAACATTGCTCAAGTCTTGGCAGAGCTAAAAGAGTAAGACTTATTAAACTCCTTAGTAACAATTCAACTATACTGCGCAATGCAACAATGCAAATTACAGTTGACTCCCGATAACTCGAACCCTTGCTAACTCGAACCTCTCGCTAACTCGACCCAATTTTCCTTTCCCTTCAGGTCATTTTCTATATAATTTTACCCTTGAAATCTCGAACTCCCGATAACTTGAACCGTTTTCAATTTCCCTTGAAGGTTTGAGTTATCGGGAGTCAACTGTACATTAACAATGCACAGTAATGAAAGAATGATGCAATTTCAGAAAATGCTTGACAACACAGTGTTAGAAGTTACTATTTAGCTATAAGTTGAAAGTCGCAATAACAAAGTTTAACCCTCAACACCCAGTATGAACATGTACATTTCCCTCGCTGTCCTCCATCCATTTCTTATGGGACTTGTTGGAAGAATTTGTTTACATGCCACTTGAAAGATTTTATCTTTGCCTATCACTTCCTTCATTTTCCAGGTCAGTATGTTTGAACAAAAGAAAGGGTTAGAAGCTGGTAACTGTTTTGGTGTTAAGGGTTAAGGATCTACATTTCTCAAACGCATTGATAATTCAAAAGCCAAAGACAAAGGAAATCATGCATTGTGATGTGTTTGGATATCTGATGAAAAAACTCCTCGTTTTTGCATCTTTAATTTCCCCTTCAAAATCAGGTTGTTTGAGAAGTTATATCAAACACTTGTCAAAGTGTTTTGACCATCACAATATCAAAAACCTCAAAGTTCGTCAAAAATACTCCGCTACACATCGTATTTTCTCGGTGTTTGATATGTGATGAAACACTGTGTCTCATGTTTGATATTTTACGTAAAAGGTTTGGTTACAAGTTTATGCACACTGGTTGTAAGTTGAAAATTTCTATCTAATTTAAGCTGTTTCACTGCATTAAATCACTTCAAAACAAACCAACAGTGTAGCAATGTATTCAGGAGATCCATTTATCTTTTTATTCTCTTTTTGATTGCAGGTATGCCACTGAAGTTGATGTTGATTTTGTCAGAAAGTCAGTGCGTGCCATTGGTCGTTGTGCCATCAAAGTTGAGGTCAGTTCAGCTTTTTAACTGATTCATGTAGACTCCAAATTTTTATCCCAAGTAAGGCATGTTTTAGTGGTACATCTTTCTGTTTCCTTCTGTTTGTTACTTTGATTCTTTGTTTGATTCCACTTCTTTACTTTCTTCAATGTATGTTTTGCTTTTCTTCTTCCTCAGCAATCTGCTGAACGCTGTGTGAGCACATTGTTAGATTTGATCCAAACCAAGGTCAACTATGTGGTGCAAGAGGCCATTGTTGTTATCAAGGTAAAAAGCGTAAATAATAATTCATTTCTAATGATAACTTTCTACTTTGTTTTTCATTTACTTTAATTATATGTTGGGGATGTTTATAGGATTCTCATCAACAACATATCTCTTACAAATTCTGTTTGTTTAATTAACAGGATATCTTTAGGAAATACCCAAACAAGTATGAGAGCATCATCTCCACCTTGTGTGAAAATCTGGATTCTCTTGATGAGCCCGAAGCCAGGTAAGTACATGAAAGAAGATCGAGTCAAACAATAACATAGATCTAAGCAAATGTTTTAAACTATTGTTTGTGAGATGAGAATTAGATTGCCCGTGAAAAAAGTGAAAATAAATTTTGCTTTTTATAACCATTAGTTCTGGTTCCTTTTTCAGAGCATCAATGATTTGGATCATTGGTGAATATGCCGAGCGAATTGACAATGCTGCAGAATTGTTAGAGTCTTTCCTGGAGGGATTCCAAGATGAAAATTCTCAGGTACTTGCTTGATGTAAACAATTCTTGGAAATAATATTATATTGAGCAATGATGTTTCTTGGAGGTGTGTATTTTAGAAGATGTCTGTGTGTCAATGTTAGATTTGTTCATTCTGTGTCATAAAAATGATCAAAAAATTTTCAATTAGTCTCTTTTCATGAGGGGGCATATAGGAACAAACAATGAAATAAGCAAGCAGGTTGACAGACGAACAAATAAACAATAAAAAATGAACAAAAGGTCGGCATGTGGAGTAATAAGCACACAAACAGAAATGAAAGAACAAGCAAACAAACAAATAAATAAATCGCTTTATTTAAGTGTCAATGTATTTAGCACAGAGCACTGCTTAGGGACATTTTCCAGATTGAATTGGAATTTGGAAATGTAAGTTTTTGAGGAGAGGGGAAAACTGGAGTACCTGGAGAAAAACCTCTCAGAGCAAGGACGAGAACCAACAACAAACACAACCCACATACGACACCGAGTCTGGGAATTGAACCGGGGCCACATTGGTGAGAGGCAAGTTCTCTCACCACTACCCCATCCCTGCTCCCCAAACAAACTTACTGTATGAACAAACAAAGTTATTACAAGAAGTCTTTTAAGTGTTTGCTGTAACACAACTTATATTGCTTGGTTTCTAGGTGCAACTGCAGCTTCTGACGTCCATTGTGAAGCTTTTCTTGAAGCGTCCAACTGACACACAAGAGCTGGTTCAGCAGGTTTTAAGTTTGGCAACACAGGATAGTGATAATCCTGATCTGAGAGACAGAGGTTACATCTACTGGAGGCTGCTCTCCACTGACCCTGTGGCTGCAAAGGTATGATCTACAGTGTAGCTGCCAACTGGAGCACATTTTATTCACTTCATTTAAGGACTCGTGACTTTGATCAATCAAAAGATTGCAAATTGTTGTACAGTCGAACCTCTTTACTATGGACACCAAGGGGACAGGAATAAGTGTCCACATTATAGAGGTTTCTGTTTTAAAGAAGTAGGCTTTATATGGATTTCAGTCTCTCAGGGACCAAGTGAACTGTCCGTAATAGAGAGGTGTCCGTAAGGAGAGGTTCCACTGTACTTATCAAAATTGGCACTAATGGATAATTTCATGTCCCTAATTTGTGTAAAGCGTGCAAGTTTAAAGAAGCCAATGGCAGTAGTTCAGAGAAGTTTGCCTACAGTGCATGCTTTTGTTCAGAGCTTATTCTGTTGCATCTTATCCCAAGGCTTTGTGCGGGTTCATGTATAGTTTGGCATTACTGAAATGATTCTCTTTAGTGTTGGGACTGGATTCCCTGGGCTATAAAGCAGTACAGGCAAAGAAAAGTCAAAGGTAAAACTGAGAGGCAAAAATCTTTTGGAAGAATCTTTGCAGATTAGAAAATAAACTTGAATCAAAGTTCACATTTGCCCAGGATTAACGTAATCGGGCTTTGAACAACTGGCAAGCTTCTCTTGGTAATATTCCCAGACACTCAGTTTCATAAATTCCCGCAATCAAGTGACCATGAAAGCTTGTCAACAAGGGTAACTGTACTTGTGTCAGATGACCAAGTAGGACTTCTTGTCAACCCTGACCAAAGCTAGCAAATCTGGTTTGTTTGTTGTTTTATTAGGAAGTTGTGCTGGCGGAGAAGCCGCTGATATCAGAGGAGACAGATCTTTTGGAACCAACCCTGCTGGATGAACTTATTTGCAACATCTCCACACTGGCATCCGTCTATCACAAGCCACCAAGCTCATTTGTGGAGGGCCGTACAGCTGCAAGGAGATTCACACTGCCTCCAAGAGCTGAGCCATCACCAGGTATGGTGATACATTCCTCACATTTGTAGAGTAGTATGAAGAAAAAAAATTAAATTTCCAAAAGCCTTATTGTAGAAGAGGCATACAATATAAATGACTGCAAACATGTTTGTTTCTTTAGTAAATTAGGCTTTACTTTGAGAAAATGTGCTTTTCAGTTGTCCCCAAGCTTTTGCAACACTGTAAGTAATGACTCCAACTAATGCAGCAAAATTGTTCAAAATTTAGTCTCTGATCAAAATGTGGATTAAAATACAGGTCAACAGCAATAAGTTGGTGCTGAAAATCAGAGCAATGTGGAACCGTTTTTTGCTTTTTGTGGGCCGAAATCATGAGCTACACTCATGCATAAAAGCTCTGTTCAGTCAGTGATATCTGAAGAATCTTAAGCATTGCCTATCCTTTTTAAGTAGCTACTGAGTGAAACCATTTGATCAGCATTATGCCGATATCTTTTCAATTCCATCCAGGAGCTGAGACTGAAGAAGCACCGCCAGCTGCTGCCCAACCAGTGGCAGCTCCAGCTGCCGCTGCCACTGCTGCAGCCCCTGCTCCTGCTCCTGTCCCTGCGGCTGCCCCACCAGCTGCCGACTCTCTCCTTGGTGATCTTCTGATGGACATTGGTCCTACTCAGCCTGTGTCTGCTCCAAGCATGGCTCCTGCTCAGCCAGCAGGTAATATAATTATTCTCTCTAAATACTTCAGGATTTTTTAACTTCGTTGCTTGATCACTTAGTTGGCAGATTTAAGCAAAAGGCTGGCGTTTAATGTTACGTACATAAAGTAGGTTATGTTTGTGTGGTTCTGATGAAGCTTTTGTTGTTTGATTAAGCACCAGGAGGCGGTGTTATGGATCTGTTGGGAGAAGACTTCAGTGGCTTACAGGTAAATCCCACACGGATGTGATTAGAGCAGTTTTCAGTTGAGTGTCAAAAGTAATTCCTGTTTGCTTTGGTTTTGCTTCACTACGCTTTGTGATTGGCTAGAAAAACTCGCGCCACTTTTTCAACTAATGAGAAGCCAAACCTAAACCAGCCGTGTTTCATTCACACACGTTCTCCCTCGCTTGGCGCCAGTTACATGTATTTGCTTTAAGTTCTGATTGGTTTTGTTGCACTGTTAACAGCTGTTGTGTTTGGCCAGAGTAGGTTGGTTTGGTTCCAGTTTCCCGACACTCAATTTAAAACTGCTCTTTATTATTCTTATAAACATTACAAAAGAATAGCCGCATGTGGCTGGATTCGTTAAACCAACCTATGATATGATGTCGGACAAGTTTTGCTCGACTACAAAATCCTGTTGTTTAGAAACATTACTTAGTATTTATCCTTGAAATTGAATTAACCCAGCCCCTAGATACAGTACATGTACAAAAGGGCATAATGCTGGAACACAGTCTTAAAGAGACAGGTCACTTACACTTACTTTCTTGAGCTGTGATAGGATTTCACATGTGATGTGAATGCTGTATTTTGAGTACTTGTAGCCGTGTTATTGCAAAGAGTCAATATGATAATGACACTTCCTCATACAGCCATACTAACAGCAGAAAAACATATAAGTTGGAGTAATATCGGCATTTAATAATTGGGGTTGGTCAGATAGAATTCAGTTTAGACCTTGGTTTTGTTAAAGCATGTGTCGACAGCTTCATTCAAATAGCTGGATCTAACCGTTTTATTTTTTTTCAGCTTGGTGGAGGCCCAAGCCCCGGTCAGCCTGCTGTGGCAGCAGGAGGCCTGGGAGACCTTTTCAGTTTATCTGGGGGAGTTGGTATGCCAGGCGGAATGTATTCAGCACCTAAACAGGTTAGTTATGGTGTGACCATAATACTGAGGTATTTTTGTACGGCTTATGACTATTTGGGGAAAGAAGATCTTGCTAAGGGCTATTGAAATCCAAATAGAGAATTGAACTTTGCAGAGATAATGAAGCAACAATACTTCAAACAAGCGGAAAAATGCATAACAATGTGTGGTATTTTTCTCCAAATGGAAGCTTAATTATCTCTGAAAAATGTATGGTTACCTCTGTTTTGGATTCTAACAACCATTGCTTAGATCTGATTTTCCTGCATAGTTATAAACCGTGCCAAAATATCTTTGTTTCAGTACGAGGCGTCCTTAGGAAACCCAAGTTTCTCAGACCGTCCCGAGATGCGCAGAACATATGCGCAGTAGCAACAGGAAGCATTCTTCCTCTTGCTTCGAGTCCTTGCTAACTTCACTGAAAAGTAGCTGTTGAAAGTCAAGTTTGAAGACAGTCAAACCTCTCAAAGCCAACATCCCTTCTTAAATGACCTTAGCCCTAATATAACCCAGTGCTGTGTAGCCCTCTCAATGTGCCAGCACCTATTAATCTTGCTGCCTTCAGATGATTGTTTCCCGTTATATAATATTTGAAAAATAACTGGAAATTTGTGAAACCAAAAGACTGAAGAGCAATTTTAGGTATAATAGAAATCAGCCATTGTCGTGTCTGTATCCTTAATTACCCATTTCAGTTCAAATTTTGCATTTTGTACAATTTGCTTTTTTCAACTTAGTCTCTGATTTATAGCTCTCTATTAAAATAGTTAAAAACTGCAAAGTGATAGTTTGTGTGTGTGATATGTGTTACTTAGATCTGGCTGACGGCTGCCAAAGGAAAAGGAATGGAAGTACAAGGTAATGATACATCACTATGCATCTTTCAATTACTGGTGCTGCCCTAACAGATTGTGAAAATAGTAGGTATTGTTTGGGGGGGGGGGGGGGGGGCGGGATTTGGCAATGTCAAGCAGAACGTAAACGAAAACGTCTAATAAAGTCTGTTGTGTTCTGTGATGTGGTGTGATTTTATATTACGTTGTGTTGTGTTGTTACTTTACATTGTTGTGGTATGGTGTGTGGCATTATGTTACGCTACACGACGTTACGTTGTTATACATTATAACATTACCATATGTGATGTGATGTTGTTATGTTACGTTACTAAGTTACTTTACGTTATGGTATGGAATGATGTGTGATATTATGTTTCGTTACGTTACGTTATGGTATGTGATGTTGTTATCACAATTTGTATATTAACAATACGTTCATTGTTGATTTTGTTAGGAACATTTTCTCGCCGTCAAGGACAAATTTACATGGACATGACATTCAACAACAGAGCCATGCAAGCCATGGGATCGTTTGCAATTCAGTTTAATAAGAACAGGTAAAACACTGATCTTTGCACTGTTTTACACGTTTAGTATAGTATAAAGACTGCATACTCACTGCAGAACCACTACTTTTCAGGCCTCGTTTTTCAACAGAACTGTAAAACCCTGGAATACTATCTGCAATCTTGCCTCTCCGGACAAATTCTTCAGCCATACATTGCTTTGAATTTTAACGCTTCTTAGAATTATTGTTCCTTAATTATCTCTAAAAAAGAATGCGTGGTTACCCCCAGATTTCTTTCTGAATTCCAATAACCCTTGCTAAGATCTGTTGTTCTCGCATAGTAATAAACTGCGCAAAAATACCTCTGTATTAGTAGGCACCGTCCATAATATGCGTAGAAGAAAATAGGTGATCCATCTAGTGTAACACTAAATTGCTTGTGTTTGTTTCAGTTTTGGGCTGACTCCAGCCACTCCGCTGAATATCCCAAGTCCTTTACTCGCCAATTCTGCAGCAGAAACCTCGATGCCTGTCAACTTGAGTACGTAGTAGTATTTCCTCATTAAATATCATTTTTTATCTGCTTTAAAGTGATGTTACATGAGACAACTTTTGACGACGATCGTTAACGCAACGTAGCCCGCCAACAACATTTAACGCAACATTTTGTTGTGGTGATGCGTTTCGTGGTTTTGAACAGGTCAAAAATTTGCAATGTGTTGCCGCAACACAACTGCTTCGTTAAAAATTGTCCTCGCGCTGTTACACGATAACAACTTTTAAGGCAACAATCAATGTTGCGTTAAAAATTGTTCGGTGTAACATCACCTTTAAAAGGGGACGATTTCTCAAGTCAATCAATTGCCAAATGGCATTAAGTTTGTGCAGGAGGTTCGGGCTATTTTGCAATTAATTGACACTGATGCAAGTCGACTGTACCCTAAATGGCACTGAATTTATATTAGAAACGAAAACTAGACGACATGATTCATTGTGTTGCCCGATAAGATCCAGTCCAATGGGCCTTTTGTACTAACTGGTCATGGTAAAAATCCGCCATACTGGATGGCAAAAAAGCGTGGCACCCTCCACTGGGACATCCAGAACAAAGGAAAGTCAAGCTTGACAAGTTGGAATTCCTTTGTGCTCGAATCGACTACATTCTTTTGCCATCCAGTACGGTGGATTTTGTACCATGTGACCAGTTAGTGCAAAAGGCCCATTTGGTGATAATGCCAAATCTGTTTTCCTGGTTCAAATTTTAAAGAATACTGAACACAGCTGGCACAAATACCCACTGATTTCCATATTAGAAGAAGAATTCAGATGGTAATCCGTTTGCGTTTATTTCTTTTCAGATGGACCTGTCCAGAGGATGGATCCACTGACCAACCTTCAGGTGGCGGTTAAGAACAATGTCGACGTATTTTACTTCAGTTGCATGGTGCCGTATAACGTGCTATTTGCTGAAGACGGACAGATGGGTATGATGAATCTTGACAAATTTCTGCTTGACAAAATTGTAAAATTGAACATTATTACTGGAAAGTACAGCTCAGTAGCTTTCGTTTGAATGGTCACACTTTAGGATTTCATCCTCAGACTCAAAAGTTAGAATTACCTTGTACAGCATAATAAACAGTACCACAGGAAAGTACTGCTCAGTAGCTTTCATTT
This sequence comes from Pavona decussata, assembly GCF_977016875.1. NCBI lineage: Eukaryota > Metazoa > Cnidaria > Anthozoa > Scleractinia > Agariciidae > Pavona > Pavona decussata. The sequence continues at coordinate 855,392 of NW_028145446.1, read as the reverse complement.
AAATGGTCACACTTTAGGATTTCGTCCACAGACTCAAAAGTTAGAATCACCTTGTACAGCATAACAAACAGCACCACAGGAAAGTACTGCTCAGTAGCTTTCATTTGAATGGTCACACTTTAGGATTTCATCCACAGACTCAAAAGGTAGAATCACCTTGTACAGCATAATAAACAGCACCACAGGAAAGTACTGCTCAGTAGCTTTCATTTGAATGGTCACACTTTAGGATTTCATCCACAGACTCAAAAGTTAGAATCACCTTGTACAGCATAATAAACAGCACCAAAGGAAAGTGTTGCTCAGTAGCTTTCATTTGATTGGTCACACTTCAGGGTTTCATTCCCAGACTAAGAAGTTAGAATCACCTTGTACAGCATAATAAAAAGCAGTTCCGCGTCGCTTTGAACCTCATTATGAAAGCGCGGCTATGTGCATAGTTTTTGTTGTGAACACTAATTTTCACATGAAAAGCTTTGCACTTAGCCTCGCTGTCATAATGAGGTTCAAAGCAACTCGGAAATTATTGACAAACGGTAAGATGTTCAAAAGGCAACCCATTTTGAATTTCTCCAGTATACAACATTGAATTGTATTGCTCGGTAACTATCGAGTGAGGTAAAACTTCGCTCGGTTTCAGCGTTAGACGTTCGTTTCTGTCTCGAGACAGTCCTGTTGGATGAACATTAGTTTCTCTTAATTTCTGTTGCATCTTCATGTAGACCGCAAAGTGTTTCTAGCAACTTGGAAGGACATTCCTGCCGAGAATGAAGTACAGAAACAAATCTCCAACGTTTCATTTTCGTCAGGTAGGACCTCTCTACTGTTACAGGACTGTAAGGTCAGGGGGAGGGGGGGATTTTGAGTCTTTTGCAAATTCTCGCCTCGAAGAGTGGTTTTATAACGACCTCCTTTAGAACCAAAACCGAAATAATCACATCCAACAATTCAATAGACAAGTGGTGACCTCTTTAAATCAAGTAACCATCGAAAGTAAACCATGCAACCGGTTCTAAATAAAACGGATGCTAAGCGCGGGAAGCAGGAAACCGATACCTTGCGCGGGAAACACGTAACAGGTGCCAAACGCGGGAAAACATGCAACCGGTGCCAAGCGCGCGGGAAAACACATATCGGGTGCAAAGCGAGGGGGAACGTACTAATGAAACCAAGCGCGGGAAAACACGTAACCGACCAACCGGTGCCCAGCGCGGGAAAACACAACTGTTCCCGGTGCGTGAAAATTTGCAACTGCTGCCGATTGTGTGACTAGTGGCTATTGATAAAACATGCAGGCCGTATTGTAAGGCGCTGGAAAACAGGTCGAAGCCACGGTATTTCTTTTGACAGGCAGTCAACACCACTGTATGGTGGATATGTGTTCATGTTACTCGTTTACTTGCTTAATTTACGGCATTTCTTCTTTGAAATTGAAGTAATTAAGTCTTTCATCATTCGTGGTTAGGAGAGTCGTTCTGCTTTCTTTGCAGAGGTCGCTCAGTCAAAACTCTCCTCCAACAACATTTTCACCATCGCTAAACGGACTGTTGAAGGACAGGTAAGTGACATTTGTTTTTGTTGTTGTTGTTGTTGTTAAGTTGATGATGTCGTTGTTTTCGCTACTGTTTTTTTTTATACATCCTTAAACTCATAAATAATTCACTTCCGAAAAGGCAACCTCGTTGTGAACCTTTGCTTTGAATTTCTCCAAGAATGATGAAAAATTTTAAGACGCTATATCAAACACTCGACAGGGTGTTTCATCCGATTTCCAAATATCTCGAAGTTGGTTGAAAAAACGAGGTGCAGTTCTCCGGCGGTGTTTTGAAATCGGATGAAACACTAAGTCATTTAAGACTGGTTTTCGCTAGCGACGGAGTCGGAGTCGTAAGCAGAGTCGTAAGAGCGCTTATGACCTAGTGAAAATCAAAAATCGGAGTCGTAAGCGGAGTCATAAGCGCGACGGAATCGGAGTCAGAAGAATCAGAACGTTTCCATTTTCTTCCGACTCTGCTTACTACTCCGTCGCTTACGTTTCGGAATCGGAACGCTGTTTTCACTAGATCATAAGCTCTACGCTTATGATTACGACTCCGACTCCGACTCCGTCGCTAGTGAAAACCAGCCTTTAAAGATGTAGTAAAAAAAGTTTCAGGAACCATTATTTGGTGTTTTGGTTTTCCAGATTTCCCACATTCAAACGGAAAACAAAGACATACCGCCGACTAGCCTCGGGAGGCTAAACGCCGACCAGTCTCCACATTCTTCACTTTAAAAAAAAACTCTCACATGTTTTAGTAAATCGGAAAATGATTCAATAAACTTACAGACTTACAAAAAGAAAAGCCTATCAACTTTAAACTCGCAATGTTAAGTATGTTTAAAACACGAGCAGCAGTGTTTTATCGCTATTTAAAACCACGAGGCGCAGCCGAGTTGTTTTAGATCCGATAAGACACGAGCTGCGAGTTTTTTGAACGGCTTCAAAAACATTCCTGGAAAAGTGTGTGTCAAGAGAGTTCATAACAATGATGCTTTTGTGAACGTTCGAAATAAGCATACGAGAAAAACATTAAATACCGCATGCTAATAAGGAGGAGGTTTTATCGGGTTTAAACACCACTGCACGTGATGTTTTATCAACCATTTGATAGGTCAATGGACTTATGAATTATTAATGAGTTTTTGAAAACTTTAGCTGCGTGTTTGTATTTATGTGTTTGTTCGTTTCCTTAGGATATGTTATATCAGTCACTGAAATTCACCAATGGTATCTGGGTTCTAGCGGAGCTTAAAGTGCAGCCTGGTAGCTCTGTGGTGCAGGTAAGGGCCTGTGAAAAACAAGGCTTCTTCCCTATTGAGTGACTGAAAGAAATTATTTAACCGAAGTTGACATATTGTGAAGGCCCTGGCAGCTGGACCCAACAGTTCTCCAGTATGGGGGGAGGGGGAGGGGTGGAGGTTGTGGTTAGTGCGCCGGACTTGTAATCTGGAGGTGCCAGGTTCAAGTCCCGCTCTGCCCTCTTGGATATGTTTCACGGTAGCTTCGTTTTCAAATCCAAGACCATATTATATAAATAGCTAACTGGTCTGCCTCCCACCAGTTGGGATTTTTAGCAGATGTCATGTTCAGTTTGAATATTTCATTCAGTGATTTATAGTCTCCCAACTTAGCAAGACACTAAATAAAGTTGTTATTGTATAGGATAGGCTAATACTGAACGGTAGTGACTGGTTTATTATCACGCCAGGTTCCCTCTGAAATTGTCTTCTATTTTTTCCTGTATTTACAGTTGTCCTTGAAGACGCGCGCTATGGATGTTGTTATGGGGGTACAAGACATGTACCAGACCATTCTACAAAACTAAAGTTTCCAAAAGGTTAATTTTCCAAGGACTCTCAAGCTGAACAGCAAACTCATACAGCAGAAATGATGGAATAGATAGAGTATAAATTGCAATAAAATTGACATTCAAAAGTATTCCGTGCTGTTGTCTCCAAAGGCAGGGCAGATATCGGTTGGAAAACGAAAGGGAAATATTCAGGTAGTGTCTAGAGAAAAGTGTAAAGATAGCCGTGGACAAAGTAGCTTGCGAGAGCAGACGCATTTCTGGCTTTTGTTTCACCCGCCGCGAAGGCCGGACAAGCGTCTGCTCTAGCAGGCTACAGTCGGGGCAGCCCTGAGAATTTTGGTAGTAACAACTTCAGAGAACAGTGAGGAGAAGATGTATGTTGATACCGGGACAGCAAAGGGTGAAATCCCTTGCAGCTGTGAACAAGTGGCACGAAACAGCACAGTACTTTGAATAGGATGAGCACTCGCCAACTGATACGTAACCAAATTTAGCACACCATCTGGTAATTTTCAAGCGAATTGTTTCATTATGTTTATTGGTAATAACGCGTTATCAGTATAGAAACAAAAAAGATGTTATCATTCTGAAGCCTGCGTGGAACATGAGAAAGAACTGCGAGCAAAAAAATCTAGCTTACGTAGCTGGCGATTTTGGCAATTGTTCGGTATCACTAACTATATAAGACAGCTTTTATTACATTTTTTGACGAAAACGCGTTCTACTACGCTACACTTATACCCTGTTGCAAGCGACTTGCACTTCAAAGAGTTGGGAACGCAGATATGGCGTTCTTCGACTTAGAAACGAAATTGAATAGCTTTACACAGGGTTCTTTTGAAAACTGAATCTTTTACCAAATCATCCCTACTTCGTCTAGTCTAGTCAGTGTATTATCGGTTTTGTTTTTTCTACCAAACCACCATGAAAAGAACTGATAGCAAGACAAAAATCATCATCTGCGAACGACTAGTGTCTCCTGCGGCCCCAGTTGACTGGGTTTTCCGCACTGCGATCAGCCCCTTGCCTCCAACGACACCCGGCACCATCCCATAAAGCTGTTGGGTGGCGGTGTTGATGATGGCAACGGACTTATTAGCGGTGGCAGGGGCAACCAGCCAAGACCCGGACACCAGCAGGGGGCGGGAAACAGCGTGCATGCCCGGCGCGGAAAATACTCTTCCAACGCCTTCGATGTAGCTGACGGCGGCGCCGCTACCAGACTCCAGGAGATCAAGATCCAACACTGCTATCTTGTCGCTGTAAAGTAGGCTGATATAAGCAAGGAAGCCACATTGTTTCCCAGCCTTGTCGAAAACCAAGTAACTCACGCCCCAAGGAATTTGGAGTGTGGATTTGAGAGTTGGAGCGCTGTCCTTGTCAGAAATGATCAGGACGTAGACTTTACTGTCAAGGAGAACGTTTTCGGTCTCGTTGACGGATTTGTAAGTTGCTACGATAAAGCGGCCGTCAGGGGAAGCGTGGGGGACACCAGTGAAATTCCATTTGCGAACGATCTGATCAGTGGCCACATCCATCTCTAGCAACGTGCGCTTTGAGCGGGAACGGCTATAGCAATCAACGAAGGCGTGTTTGTTCACAGAGCTGTAAGCAAGGTTGAAAGTTCCAGAGCAGCCGTAGCTGGAAACATTGACGAAGCCTTTATATGACTTGGATGTCAAGTCGAGTAGATGGAGACCTGGGTTGAACAAGTGAGTAACGTAACCAACTTTTCCCTTCTTCACTTGCTGGTTAACGTACATGTAGCCGAGGGTCCAGCCTAAGGAAGCGTGCGAGTAGATAAGATGAAGTACAATTTAGAGTAACGGTCGTAAAACTAAATAGAAAATACACCTGACAAATTAAAGCAAAAGTAATTATAAATAAGACCATAAACCAATCAACCGGCGATAGATGCAGGGCAAACGGCACCAAGTGCGAAAAAACGCTTTTCTTTTTTTCTTGGTGTCATGTGTGCTTCCGCAGTGTGCAACTGTTCAACAGGGTCGCGTGTTCCGGGTCAAAGAAGTCGCCGATTTACTAACCTGGTTGCACATGCGCCTTGATGGCCTTGTGAGTCTTTTCCAGTCTCCCTGCGACATTGATGACGTCAAAAGTAGCGTTTATCCACGTGTGTACCCAGACCTCTTCCATCCAGGGTATATAGTACAAATCATAAGGGTGCCCCTCTGTAGGAATTGTCTCAACAACCTCCAGAGATTAAGGAAGCAAAAGGCAAAAACATGAGCAATATCAGCTCATGGACTCCTGAAAATATCATGATCTGTTAATAATATATCTTTATCTTGAGATGGATCTCACCTAGCCTACGTAGCAGGTGTAAGAAGTAAGAATAGAGAAAATAGAGAGAACAAGCGGCTTCAAAGGGCAGTTGAAAAAAATTGGGTCAAAGTTTTCTCCTTAAGCGACGCTTTAAAACTTGAAAAGAAGTAACCAAAACATTAACTTTAGAGCAGAGCATCCGAACTAGCAATCGGAAGGTCGTGGGTTCGACTCCTGATAGGAGCACTCGGATTGTTTTTTTCTTAGTATGCCTGTGTCATTTACTGATTAAATACATCATTCTCACAACATTAACTTTTCTGAAACTTTTCCAACCTCTTTTATCAATCTACGGTCTACTGAGGATAAGAGAGAGCTAAAAAAATTTGATGTTGATTTTGGCTTGAACTGAAGATGCAAATGATCGGATTGAATTAAGACAAGCAAACATATTTACCTCTCCTTTTTCCACATCAATAACATGAACACGATTCCCAGGCATATCACTAAAGAAAATGAGTTTATCCTTCACCAATATCTCGCCTCCAAACGAACACTTGTCCCTGTCAAAATTACAAAAAAAACGTTAGATTGAATAATGAGGGACTTGAAAGGGATTAGTGAGGATGTCCTTCCAATGGTTGGCTAGATAAGTTGGAGCCCCACAAAGGTTCAGTTCAAAGATAGAAGCTGCTTTGCATGCGAGCCGTACCTATTTCATTAATGAAGATCTCAAACAACCTTCTGTTTTCAACTAATCATATCACGCACATAGAATACTGGGATACTCCCTGGGGGGAAGCTGAGGTGGGGGTGGGGGGGGGGGCAGATGGAGTTCCCATTGCTTTCTTGGTGTACGTTACCTGGAGTATCGGTTGCTTGATTTGGTACAAATATCGTCAGGAGCGATCGTAGACAAAACTGTTTTGCTTTCTGGGTCTATGATGTAAATGGCTTCGGACCCAAAGACGTAAAACAGAGTTTTTTGATCATTTGAAAGTGGCAGAGCCTCACCAAGACTGCAACAAACTGAATGAAACAAATGAACAAATTAAAGTTAGTATAAAAACTAATTATTTTTAATGTTCAAATTTCAATTTTTTCAGCGAGTATTTTCCCTCATCGTAGCTCTGGCCTTGAAGTAAGCTCCGATCACGCCCGAGTTTAGCAGCACTCGGCTTATCTCCTGAGAAGTCTTATTCAGTCGCTATCCCTGAAGAAGATTAGTTGCACAAGTTGAAATATTTGCCTAAATAAAATTGCCCTTTGCCGTACAGTCCCGCAAATACGTTTGGTTGTGGTATTGTACTTTGGATTAAAATAGGGACTGTCGACGTGGCATTACAACTAAGGCAAACCGGAGTTAGTATATGATGCGACTTCACTGGAAACAACAGTTTAACTTGAGCTATCGATCAGTCGTTTATGAACAAGCGAGGAGACTCGAACCAAGGTCAAACAGCGGCCAGTTAGCCGTTCTAACGTATTTGCTTGACTGTATAATAAGAGCTGCAGAGCTGCTTCTCTTGTTTTTCTAATAGAATCTCTACATGACTACTTTTTTTCAATATGAATGAGTTGCATGTCTGAGTGGCAGTACGATTTGGAGTGGAGAGGAAGTGCTCAGAACCTGTAGTTGCCGGTTGCGGTATTCGTTAAATCTGTGCTTCAAACGTCTCTTTGTTTCGCCTATGTACTGTAAATTGCAGAGGTTACAGAGTATCGTGTAACTGAGATTTCTCTTTTGTTGCAAGTCAAGTTAGATTTTGTATTACGTGTTTTGCCAGTGGAGTAATGTAACATTACAAAATGCCTGCTAATTGCTACCTGCACCAAATTTATCTTACAATTACTCAGGTCCCTTATGGCGGTAATCTCTTATCCGTAATCGCGTGGAAACCGTTTGTAACAACAGTAGGCAGAGTGTAGCGAACGTAATGTCCTTCCAGGTGTGGTATTATTTACTGCCGTTAAACTTCCGCGTCTTGAAATCGCTAAAAGTAGTCGCCTTCTTCCTATGAAACATAAAGCGATGAAGTCCATAGTCGCTACAGAAATACTAATCTGGCTTGCATCCAATTACAGGCTAGGTTATTATAAAGTATTTATTGATTTAAAATAGTAGACATTGCATATTTTCTGTCTGAAAATCAGAGATATTGTGTGCATCGCCGTGATCAGCGCGCAATCCTGTGGTAACTGAAGGCACGACACACCCTTAAACGTTCAAACTGAGCTATGAAGCAAAATGATGTTACATACATCAAATTCGCGTTCATTCCCTACAGATTCTGGCTATTTTTGATTACTCACCTAAGGCCACAATAGTGAAACCGAAAAGTGTAGATGATAACGACGGCATCGCTGGAAAATTGGGGGATAGTCCGAGAGTTGTGCAGTGGTTGTGGCTTCTTGTTCTGTCTGTGAAGTATTGAATTGTGATATTGGAAGGTCAAGTACTATTATACGTTCCCACCCTGTCAAATTTTGTCGTCACACAATAAACTCTCGAGTTCAATGATATGTAGGTCACGTAGGGTGTTCGAGGAGTATCACTAAAAAAATTATATGTTTTTATTCTTGTCTTGTTTTTTATTACTGATTTGCTTTATTTTGTGTGATTTTCGAATTATGGAGACGGAAAACGGAACAGCAAATCAGTTGATTTTGTTTTTCCTTAGACAAGGCAGCGAACACAACGGTCGGTATAACCGAGAACTGATCGAAAAATTAGGTTACCTAAATGTCGCGGTCTATGAAAAAGCCAGCGCATTCTATTATGGCACACTCCAGTGACACATAACAGAATTTTGGACACCGCCTAGCAAATTTGTTTATTGCTAATACGTCATATAACCTGCGCGAAAAAATCCCACATTTCTGATATAGTCTATAGTTTATAGCTAAAATCAGGGGATATTCCGCAAGATTGAGCAGAACGATTGTTTTATTATTCAACACAACGATAAAAAAAGCACAGTTTGTTGCAGAAAAGCTGGAGGCGACCTTTAGTTTGCCATTTTTCACCCCGACATAGGAAATTACCTATATGTATCGCAGGATATCGGTTGACTACGGACGATGAATATTTAGAGTACCGTGACCATGTTTGGGCAGTGTTACCATATGTTGAATAATAATAATAATAAGAGAAGTTAATAAAACCAATAAGGGCCAAAAGATGATTTGCAAACTTGAAAAACAAAACATTCATTTATTGCTGAAAACAACAAGGCTTTTATCCAACACATTTATAATTTCTTGGCACTGTCAGCGATGATCTAGATTCCAGGAAATTAATTTAAAAACTATTTTAGTTGTGTGATCAGTGAGATGTTTGTAACCTTTACTGTCTTCACTCGTACACCAAAGACGTGAATAGTTGGCACAGAAAGATAGCTGAGCCAAACCTTTGAGAATTAAATACTTGTGGGGAGCCCGGTTGTACTCACACGTTCCTTCCCTTCGCTAGAGCTCTTTTTCACTCCACCATTACTTTCCCCGGTGCCAAATGTCTTCTTTGGGTCCAAATTTGGAGGAGTTTTCTCCTCAGGCTCTGCAATGGGAGGGATCTCTTTTATAGGGGCCAATTCTGGTATTGGAGGTGGTTCGGGTATTGGTGGGGGCTCCGGTGCGGGGACCGGCTCAGGTAATGGAGCCCACTCGTCTATAGGCTCTGGATCTCGTGTGCCAGTCTCATCTCGGTCTAAAATAGCTTGTGGGATGGGTGGTGGCTGGGGTAAACGCTCTAGCTTTTCTAACGGAGGTGGGGAATATTCATCAATCTTTGGAAGAGGGGGATACGGAGCAAACCTCTCAGCCATCAACGAAAGGGGAAATTTTGGCAATCGTTTTGGGGTTGGAAACCTGGGGAAATCCATGAAATGTGATATGCTCGGTATAGGGTCGATGGGCTCCTCTGGGAAGTCGTGGTAAGGGGAGAAGTGATGTGGTCTTATATGCAGGTAATGTGGAAGCCAATAGTGGTAATGGTGGCCGTGAAAAAGTAAGGAACGTTTGGTCTTTTTTGGTGTTGAGATATCGAGGTTTGTTCCAGTCTTTCTCCGTTCTGCGTCAGGTGCTTGACTAGAAACTGTCTTTATGTTTGCGTGCGTATTCCAGCGCTTATTTCCCTTAAGTTGTGATCTTCGGATATTTATCCCATCTTCAGGGGCACCTGGTATTTGGTCATAGGAAGGCAGCTCTCCTTCGGACACTTCCATGTCTGAGAAATCGTCTGGAAGAGCCAGAGAGTCGTAATCTTTGGAAAGAACCGAGCTTTCCCTGTTTAATAGTTCGATCTGTTTGATTGTAGACTCTTTTTCCAATTTCTCGTCTCTGGTTCCAAATGACATGGCGTAATCATCAAGTAAGTTCTCTAACATGAGATGCTCATTGGGAGCCCTGCGCAAGGCGAATCTTTCATCAGCGCCCTATAGACAAAAACCAACAAGATTCAGGACTATTTCATTGCTACCTTACCGACAAAAACGCACGCTACAGAAGACTAGAAAGAAAGAAGGGAGAGAAAGAGAAAGAGAGAGAGTGACCGACTGACTAAATGACTGACTGACTAACTGACTGACTGACTTGAATGAAGGACTGACTTACTGACTGACTGACTGACTGACTGACTGACTGACTGACTTGATTGACTGACTGAAAGACTGACTGACTGACTGACTGACTAACTGACTGGTCGATTAACTGACTGTCTGTCTGTCTGTCTTTCTGTCTGGTTGGGTAGTGAATAACGCGATGTCCCCTTATTATTCCTGTTCAAACACCCTCGCCAACTTCGGCAAAGAAGAACTGGCTTGACAGCTAGGAAGTCCATCAAACAAAACGGTGACGTAGGATATTAAGGGAACCACCAGTTTTACTATATTGCTTAGTATCAAGTCATATTAAAATTTATTTACAAGCTTACCAGGTTTTGTACTTGTTCATCTTGATCCCAATTTTCGTAGTTTGGGGCGATGGCCTTTCGATGGTGCTTAAAATGCGCCTTTCTATGATGAGCACCTCTTCTGTGGCCCTTCCTGTGCATGTGCCTCCAATGCTCAACGTTTACGTGCATCCTTTTGCGCGCACGAGAAGTGTCTTGATTTGTAGCAATGTCACTTCTTTTAAAAGGCAACGGGTCTCCTAAGATTGAAATCAACCGTCGAGGATCAACAGGTTCCTTTCGGATTTGTGGTCTGTATAAAGGCTCTGAGTATAACAACGTCTTCCTTTCTAAGATCTTACTGGTGTCATCTGTAAACACAAACGTGCGCTTCTTCCCTAGAGAATCGCCGCCAGTTCCTTCCAGTGGCGGGTGGGGAATAGGATTGCGGGACGTTTGCCCCCTGCGGAAAAGCCCCACTTCCGATGCTAGAGAATCGCCACCAGTACCTTCCGTTGGTGGGTGGGGAATAGCATTTCGGGATGTTTGCCCCCTACGGAAAAGCCCCACTTCCGATGCTATGGAATCGTTGTTTGATTCCCCGGGACGAGAAATGGAAATGCTGAGCGTTTTTGCCGCCAGGTCACCGTTCATCGGCGCCCAGGGAGTAGGAACACGGGGTGCCTGAACCCGTCGAAACACCTCTCCCTCGTAATTATACGACGGTATTTCAATCTTTCGTGAGAGCAGCGTTCCTGGTTTGCTTTCCCGATCTTGAAGAACTCTCGAAACCAAATATCGTTCCTTGGTGGCAACTCCCGCCTCCTCTATATCCGGATGCGTCTTCAATTTCAGAATTGATTCGATTGAACCAATGATCAGGCGACTCCTCTTGTTCTCTTCAGGCCTCTGAGCCGTACTGGATTTCTTCACTCCGTTCTCCGCCAGTGGTCTCTGTGGAGTTGCGATGTGTGTTGGCAGGCTGTAAACCAAAAGCTTGTCCCTCAGCCCTTTGGTTGTCTCCGACTTTTTCAGGCCCATGGCGTCTGGATGTGGGATGGGATTTGCTGATGTTTGGTACAGGATCCTCCTTTCATCGACTGGGGAGCACTGTGCTGTAAAATTAAAGAGGATTAACGAGAGCAGACGGCTTTCCCGGGTTTTGTTTTAACTGCCCCGAAAAGAGCAGCGCCGGGTGAAACTAAAAAGCCGAGAAAGGCATCTGCTCTCGCAGGCTACCATAAGATAAGATAAACGATACGCAAACACCACGGCTCTATAAAGCGAAACCGAATACAAGGCTGGCATTACAGGAAAAGGCGGCTGATTTATTTAATTAACGGGAAATATTTCAGCCAATGAAATTAGCCTTCTACATTGCTATACTGAAGCAAAATAAAATAAAGGCTTTAAAGCTATTCTAAATTTGATTTTTAACTAACGCACGAGTTGTTAATGACTAACTACTAAAATTAGATAGCACAGCTATAAATTATAGAGAATAAAAAAAGGCAAGTGGTTAGTATATAAAGTAAAATTAACGTTCATTCTACCAGTCTATGAGGTATAGCCGATAGTGTTTTAACTCCGTCTTTGACAAGAAAAATGGAGAAAAATAAGGGGAATAGGATGTCACCAGTATCCCCATTTTTGCTCTGAGTTTCTCGCTCCTAACCCCACCCCGGCTAAATCAACGGGAATGCACCTGATCACCAGTCCTCTCTCTTGTTCTGATTCAAAGAGGAGAAGGGAAAGTCAGCTGTGCCCTGGGTGCCAGAGACGTTTCATGCGTGGTTTTCGGTTTCGGTCCCGCCGCGCAAGAAAAAACCTCTGGTACCCAGGGTAAGTCAGCTGGAAATGACTTCGTAACTTGCTGTGTATTTCTTTCCCACTTTTCTTTATTGCTGTTGTGATTCTGTTTGTTGCGTTATACAATTTGTTGTTTTTTCTCGGCACTTTTGCAAACCCGAACGGGAAAACCAGTTGTCGCTTGGCAAGTGCTGCGTATTGCAAGTGCCTTTTCGCTTCTCGATCCGCAGCGGATAAGAGTTGATGCACGTACATTTAGTTCAGGGATTACTTACCACTTAGGTATGAACAAGGGCCGTGAAACTACACAACCACACGTCACTTGTTACAGAAAAGCTGCATTTTCAGGGGAAAAACAGGTGTTTGAGAGCACAGGTGCATTTTTATTGGAATCTGGTCCACTGGTCAGGCATGCACGTGAACTGAATTGGACCGTGGACCCGTTATGAAAAGATCCTTAAATCATTGTTCGATTGTGCGCAGTGAATAAACAGCGGGTAGGACAATTGTCTTGTTGGACGCACTCTGTGACCAGAAAACTTTCTCAATTGAACACCTGTTTACGGATCAAATCATTTGACTACCCTATATTATTTGTTTTTAAATCACTATTTCGTTCTTAGCAGGACATGTTATAATAAATTTCATATTTTCTAAGTAGTCTACTCTCGGTTATTTCATTAGACATGTAGTGCTACATGGTGGGGAAAACCATGTAATTCAAACTAATTCAAACTGTTTAACAACCTATCAAAGTAAAGGTGTTTATAATGGTTATAGACAATAGCAAGTACTTCAATCACAACAAATAAGACATCTTACCTTCGACTAGAATGAAAAGAAAAAGAAGCGTAGAGCGTTTTGGAGTTAACAGCCAACCGGTAAGACGAAATGTTGCTGCGAACGCACCGGGAATCATTTTAACAGCAGACAATTATATTTAATTTCACCGGCGTTTAGATGACTGAGGAAACGAGTTCCACAATGAGCCACGTTTGATTCAAAAGTAAGGACCATAAGTAATCTTCTCCTCTAATGGGGAAAAATCCTAAGAAGTTTCAGCCAATGATAATTTCATTTTCTTTATCGAGGAATCAATGGAGTAGGTAGTGACATTCTAGCTGCGTATAAATAATAAATAGAAAGCAAAGATAGTCGCGTTTACTGACCCAGGAGATTCTTACAAAATGAGGCAGTCTGATCCAAACGCTTTGCTCCTATTGGAGTTTTTTTTCTTCATTTGAGGTGAATTTTGTACATCTTGCCAAACACGTGCTGGTATCGGGACGCGTAATGTTGAGTGGACAAACATGAACCGCGCGTGGCTCTCGTTAGTTTTAAATCAAAGAGCAGTCACTTTTTCAACAACGCTTCAAATTTTGTGGGTGTTTATAGTGTCAGTTTAAAGAACCTAACCAGAGCATTCGACCGAAAGATCCTAGGATAACTACGCATAAGTATCAAAGTCAACGCCGAACTTGAAGTCGGAAGTTGGAAGCCCGAAGACGGAAGTCCGAAGTCCGAGGTCGCAAGTCGGAAGTCGCTCCTCGAGCTTCCGTTGGACATGGTAGGATAGTGTCCCCATGCCCCAGTTGGCATTCTGTTCACTCTGTGCTAGATACTGTTGACACTTAAAATAAAGCGATTTATTTATCTAATTTTCAATAAAATGTTGTTGTTGTTATTTAATTTTATAATATATTATAAATTTTATTTATTTATGGCCTTTGACAGCCTGTGTGTTTTGGCAGAAACATAGAATTTGTGGTGACTGTACTTTTACCGCTTCTTGAAATGAGAAACCATTGTGAGAGAGAGAAAATATTAAGGACGGTGCCTACTATTGTTACTGCGCATACGTTCTGCGCATCTCGAGATACTCGGGTTTCCTATGGGTGGTGCCTACTAATACAGGGATATTTTGGCGCAGTTTAAAACTATGAGGAGAAAGCAGAACTTAGCAAGTGCTCTTAGTATCCAAAAAGAAAATTGGGGGTAACCATGCATTTTTCAGAGATAATAAAGCTTCAATTTGCAAAAAAAATGGCATACGTTGCTTTGTATTTTACTGCTTTTTAGAATAATTGTTGTTTAATTATCTCTAAAAAATGCGTGGTTACCCCCAATTTTCTTTTTGGATTCTAAAAGCCCTTGCTGAGATCTGCTTTTCCCGCATAGTCATAAACCGCGCAAAAGTTATTAGGAGGATACTTTGTGATAGTTACATTAGGTTTTTGACACCGCTGACACACCTCCATGATTGCGTAATCCAAGTGGTTGGACGGGCTGGCGTGGAGACCACGAGGGTGAACTAATATACCACGGCTGGAAAAAGAGCGAATTTTCAGCTGAATGTAGCTCGAAAATCAGCTGTTTCCCGTGTCAACACTGCAAGAGAGAAAAAGCATTATTCTATACAAGTTATCTGGAGGATTTGAACGTTTCCAAGGTAAAAATCTTATTAGTTATTTTGTATATATTTCATTCGTGGTCTGTTGGTCTGCTACAAAATTGACCCGTTGGCCAAGTTCCTACAAGCTTCAAGGTCGTTTTAGCAATCTCGCCTGGACAGTTTAGAGAAATGTACTGTAATTGGTAACAGGAGAAGATTGTTTGTGTTAATAAATAAGGGAAAAAGAAGTTCACGAAAGCCAATGCAAATGTGTTTCACGTGGCTGTAGTGAGTTATATTTGATACAGCCGTTACGGTCACTGAACTGATGCAATACTAAAGGTTTTTTGCCCAACAGCACTCATTCTCGCCTTTTTCACGTGAATTTCTACTTTTTTTATCCTTTGTCCAGCGACACGGGAAAAGTCGAAGGATGCCGTAATCACTGTGTTTTTATTTGGTTTTATTAGTTTGAACACAACAATGCCGGCTGTTACCCTTGACGAAACAAACGTGACGGAAGGCAGTACTAGTGGAAAATTACAATGCCCACATCTGCGAGAAAAAAGCGACGAAAATCCTCAGATCGAGCAAAAGAAAGAGATAGAAATCAAAGAGCAAGCTAGTCAATCGAACGAGACAGGTGGGAAATACAATTCCTTCACATTAATTAATGAAATCTCGTACTCTTTTAAATTCTGTTTACATAAAACTTGTTTGTTTTAATAGGTTTACCATACGCTTTCAAAATGTACACCCGGTTCAAAGCAGGCAATTATAAAAAGTTATTTCATAAAGGCATTATTCCTTTTTATTTCACGGGAAATTGCAAATATCGAGTGAACTGGTAAATTAAAATTAGCTTTTATAAGATTACAATATGAAGCTTTATTGCTTATGATCGTCTGATTACATTGTGTAATCCAAATAAAAAATTGCCTCCATCATGAGATGTCAAGTGTGCTGCTTATTTTTGTGTCGATCTGAACCATTGGACTGTGTCTTGCACAAACACCTTTTCTTTAAATGTTGTCTATGTATTGAAATGCTTTGAATAATTGATAAATTGACTGTAAATCCTAATATTAATACTGCTTAAAAACATCACTCAACTTTGTTTTAAACATAGTTCAAAGTACAGATGACAGACAGAATCATGCTGTATGCATTTAAATATTCTGTACCATACACTGTAAGCTACTCTGTAATTAAAACATTGAATTATAAATTATGGTCAAAGTTGTTTGAAGGTGGTAGATAGAAATTGTAATTGGGTGGATGAGTCAAGCCGCTCATTGGCTACGGTGACTGAAGAATATTTTGTCAGATGAATGTAGGTTTCTTCTGGTTTCTGTTAATCAAAACTATACCACAAAGACCTGCAAGCTCTTTTATTATGTGGTTCCAGACTGTTGTCTTGTGGTCTTACATTTGACTTCCAAATCTCATGGTTTTCCAAAAGTCTTGAACCTCTTTTGTAGATCAGTATAATTTTTTTTTGGTAAGTAAAAAACCATAAATAACTGGAATCCTATACCTGTCAACATTGTTTAGCTTGGGATTAATGTTGTAAATCTCCAGGTTTGAGACAATTATTAATCTTGAGCTGTGAAGGTATTTGTTTTTCTTTTCATAAGGAAAATCACCAGCCTTGCCCATTTTAGAGGTTGGCAGCATTCAGGCGTTTTTGCCACATGGCAAATTCATAAGGACTTACAATGTAAATAGTATGCCAGGTGATTATACTTGGAAATACATGCCACCCATTCACATTTTTTCTTATCTTTTAATATTGATATTCTTTTTTCGTTAGAACTGTGAAACTCTGGAACGAACTACCTGGCGATATAGTGGAAGCTGATAGCTTTAAGCATTTTAAATCTAAGCTCAAAATGTATTTGAATGTTTGACTCTAAAGATCTCGATTTATGTATACTTATTTTTGTTTTTCTTTTATTTGAGGGAGTTTTCGCATAGGGCTAACCTCCAAACTTCCTTTTCTAGAAGTACTTTTCTTCTTAGTTTTATCTGTATATATAGTCTGCTTCTGGAATAAATAAAGTATGTATGTATGTATGTATGTATCTTTTGAACTTACAGAAACTAAAGATGGCATTCATCAGACAGGAACGGTCAATTTACATTTTTTGATTCCTGGAACAAGTGAACCAATTACTGCTATGGTGAGAGTCCTGTGTTTTTAAGTACCATGTTCCAGTCTTGTATGACTTTCACTGACATTATTGGTAGCACTAACAATCTTATTTTTTCAGTTTTCCTTTCAAGACAATGTGCAAGATCTCAGGCAAGTTGTTCTTGATCGACCAGAGAGTTGTTACAGGACATGTTTCTCCCTTCAAATTGATGGTGTGCGACTAGATGATTTTTCTGAACTGCACATGGTTGAAGGGCTGAAGGATGGAGCTACCATAAAAGTAGTTGAAGGTATTGCCAGTTAACCGCACAATTAACAGTTGAAGGGGTGCATGGAACAAGGTCCTAAGTGACTTTTGATGTTATGTCAAATTCTCCTTTCATTTACTAAGCAATTTGTATGGAGAATCTAGCAATGTATCACAAGTAACTCAGGGCTTTTTTCCACACACTCCTTCAGCTATTACTTGGGTCTAGGCTACTCATGGCCAGTGTTGATCTCATGTTCTGCTGGATGCTCTTACTGTAGTGCAAATGCGATAATCTGTTCATGAGGAGGGCCTGAGTTTGAATCCCAGAGATGCATAATGTACTCTCCCATTATTGGTTCTGTTTTGGTTTAAAAGCTTATTAAATTGAATAAACTCAAGTACAAACAGTTTTGCATATATAAAAGAAAATTGCTATTGTAAACCATAATAATTATTATAGATAAACTGCAAGGCGCTGAGGATATTCATTCCAGTTAACATGTCGAGATTGCATTCGGCCTGAAAAATTGTAAAGCAGTTGCACTTGAACGTTTGCAGGTCTGTGTAATGTGACCTGAGTTATTAGACCGATTTTTCCACCAATTTTTTAGAAACATAACAGACAGATATAAGAATGTCCTGTCTATTCACTAAGAGGTTCTTAGATTGGGAAGTTCTGACTATTTGAGACCACACTTGGTCTTGGGCTATACACAGAATCAGGCTTTTACAAAATCCATACTTCCTGAAAGCCTTATTGAGCATGGAAGTGACTATTGTGCCAGTTAATTTGCATTTTGTTCAGACAAATGTTTGTCCTAACCAGGGATCTGCATTTTCATTGTTTGATTTCAGAGCCATATTCAGTGAGAGAGGCTCGCATACATCTGCGACGAATAAAAGATCTGCTGAGTACAAACTTCCATGTCAATGCTTATTCTGCTGTGGATCATCTTTCCCTGTCCTTTCTGTCTGCAGTGGCTGGAGTTGATGTAGAAGGTTAGTTGCATATCTATACATTGAGTATTGGGTTATTCCAGAAAAAATCCACACCCCCCCCCCCCCCCCCAACGGATGGGGTCATTTTTTAACCCCCCCTCTCACCTGGATTTCCTGAAGCACAAAACCCCCCCTCCTGTCTGGATTTCCAAAACAAAAGACCCCCCTCCCGCCTGGATTTCCCGGAAAAAATAGTAGGCTTAAATTTAATTTATTTTTTAATAAAAAATATGCACAATCACGTCTAGAAGATGTTCTTTTTTAATTTCTAAAGCTTTGGCTAATATTAAAAAAACTCTATTGCGTGGAACTAAAAAATGAAAGGAGCAACAATGCGAAAAAGCGAACGAGTGCATCCTTCGTGCCCAATGGACAACACCCATGGAATCTTAAAACTGCACGCAGAAAACGCACTGGCTGCTTGTTCAACTGTGCTACGGACGATGGGACTTCAGAGAGGTTACCACCATATATGCTGCAGGAACCTGTCCAAGAACTTTCTCCTTCTGTTGCTTTTGCAATAACTTACGTTTCCAAAAGTTTTTTTCGAGGTACAGATGGCTACAAGTTCCTCTCTAGTATTTTCGACGAAGAGGGAATGTTTGGACCAAAATTCTTTGGAATTATCTTCTTCAGCTAATAGCTCTGCATCCTTGCTTGCACAAGTAAAAAATTCTTCCGCCTGACGCAGTGGAATCCACGCTAAGAATGCAATGGCGGACGTGAAATTACACAACGGTGGCGCGCTGGGTCTGGTACGAGTAGAAATGTGTCAGGCATTTCAAACTCTTCGTTGCAACAATGTTGCGATGGCTCGTTCTTTACTATCTTTTTGTTCGCGTTTTCTGCTATGAAAGGACCTGCGAAGGGACTTAGATTATCATTTATTTTAGGTGAGAAGTATGTGAACAAAATATTTCTATTATTTTCAGGGTCTGAGAGCACTGAATTGTCACCGAACTAAACGTTCGAATCGCGTGAACTATCCGTCGAAATGACTCCAGCAGAAGACTTTCTTAAGTTCAACCCCCCCTCCCGCCTGGATTTCCAGAGTCTTTGACCCCCCCTCCGGTGAGAATTTCCAGAATCCCATCCGTCGGGGAGGTGTGGATTTTTTCTGGAATAATCCATTGTATAATAAACTCATCTTAATTATGTGTCTCTTACAGTAGAGAAATGTCTCTTGCACTTGAGATTAGTGAGCTACAAACATAAGGAAGAGTAAATTTCATCCCATTTCCAAACAAAAAGTTGTGGGCGGTTTAAAATGCGGAATAGCCTTCTTTTGCCACCTTTTGAGGTGTTTGGAAATCGGATGAAATACTCTTTCAAATTTTTAGTGTAGGTTAGTTATCAAACCATTAACAATAATTATTCTTGGACAAAACTAGGTGTTTGATTTAAGCATTGGCTAATGGGTGAGTGAAAACTGGATGACCAGGGAATAAAATGAAGAACAGGGTATTATCAGAATTGGATAAGAGGGTTAGTTTCTAGAAAAACTGTGGTGCTTCATTGGTGGGAAATGGAAATGAAGTTTGGTTTTATTTAATTTGGCCATTGTAAAGAGATTCAAGGGCTGATGTTTTGAGCATATAAGCCCTTCGTTAGAGAAAATCAAGTAATTGTGGGTTGTAGGTATATAGTTTATATGTGGAGCAGTAGCTCTACACTATTGGTGGGGGCATGGTAACATATAAACTAGAATAAATTAGTTGAAAAGTTTTTGTTGATTGTGTGAAGATCAAGGGTGCCAATTTGGAAGAGTTTATCTTTCAAATTCAAATTGGCACCCTTAATCTCCACAGAGTCAACAAATGCTTTTCATTCAACTTATTTATTCTTGTTTTTCATGAACACTGCTATGCTTGTTCTTACTGCACTTGATGTTTTAGTGGTAATCTTGTGCTTTGATTGTGGTGAACTCTAATCAAGGGTTTGCAACAATCTATAATTTTAATATTTAGGCTTATTGTTGAGAGTGAGTGTAAGTAACTGAAAGTATACAATTCTTTTATTTGCAGAGGAAGTTGGACGTGTTAAAGGTCAAAATGTTGGCACAGTTTCTACTGAGGAATGTCTCCCTCCTGCTCAGGTGTTTGCCTCAGAAGAAATGCCATCTCTTTTGGAACCACTCTTCCCACCAAATGTAGAACCAAAGGTTTGTTTCTCTACTTCGTCCATTATTATTTGAAGAAGCAGTGTCCTGCAGCTGTACAAATCAGAGGTCAGCACTCGGCCTGGCTTGAGGATCCTCTAGGCTAAGATGTAGACTTGTTCCTAATTGTTATTATAATTACATTTTAATTACATCAGATACACTTCAAGTTAGAGATTCATGTGAAAATCAAATCTGCACTCTGTTCTACTTTAATATTCCATTCACTTAGAATAATGATGATGATGATGATGATGATGATGATGATGATGATGAGGAGGAGGAGGATGTTGATATTTAGTCAGGATGCTCTAGTTGCTGGCCGTGGTTTTCAGCATGTGTCCTGAAGAAATACATAAACAAATACAGCTAACTGTCAGTGAAAATTGAAAACAATGTTCAAAAATTCCTAATGACCAAAATATGGCAGAATCTCTTTGACAGTGCCTCTTTAAGTCCTACAAACTCGTCAGTTTTTATTTACTTAAAGAGTAAGTTTTGCTTTCAGGTTCCCCAGTGTTTAAAGGACCTATCCCCAAGCGCATGGAACCCTCCTCCTGGTGGTCGACGCCTTGCAGGTTTGTACACTTCTTTAGCTACACTGTACATGTATGTTGATTCAGGTGTTAAATAACAGTCCTGAGTTTTTTTTATATTCAACTTTTTTGTTACATTCCCAGGTGATCTGCTTTACCTTGAAGTGGTTACACTGGAGGATGTTCATGCCAATGTTACGGCTTCAACATCTGGGTTTTTCATTAACAGGTTAGACAAGTTGACTAAATTGGCAAATAGATTTTATGGATGACAGACTGATCATGTCCTAGTTAGCATTTCCTTTGCAGTTCCTAGAAGTACTGAGTTGGACATCAGACATCAGGCTAGTGGATTTGTTCCAGTTCAAATTGTTTTTGCTCTGATATTAATCAAACCAGTTTAATTTTTTATTTGTCTTTGTTCGTATTAATTATCTTGATTTGAAACAAAAGGAAATAAGAACTCAATACTTATTTGAAAAATTAAACAAAAATTAAAACAGAACTATGACCCTTAAGTGCACTCAAGCTCACAAAGTAATTTGGTCAGACGTACAGTTCAATATTAATTCCAAATTAAGGGCGGTGCCAACTAATAGTGAAGTATTTTTGCGCAGTTTATCACTATGCGGGAAAAGAAGGTCTTAGTAGCGGCTATTAAAATCCAAGAAGAAAATTGGGGGTAACCACGCATTTTTTAGAGATAACTAAGCAACAATTATTCTAAAAAGCGGCAAAATACAAAGCAATGTATGGCGCTTTTTTCCTAATTGACGCTTTATTATCTCTGAAAAATGCATGGTTATCCCCAATTTTCTTTTTGGATACCAAAATCACTTACTACGTTCTACTTTCTCCGTATAGTTTTAAACCACGCAAAAATATCCCTTTATTAGTAGGCACCACCCATAGGAAACCCGAGTATCTCGAGATGCGCAGAACGTATGCGCAGTAACAATAGTAGGCACCGTCCTTAAGTTGTTGCTTAAGTTAATTTGTGTGTTTTTATAAGTTTTATTATTCTGTCGCCCAAACTCCTATCTCAATTGTTTCATTTCCTTTTCAGAACACACGATGGCATATTTAATCCTCAACCACACAGTGAACCATGTCGTTCACACACACTTGTAGGACTACTAAACCAGGTAAGATTTGGTGTATGTTCTTGAAAGTCATTATTTGAAGGGATGCCTGGAAAAAAGCCTTAAGTAACCTGTGGTAAAATTTCAAATTGTGTTGTGTTTACCAATGAAATGAAAGGAGAATTTGATCTAATATTCAAAAGTCACTTAGAGCCTTATTCCATGCACCCCTTCATTTTAAAACTGTGCATGACAACGATGACTTGAAGTGAGGTTAAAGTCATTAAGCAGTACCTTTGAATTTTATCATTTTGTTGTTGTGGCATGGTTTAGTCAGAGCAAATTATTAGTATGTTTGTTTTTATAACATAACATAACATAACATAACTTATTTATAATATTTATTCAAGATGAGGAAAATAAAATTATAAAACAACATCTTGAAAAGGAAAACTAGAGGTTAGCCTTATGACGTTTCCCTAACTAAAAAGATTAAAAAGATACAACCTATGTACAAGTATATTTAGGAACAATGATGTACAACAACAGCAATAAATGGGCAGCTTATGCTTAAGGAATCGCTTTAACACACTTTTAAAATGGTCTAGGCTCCCAGTCTACCCTGGTAGACTATTCTTGCCACTTCGAATAAGAAAGGAATAATTAATTTATGGTATAAAAATAGTTTGTGGCTCTCAAGATTCCTGACTGTAGTCAACCAATGTACTTTTTACAAGATTACAGAATTTAATCATTAATAGTTGTTCTTACTAATTTATTTTCTCAGCTAAGTCCAATGTTCAGGAAAAACTTTGCTCAGTTACAGAAGTCAAGGTTTGGTTTCACTATTTTATGATTAGAAAATAAATAATTGAAAAAAGGTGTAATGGACTTGTTCTATTGAGTTGGTGCTTGTTCATTCAAACTTGATATCAGTGGCACAAGTGGATTTTTGATGTTATTTTGCTTTCACTTGTTTTATAGTTTGAAGAGACACCCACTGGAGGTCATTCCTACACCCTACCAAGGTTTGATTAGAAGCTCTTCTAAACATTTATTCTGATAGCCTGCTTAATACAGACACTTGGATAACACCAACACTTTTGTGTGTCCCTTTTGTGTCTGTATTAACCGGGTTCTAATGTATTAGCTTCCTGGTCTACCTGGAATTGCTACCAGCTATTGTTAAGCAGAAGATGTGTTGTGGCACTTCAACGTTACATGGCATGTAAAACATAAAAATATGTTAATGCTATTTTTTTAGTTTGTGGCATTCATCAAACATAAACAGACTTTTGCAATACTTGTTTTCAGTGTTTCCTTGGGCTGTCCCACAGACGGAACACACCATAGACACCCTGAGGGCAGAAGATGGTGGGTACTACTGTGATTGTTCTTGTACTCTGGTATTTTGGATAGCATGGCTTGTTATTTTTATTTTCTTGATTCTGCTGGGATGGCTGTTAATTAGAGAGATTAAGGATCACATTTATGGCAAATGGCAAACAGCAAAATGACCAGGTGACTACAACAAAATTATCGTACGTTTGCTGCTCGCTGTTCTCTTTTTTTCTTAGGCTACTTTCCTTTTGTCACAACTGGTCAGTTCGTAAACAGACTGTACCTATTTGATTAAGTTTTATCCTTGTTCTTTGAGTTTCTTCAAAGTAGAACATACCATTTTCAGTGCGATCATTTTTCAAGATTTTTTAGCACCATGACCCTTAAATATGATGGATGATGGATTCAGTTAACAGACTGCCTGATCTTGCCTGGTAGTTCTGGAAAATGGAAAGCACTCTAACTGAATTTGAGTAATTTCACACTGGGATCAAAAATAAGAATTATTTTGCACTATTATCATCTTTTCACTATTTCTTTTTAAGAAATGTAAACACAAGTTAGGCTCTATTTCCACCGCTCCCTCAAGAGGGGGGGGGAGGGGGGTGAGCACACACTCATTTTCCTGAACAGTGGTTGGTAATTGAGCCTAAAGACAAGTCTGACGTCTGACGTTTGCCATTTGCTGTTAATGGGATCTCAAATGTCTCTGAATTATTAACACATTTCCCTGATTCGTTTTTCATTGTATCTCCTACAGCTGCTGCCGTTAGAATTGGATATGAAGAACACATGCCTGGTCAGGTGAGATGGAATACTCCAACAGCAACATTTAATCAAATTGGTTCTTTACTGAATGTTTGGTTTATCAACAGAGTTGATAACTAAAGGTAAATGGCCACCGTAAAGAGATTTGAGTGCTGACATTTCAAGGCTAGCCCTTCATCAGAGCAAATGGGTCAGCTCTGATGCTCCATTCTATTCTGATACTCTAGTCTATTCACTCTGACGAAGTGCTACCGCTCCAAATGTAGCACTGAAATCTATTTACCATGGTCAATTCACCTTCAGTCATCAACTCTCTTGGTAAACCAAATATTTTTCTACTCCCCACCGACACAGCACCACAGTTTCTTTGGAAACTAACCCCCTTCTGATTCTTTATTGTTTGCCCTACTATTGAAAATTAATTAATCCTCAATAACAAAGCAAGTTTGGTTGTCTTTTCATAATCACTTCTAGCTCCGTGACTGGAATGAAGAACTACAGTCAGCAAGAGAGCTGCCAAAGGATACAATGCAACAGAGACTTCTGAGAGACAGGGCAATTTTCAAGGTATTTTAGTACAATGATCATGATGACAAAAAAAAAATTAATAACTTTTATACGGTATGCAAATGTATTTGTTTAAGTGGTCAAACATGCATAATAAAATGAATAAAACTTGCATTAAAAACATTTTTCACAATCAGAACAAGAATGAGAGGATGCTGACATTTTGATGTTGCTGCTAACAAATTGATTTCCAATCCCTCAAAAATATATTTAGCTGAACTTTTAAAAAGTGTCAAAATCAGTGGCAGCCAGTCAGTCAGTCAGTCAGTCAGCCAGCCAATTGATTTCAATCAATCAAAATCAATCAGTGCTTTTGGTCATCAGTCATTGAATCAAGTAGTCACTCAGTCAGTCAATATTATAATCAAATGAGAAGTTAATCAATTATGGCCGCAATAAATCAACCAGTCTGTCAGCCAGCCAGTGAGTTGCTCAGAAGTCAGTCAATCAGTGAAATAGTCATTCTTTCAGTCATTCACTTAAATGAAAAAAGAAAAGTAAAATAAAGATCATTTGTGATGAAACAAAGTTCCATTTATATATATTTTTTGTCAGATCACAAGTGATTTTGTGGCTGCTGCCACTAGAGGAGCAATTGCTGTTGTGGATGGAAATGTAATGGCTGTTAATCCAGGGGAGGATGAGAAGTAAGAAATCACAATGTTGTTATTAAAATGTTCCTGTTGTTGTGGGAAGCAGAGATGGCACAGTGGTGAGAGCACTTGTCTCTCACAGTTGTGACACAGGTTCGATTCCTGGAGAACGTGATGTGGCTTGTGGGTTGAGTTTGTTGTTGATTCTTGTCCCTGCTCCAAAAGATTTTCTCTGGGTTCTCCAGACTTTTTCCTCCCTAAACAAACTAACATTTTCCAATTTTTCAAGGAAACAGTGAAAAAATAGCCACCCTGTGGATGTGCCACTGAAATCCCATTTATTTTGTATTTATTTTCACATAATATTATGTCACTACAGGTAACTCACTCACAGGTAATGCCTTTCTTTGCTTTCCTTCACATAGGAAGAGAATGTT
The DNA here is from genome assembly GCF_977016875.1 of Pavona decussata. Lineage (NCBI taxonomy): Eukaryota > Metazoa > Cnidaria > Anthozoa > Scleractinia > Agariciidae > Pavona > Pavona decussata. Next base: position 829,781 of record NW_028145446.1, on the reverse strand, counting down.
CATCTGGAACAATATTTTCTTCAGTTTTGCATTTGACAGTCGAGATCACTTCCAAGAATTGGGAGGTAAATTGAGGTTGTATTTGTCTCATGCAGAGAATCATGAATTTTGTTTTGTTGTTGTTCATATCCTTGATGTGTACTTACAAGTATTGTAGTGATGACATACTCGTTTTTCTTCAGGTGATGAAGCTGCCTATTCTGCTGCGGTAAGTTGTTTGTTACTTTGTACAAAGGAATAGAAAAATAGAGTTCTTTTTCCTGGAGTAAGAATATATTGGAATAATGTGCTGAGTGGTTTCTTGAATGCTGATTAACGCTAATCCCCAATTAAAAGTTAACCAAGGTGTTTATCTTGCTTGTTAAAACTGTATTTAAAAGCTAATTTTGTGCCAATGGTAAAGAAAAGTCTAATTCAAAACTAAGGGACAAAAATATTTTTGAAGAACTTTTGTTGACTAGTAATTAAACTTGAATTAAAATTCATGTTAATCAAATTCATTAATTGGGTTGGAAATATCTTCACCTCCTGAACCTTTATTTCAGTCAATGAATGAATGAATGAAAACTTTATTTAAGCTAATGGGGGACACTGGAACTTCAATCTATTTGTTATTACTTTCAGGGTGGAGATCTTAAAGGAGTAATGGCCTATAACAGATTAGACACACAGGTATGACATGTACTGCACAGTGTCATTTAGTTAGCTGTTGAATGGTCGCGAATCCTTATCAGGATGTGGCCGCATGCACAGTAGCTAGGTACAGAACGCGATTCTGTGCTCATCTCCCAGCCTGTGTATCCAAGCCTCTCACTGATGCAATCTTCCCACCTCCTTCTCTGTCTGCCTCAAGATCTTTTGCCAGGTACTTGTCATTCCAGCAAGGCCTTTTCCAAAGAATCATGCCTTTTCATAATATCTCCAAAGAAATTTAATTTCCGCCTATACACAGGTTCAGCAACCATCCTTCTGGAACTTCAAGCTCATTTCTATTAGAGGCATTCGTCCTTCTCTGAGTCCACAACACTTGCAAAATCTTTCTGTAACATTTAGCTGTTGTGTGACAATAATTATTGTCAAAAAAGTATAATTTTCTTTTTTTGATACCTGGCCAATGTGTGTGCACAGATTTGAAACCTTGTTACAACTTGTATAATTGTCGCAAGCTAATATCACAATGTTAACCATTTTTCAGGGTCTATACACTCTTAGTACCGTCATTGTGGACTACAGGGGTTACAGAGTCATTGCTCAGTCAATTATTCCAGGTAAAGAATCACTGCACAGAGTTGCGGTAGTCTGCTCAAAGATAGTCATTGGTAAACTTCACATTATAGATAGGATAGGTGCACTTCAGACCTGCATTGAAGAGACAGAAAGATTTCAAAGGAGTTTCTTCATGGCTACAATACCTTCCCTTAACAAGCCATAGTTGCAAATACTGGTCTTTTGGTCTTATTTGTAACTATTTTTAATAATTATTGTTTTTTTTTTTTTTCTTTAATAACATTCCTTTCTTGACTAGTTCTTTTTCTTTGATTTTGATTGTGAACTATGCAAAGTATTTGGCTGTAGAATTTGTAATGGCCCAGTCTGTTTCAAGATTGTAAATTAGTTGGTTGTTTTTTTCAGGTTTCATAGATATCATTAACTCACTCCATGTAACAACGTTGTAATTCATTGTTAATTAGCCTATTGGTTAGCTCACTTAAGTTGTGTTGCTCTGTTGTTGTGCAGGAATTCTTCAGCGTGAACAGGAACAGTCTGTTGTGTATGGTTCGGTTGACGCAGGAAAAAACATTTCAAGTCATGATAAATTTCTGGAGCTGGTAAGAGATACATATACTCATCCTTTGTGTCTGTTTGATGTGAAAAGGGTTCAAGTTTTGTGTTCTGTGTGATAAGGGCTGTACAAGCTTGTAATAAATGCGATAGTTTCTTTAATAGTTGAATCTTATAATTGTGAAGAAAATGTTATTTTTTTTTTTTATTTTTTAGCTAAACAAGGCAGGCAAATCAATCAGGATACGACCACACAAGTAAGAGACAAATTCTTTTAATTAATGTTTTTTGTCATAGTCACTGGCCAGAGAATCCCATAAAAAAGGAGAGCCATCAAGAGTGATTGGCAGCCAATTTAGTTTTTCCAGTGCCAATGAAGTTTGAAACAAAAAGGGTTTCAAGAATGATGAAAATCATTGACCTGAAGTTTTTGTTCTAATGTGTGCCCATGCTTGTTTATTACGGTATTTCCTTGATTAATATGGCCTGACCCTCAACTAACATCCCTTGCTCAGCACCTCTTAGTGTTAATGAAACCTGAAATAACCATGGTCATCTGGTCATCATCAATGAAAAGAGGTAAGAGGCAGTGTAGGGGTTAAGAGAAAGTTGAATTTACTCCACGTTTACTGACACCAGCTTGAGAAATGGCCAAAATTCAATCCATTTGAAAATCAAAATGAGAAGTTTGAAGTTTGGGATTTCAGCTAGGGTTCTTATTCAAGGAAATTCAAGGGCTGATAGCATAACCATCTTACATCAAATTTCACTGACTTGATATGTTCACAGTCTTGTCAAAAACTAAGTGTAAACCAGTAGAAAGAGCTACAAAGTGATGTTCTCTGACTAAAGTGAAGCAAAACTTCAGACACCTTTTCACCAAAACAAAAAATTGGCCTAAAATTTGTCATAAGATGGTTATAAGCTCAGCCCTTCAATTATATGAATTACTAACTTCTGTGAAGTGCTAATCATTTCTTAATTTCTCTTTTCCATCAGGGTCATTAATTCTAATGGTGATGAAGTTGAGCTTTGTTCTTCAGTGGAGTCCAAGGTGAGCAGACGAGATGTACACTAACTTCAGTTGTGGGCTGTTGTCAGTAACTCTTTTGAAGGAAATTATTATTAATTAAATTGTTCCCTTGATTATTAACTTTATTTTTAACAAGGCCAAACTAAAACTGATCTTACCTGTTTGACTCTTCTCTCAGGGAATCATTGGAGCCGATGGAAGGCATTACATTTTGGATCTGTTTAGAACTTTTCCACCTGATGCTAATTTCCTTGGAGGTATATTTCTCACTTAGCTCATTTAGCTCATTATAACTTTTGAGGGTTTGAATCTTGTCCTGGCTTATGCGAGTGTTCCTCCTAGTTTAACTTGTTAATTCCCAAAAGCACTCGGGATCAACGCTAAAAAAAATCTGGAACTGTATGACTTTTGTATGTTTTTGTAAAATTCTGGAAAACAAACAATACCACAGGAAAGTACCATACTTCTCAAATTATAGCTTTCAGTTGAATGGTCGTGAACACTTAAGGATTTCATCCACAGACTCAACCTTGTACAGCATAGTAAACAGTATCACAGGAAAGTATTGCTCATGGCTGAGTAGCTTTCATTTGAATGGTCACACTTTGGGATTTCATCCACAGACTTGAAAGTAAGAACCACCTTGTACATCATAATTAACAGCAGCACAGGAAAGTACTGCTCAGTAGCTTTCATTTGAATGGTCACACTTTAGGATTTTATCCACAGACTTAAATGTTAGAACCACCTTGTACAGCATAATAAACAGTGATAAAATGGTATCAAAATAATTACAACTTAGGAGAACATAGAAGCGTAAGAACGGGCTAACAAAACATTGATGAAAGGATCCTACAGTCAGTATTGAGGTCTAAGTGGTACTGAAATTCTTTTACCTGGCAGAATATTTGTTACCATAATTATTTGAGTGGTTTCCTTTTACAAAAATTAAAGTTACCATTTAATAGAGGTCAAGACAATAGAAACAGCTAGTTGGGATTTAGCAAAGGGTGACCACAACTTCTTAATAGAGGTTAAAATTACAGTAGTTAAGGGAAGTAATTTTCAGGGTGACCACTTAATGTGGTGCCACTTGATACTGGTTCGACTGTATTTTTTCTGCTCATAGAAAACAAAGAAGCTTCTGATAATGCTGAGGAGAAGGAGCCCAAGTCAATGTTTCCTCGGCCGTTTAAGCACAAGCTTTGTTGCCTGAGACCAGAGTTGATTGAAGGATTCATAGCGTACGTATCAAAAACTCTTCTTCCTGTCTTGTTCTTCTAGGTGTACATTGGTACATGTACATATACTTTACAAATTGTAATGTAGTTTATGGATGCCTTTGTGTTTAACATGTCTGCTTATATATTTATTAGAATCCGTTATGTGCTTTTCCTGAAACTGGTTGCAATGCATGTGTCAGCTGCCAAACAGAAAGAAATGCAGGTTTGTAAATAAATGAAACTTCTTCTTCATTGTCAGTTTAAGTAGCCCGCTAACTGCGGGCTACAAAGGCCTTTTTTTCAGTTTGTAAAAATAAAGTTAAATGTTGTTAATTGGCCCTGCATCAGGATTTCATCCACAGACTTGCATGTCATAACCATCTTTAATTTCTAAAGGGTTAACTTGTCTCACAAAGAAGTCAACCTTGACCACAGATTTGCAACATTTCCATTGAATTACATCATCCATATTTTGTGGTATCCAAGATGGTCTTTTATTGTTTTCTTTTGATTTTAGAATAAGAGTGACGAAAAACCTGCAGATGAACAAAATGGTGAACAGACGGGATGTCCATACAAAGATAGGCTAAACAATGATGATAAAGATGATAAAGAGAGTACAAAGTTAGAAGAAGCTGTAAAAGAAGCTGAAGAAAAACAGGAAACTACAGAATCACCACCTGGAAGTTCCACAGGTTTGCATGAAGTCAGGCTGTGCACAACAGTTTTTAGATAAATTATTCAACAACTTATAGGCCTTACTGTCAAGTTGTTTCTAACAGGATGAGCTAAGTATTAATTTAATCATTTAACTTGAAACATTGTTTGTGTTCTAGATGCCAGTGATATTTCAGCAGATGCAATCAGATCAGCAGCCAAAGCTGTTGGCTCAATCAGTGACTCAGGTTTGTTGTGCAGACTGTTTTTATTGATTTTCTCATACCATCAATATGACTGGTTTCACATTCCTGTAATGTGTTTTTGCCCAACATAACTGTGTTTTCTAAGTTTCAAACTACTGTAACCTCAGAATTAATGCCACTTTGGTGAAAGATTTGTGCGTTTTATGTTTGTATCATTTTCTCTAACCAAACATTTCTATTTCAGAATTTGATGTCAGATTTAATCCTGACATTTATGCTCCTGGCACAAAGCATGCATCTTCAGAGGTGAGCAGGACTTTTCAAAGAGCCATTAAACTGTCTTTGCTTAATCGATGAGGATAAGATTTGATCTTAATGTGTGGCCCTCAGACTTAGAATTGAATTGGAATTTTGAGAGTTACCAGTAGGTTTTATTGAAAAAAGAAGCTGGACAACCTGGAGACAAAACCTTGGAGTGAGGGAACTAACAACACATTGGTGAGAGGTGCAGAGGTGTAATGACTATCATGTTAAACATCAAATTGGAGAGTTGGAATGGTTCAAGGCCCAGCCTCTGCCATTAATTAAGTTGATTCCTTAAACAAGAAACTTTACTCCACACAACTTCAGCACATTGGTTGCATGGGGCAACTACTCTCACTGATTACTGTCTTTCCTTCTTACTGAATGGTGGACACTAACCAGTATGAGTTTAACCAAACTTGTTCCTTGTATCACTGTGTACCTTAACAGTCCTGGTTTTGCTTATCTTATAGGAAGATGCTCTGTCACGCGACAAGCTACTAGTTCAAGATGCATCAGACTTTTTAGTTGAAACTGTCATCATCAAAATGGTAAAACAATTTTTTCCAACATTCACTGTTCCTCACGTTCTGTTTCTTATTTGAACTTGCAGCCTGGAGGCCTTTTTGATTTGGCGGATCTTGTTGACTACTTGCTTGGGTGTCAATCAACTTGAACAATGGTTTCTGTTAGAATTCACCTTTATAAGCCTGAGACGGGAATACCGTAAACTGCCACTTATAAGCCCTGGGCTTGTACAAGTTCATAAGGGGTTTGATATGGGCTTATAAACGGAGGGGCTTATATCAAAGGGGACTTATAACCGGCATAATAAAAAGAAAAGGTTTCAAAACAAGCTACAGCAGTGTTGATCAAAATACATTTTTCATTTACTAGTTTTTAATTAAACTCTAAAACGACAATATTTGGAACAAAATTGAAACTAACAACACAAGCGAAACTAGAGGGGGGCTTATATACGAGGGTGGGGGGGGGGGGGGCTTATAATCAGATGTAATTGTTGGTTTACAGGTAAAAGGGCCTATAACCAGGAGGACTTACAAGCGGAGGGGGTGGATGGTTGGGGTCTGGGGGCTTACAAGCGTTAATTCACGGGCTAGTCCAGTGTAATACTTACAGTGCTTAAAGTGGTGGCATGGTATGGTTATTAAAAAACTTTGGTGAAGGAAAATAGTAAGTTATTTATTAAATGAAACCCAATTAAAAGCATGGTTCTGCTTTTGTGCCCTCAACAGGCAATGTTACCCTCTGTGGTCAACTCCCATTGTCTACGACTTTTGACTTGCACCACCAAAGGAAATGAAGTAGACGTGAAGAATTTTCCGTGATTGCTCTGCCTGTTTTAATTTTTTTTTCCTTGAGCACTACCGTATTTGGAAAGGAAAACCTTGCAGATGAATGGTCTAAAATTAAACTGCTAAAATAAGAGTTGGTGATAATTACGGTGCTTCTCTTTGCCAGTGTCAACTGGCTATTCAAATCCAAGAACTGTGAGACAGAGTCATGAGTGTAAATTTAATTTGGAACCTGACAAAATGGCATCTCACAGTTCTTATGTTCTGATCAGCTTTTTGCAATCAAAATTATGGAAACCATCAGAAAGGCTTGCAATTAATTGGAAAGGTATTGAAACGGTAGCTGGTAACAATCATATAGCCCACAACACTGTTAGGGTTACTGGTCTTAAATGAGCTCTTGTTTAGATAAAGCAATTCAATTTTTAAATAATGATGAAAAGCTATTAATAGAAAGCCTCTCCAGGTAAATCTTTCACGAGCAAGAAATAGTCATGATGGTGTTATAGACTTGACATTTTGTTTCTTTTCAGGTGGAGGATTTCATCAGTTTATCACAGACACCGCTGGATGGCTCACAATTAGCAGACATCATGCATAACAGGTTTGTGTAGCATGTACATAGTCAGATTCTCCTGTACCTCAGTGGTAGAGCATCCAAAATAGTATTGGGAAGGTCATAGGTTTGACTCCTGTTGGAAAAACTCAGATTTTCTTTTTCCAGACCTGTATACTTCCAGGTATACCTGCATGACCGACTTGTAAAATTGCTGGGTAGTAAAAAGGTGTTCTATTTTCTAAGCATTGATCATTCTTATTTTTATTTTAACCAGTGGTTTGTGAAACAGGTTGATTCTTATGGGCAATTCCAAGGATGCCTGAGATTAATGGTTATTGTAATGAATAAATCTTTCTTGTTCTTCAGGGGAATCAACATGAGATACTTGGGAAAAGTAGCATCCATTTTATCTTTGCGGGCAGATCTAGAACATGTATATGTAAGTAGATTTCGCTGGTTAATTTATTGTTCTGCAGCTTGTAAAGTAGCTGGGGCAGTAAAAGGGTATTCTATTTTTTCAGCATTATTTTGTCGTGGTTTTAGCTGTTCATTGTCTTGGATGTTTGTATCTTGCAGAAAATTTCAGTCATGGAGATGATTATTAGAACTGTCAAGCAACTATTTAAAATACACATGCAGAGTGGTACGTACTTGAAGTTTTGAAATTGGTGATGTTGAGGATGATGGTGATGGATATTTTTGATCAAGAAATCCCATTTGATCTTGACAGGTTTTAATTAGACATTCACAACTTGTCACTAGTTGTGAAAGTGTTTATCTTTTTCCCATACAAATTGACAAGTTTCCTTTTTTTGCCTGTTTTTCAGCAACTCTGAGGACACTTTCAGTTGCAATTAGTCACTTTTTAAATTGTTTTCTGGTAAGTTACAGTGTTGTAAAGTTCTGTGTAAATCAAAATAATAATAACAATTAATGAACTGTTTGATTAAAGCCACTTATATTATGTTCATTTTTGTGCAGCCAGTCAAATCACAAGCCCTTGCTTAGGAGATCCTAGGAGCATTTACCTTTTGCATTGAATTTGACTGATTTGATCTGATACTCGAAAACTTTATTTTCTGAACAACTCACTAACTACTTTGTACTTTTTATCTTCATCTGGAGTGGCAGACCTGTCCAAAAAAAATAAAACAAGGTCCACGAGAACTGAATATTTCATGAGTTCTAAAAACTTTCAATATGGACTCCACCTGTTTTACTTCCCTATGTTGCATGAATTTCTGGCTTTGCCACTGATCTGAAGTTAGAAAATAAATATTAGTGGCTTAATGGTGGGTCAATAATTAACAATATTATTCCACAGGTGTCTCTTGGATATGAGATGATAGATAGCCAATGAGGTGCTGGCTATAATCATCTTGTATCCAACAAGCATCCAACAGTCAACAAATATTGCCAGATCTTGCTTATTTTGCTTTGCAAGAACAACCAGGAGACAATTTAATAGTCGCTATTTTTCAGGCATATACATGTACCATGGCTGCTAGCCAATCAAATCCCTGGAATTGCATGATACAAAGATCCAGTTTTTAATAACAGTTAATATTTCTCTTTTCAGAGTTTATATCCAGCCCCCCAGCCTCACCTTCCTGCAGAAGAGGTATGTTTGGGAACTTGCTACATTTTTAGAACACATTTTTCATAAAAATGTCACACTTTAAAGGTATGAGCCTTTTAACCTTAACATCATAATATACTTGACAGCACCACAGGAGAGTGCTGCATAACGGCTTTCATTTTTAATTGCAGGCCATTAATAAAAAGAAGAAGAGTAAAAGAAAGCCGCTAAAGACATCAGGAAATGGAGGTCAGTAGATTTCACTGGTGTGTTTTTTATCAAAATTGTCAAATTTATATGGAATGTCCAATATGACATTTGCATTTTAATTTTTTTATTTTTTTTAATGCTGGATCCCACTGGAAACAATTGACGGCTGAGAACTTGACTTTCTTGGTCAAATTTTCAGCTGATTTTTTTGTTTTATTTATTTTCCATTATGTACGGCAACCCCTTGTATTGAGGGTTATCAGCCGGTGTGGTCAGCAACAAACAACAAAAAGACAAAAATAAAATAAATAACTAGTTGGTGGCTGATTTAAGACATGTTGTTTCGGAATTGAGCAGGATCAACAACATGGTTAGGCGCACATCCACTCTTCACTGCTCTAGGTTTTGCCAGTTGAGCTCTTTAAGCATCTCTTTCAAGACAGAGATGCTTAAATGATCAAAATGGAAATCCAGCCAAAAATTTGACAATTATATTAGACAGATATTCTCTTGCAGCACTTCAATTTGCTGTGGGTCAAAATGGGCTGCTTGTTTAATTATCTTTATTATTTGTTCATTCATCATGTCCATTTATATATTCATCCATTAGCCTCTACTGTGGCTTGGGCAACCCTGACTCCAGAAGACTTGTGGAAATTAATTGTTGAAGAAACACAAAAGAACTTTGGATTTGAACTCAGCTGGTATGGATTAACTAAAGATTCTGCCAACATGTCAGAGTTTGAGAAGAGGAAAGAAACTGATTGTTTATTAAATTTGTTGTATTATTTCTTTGCAGCAAAAATAGTGATGAAGCCCTTTTGAAGTATCACATTCACAGAATTTCATTGCTGAGATCTTTCTGCTTAAGAACAGGTTAGTGATGAAAGCTTAATAAATGCTGTGCCATAACAAAACTACATTTAAAAAGACGTGATTTTCTAATTTAGAGCACATGATAAGAAATCAGTGAGCAACAAATACCATCACATCTGGTTCAAAGTAATTTTCGACCTTAAAAGACAGTTTTCTTGTAGTGAAGCAAATTAATTTGCTTCCTCTTGTTGTATTGAAAGGTGTCCAGATCTTGCTGCGAGAGTATGACTTTGAAAGTAGGAAGCACCCGACATTCACAGAGGACGATATCATGAACCTGTTTCCAATAGTGAAACACACCAACCCTAAGGTAAGGTGCTTAACAACTTACTGTTGGTAGACAAGATTGTTTTACAGTGCCACTCCATACTGTTGCCATGCATGATGCATAATACCGTGGTTAAAACAAAACAGTTTTTGGTTGTTAGTAACACGGTGGTTAAAATAAAACAGGTTTTGGTGTTTATGAATACGGTGGTTAAAGTAAAACAGTTTTTGGTGGTTATGAATACGGTGGTTAAAATATAACAGTTTTTTGGTAGTTATTAACACAGCTGCACTTAACAAATTGTTCATGACAATAAGTTGGTGACAACTTTTTGCCAATTTTGTGATGGTTTCCATTCCAACTGATCATCAAAATGCAAGATTTGTGGCCAACAGAGTTGTCTAGTTCCGTTTTTGACACTATCTCTGACAGGTCCTTTTTGTGATTGGTCTGTTTGAGTGGAAGGCCTGATCAGGAAGTTGGCAAAAATTTCCACAAATTGATCAAAAACGTTGCTTTGTGGTAATAGGACAGCATGCAGTACTGGAAAAATTTAACAAGATTCCAATTTTTTTTCCAGGCATATGATGCATCAGCCATTTTTGAGGCAGCCCAAGGACGACTTCAAGGAGGTTCGTTGCTATTAGGAACAAATGTAACTGTAATTTTGAATTCTTTTTATAAGTTGTACCTCGCCTTGCTGTTAAGTGGTTACCCAAAAGAGGGAGCATTTTGAAAGAGAATTAAGCAATAAACAACCGCATTGCATTGTCAGTATGGAAGGTGGATGGCTGGGTTCTACAGGGGCCTCCACTGTGACCAGTCAGCTCTCAGACACTATTAATAGTACTCTCATTGCTGGCAATCTCCACAACCCAGCCATAAGCCCCATATGCAGGACCTTCAGGCATCTGTCACACTGAGTTAACAGCAATCTCGTTCCTGAGGACTCTGGATACGAGATTGAGTTATAACAGTGGTGAAAGGAAAGGGAAAGGAAGGGAATTGAGAAGGCGACGTGGTATGGACATCAATAGTCTTGTAGGTCTCATTGAAATTAATGAACTCTTACGTATAAGAGGGGTTTACTCATGGTTGATGGACTGTATGCATGTTCTTTGTAAATTTAATGTTATTACTTTGCATTTCAATGCAGGCTTGCTTGGAGAAGCCCATGAACTGATGGTAGAGGCTCTTAATCTTTTCCATCAAGTGTATGGACCCTTACATGCAGACATTGCTACATGCTACAGGTATTGACTTCTTGAACAGGACGTTTTTCTGCTGTTTATTTGTTTAGTGCCGTAAATAAATTTATTGGCAGATAACTGCAAACAACTGGCCAGTAACTTGCCAAAAATAACTGTCCAGAACAAGTTCACATTACATTTTCCTGGAAAGATTGTTAAACTTGTGACTCTAAGACCAGAATGTTGCAAGTGTCGTGTTTTATTAATTGCTGTAAATATTTGAATTCTCAGGGCAATTGCAAGACTCCATTACTTGGCAGAAGATGCTGTTCAGGTAAGAGTAGTATAACTGCAATTGCAATAATGGATGATAATGATAATGATAATGATAATGATAATGTTTATTTGTGTTTTTTTTTTCTATTTACAAGTTGATTATTACAATCTTTTAATGGTGTTATATATATTAAATTAATTATTAGTTAAATTAATGTGTAAAGCAAGGAAGCTAAATAAACCATTAGGTTGTCTTGTTAGCTCCCTGGCTAATTTAGGTTCTAGATAGCAGGCAAAAAAGAAAGAAAAGAAAAGAAAAGAAAGAAAAAGAAAAACAAATGAAAAAGCAAAAAGAAGGAAGAACTTATTAATTGTAAAAAAAGTTAACGTATGTTACGAGGTCAGCATCAAAGAAAATTAGTTCATTTGTTGTTCTGACAGTAAATAATGTATAATTTGTTTCGGAAAAGCAGACACACTTTGTATGAGTGTGGAGTACTTTATATTGCCCTTGTCGCTAGAACAGTAAAATATCATTATCAGCTAGTAATTCAACAGCACAGTGTTAAAGATTCCATTATTTTTATTTCTTAAAACTTACAACCTCAAGTTTTTGAAGAAATTAAATATGCCATTCCAGGTGAGACTGAAAAAAATACCTGTGATACATTTTCAGCAGTAGAATCAGTGATCACAATCATCTATAGAAAAGAGAGAGAAAAAAACTCCACAATTAACACTACAAACATTTTATTACTTTCCTAATACAGTCTAGAGGAAAGCAGCTTTTCAGAAACTACTTAAAATTTCCCTGTGATCAGCTGTTCGTAACACCTTCAGGATTATGTCATACTTGGCTAACCTGTAAGTGTGTTCATTGTATTTCACTCTACAGGCTGTGAGTTATCAGAGGAAAGCTGTGATTGTTTGTGAGAGAGTATTTGGTGTGGATCACCCAGACACAATCATTGCTTATGTAAGTCAGCACGAGTCTATACAGTACTTGGTTCTCTGAACTTCTTCTTCTCAAACTCATTAATAATTCAAAAGCCAAAGACAAAGGGAAATCATGCACCATGACGTGTGGATCCCTGATGAAAAACTCCTCATTTTTGCATCCTTAATTTCCCCTTTCAAAATCAGTTTGTTTGAGAAGTTATATCAAACACTCGTCACAGTGTTTCATCACAATATCAAAAACCTGGAAGTTTGTCAAAAATATTCCTTTACACGTTGTATTTTCAACTCTCTTCTCAGTGTTTGATATGTGATGAAACACTGTGTCTCCTGTTCGATATATGACTTACCAGGTGTAAAGTCAGTAACAAACAGGAAAGCAGAAGACTCAATCTCTCCCTTGCCCACCCTTTTCCTTCCTTCCTTCCTTCCTTCCTTCCTTCCTTCCTTCCTTCCTTCCTTCCTTCCTTCCTTCCTTTCTTCCCTCCCTTCCTTCCTTCCTTCCTTCCTTCCTTCCTTCCTTCCTTCCTTCCTTCCTTCGTTCCTTCCTTCCTTCCTTCCTTCCTTCCTTCCTTCCTTCCTTCCTCCCTCCCTCCTCCCTTCCTCCCTCTTTTCCTTCCTTCCTTCCTTATATGACGATGTTTGGTAATTAATCCAGGCCATTAACCACATTCATTTCCTCCTTTGTATTTGGTTCACAGGTTCACCTTGCACTCTACTGTCATAACGCAGGCCTTGCATCAGTGGCTCTTAAGCTCATGTACCGAGCCAGATATTTGGCTCTGGTGGTGTATGGAGAGGGACACCCAGACATGGCCACATTTGATGTAAGTAATGCACTTCAGTCAAAATGCTGGAGGTGTTGGGGGGGGGTGGGGGGGAGAGAAAATGGGTTAGCAGACAAAGGCAACCTGATTTTTTTAATTTTGCCAATTTTCGCTCTGTGTTATACCAGCAGAAAAATAAATCAGTTGGCTGACATGTAAATTGGCCCATGTGTTTGAACATACTTATTTTTAATAAATCTATACGTGTAAATTAACCTTTACTGTCGCATTATTTTGATTCATTCAGAGCAACATTGGTCTCATCCTTCATGGACAAAGGGAGTTCAAGATATCAGAAAAGTTTCTAGAAAAAGCTCTGGATGTGCAACTTAAGTAAGTACAGTTTTGTGATAAAAACAGAAATCTTGCCCATAATCATAGGTTTTTATTTCAAACAAAGAGCAAAGCAATGGATAAAACATCAGGGCAATGTTTCCTGAAGGAATTCAAGTCAACTTGCATCTTATAGCCAATTGTAAATATTGTACATAGTTTTCATCTTTTTATTCCATAGTAATAATATAGTACAATTATTGTAATGTTAACAGGTTCTTATTATTATTTTTTTTCTTGTGGATTTTATTGTAATGTCTGTAATGCGCATTTGATTATTTTTATAGAAAATGGGAAATATAAATATTAAATGTGTGCCTTGTCAACTGGTGATGTTGTTGGGAGAAATTATGGTAGATGTTACAAATGAGTAAAAACAACATCTGGAAGCAGATTGCAGTATCAATGTGAATATGCCCTTGGTACAGCCAAATGATAAGCATTACTTTATTATAGTCAGGTGCCCATGAAGGCTTATCTTTGTTTACAATGTACTTTGGTAGTCTTTTCGATATCTCTTCAGATTATTAAAAATCTTATTTTGTTCTTTAACAGTTTTGAAATTAGCTCTCTGGTGTCAAGTGAACTTTCCATGACAAGGACGTAATATACTTAGGATCAATATATTGAGCTGTGCATGAAGATAGGTTTGACTTTTTTTTAAGTGTAGGGTTTTCAGGCACTTTAAAATTTATTTTTATTTTTTCCCAGGTATCATGGTCCAGAAAGTGTCCACACAGCCATGAGGTAACTTGCCTTCCTATGCTTATATATTTACCATGTCTTGTGTTTTCAACAACAATGATCGTTTTCTGAACAATTATTTGACTTGTGTTATTTTTCCAGTTACCACCTTGTAGCAAGGGCAAAGGCCTGTGTGAATGATTATAGAGCAGCTCTTGTTGCAGAAAAAACTGCTTTTGCCATTTACAGCAGCAAGGTAACGTCTTTGTGTTGGCCTTTGTTCTTGTTTTCTCGTGTATCAATTTTTGCTCGGAAAACAGCAAAAATATATTAGGTGCTCAGTACTGGGGAGAGGGTTAGTTCCTAAAGAAACTCAGTGGTGCTGCGTGGGTGGGGACGTGAAACGAATGTTTGGTTTATCAACAGAGTTGATAAGGTAATTAATAGTCCATTACAGAGAGATGTACATGTACATGTAAGTGCTGACATTTGAAGCCTTAGCCCTTTGCTCTGTTGCTTAGTAGGTTGTTTGCTTATTGGCTCCAAATTCATGGCAACAAAGGAAAGTGTAGTCCTAGTTGTTTCAGATAAAAGACCTGTGGGAAACTTTCATGTGGTTTACTAGTGGGAATGAAAATAAAATCCATATACACTCGATTGCAAAAACATTGACACCTAAAAAGCATAAACCGTGAACAATGAGACCCAATGGCTTTATGGGTATAAGTGTACTAGATTTATTTGCATAATATTCTATTCTCGTGCGACGGTTAATGACCAAAGTTAGTTGCACGTGGTGAATGAAAACTGTCCAAGCTTTCCAGGTTGTCCAACAAGGGCCAATTTGAGTGATATACAATTCCCGATTTGCCTACGTTCAAAACAGGCAATGAACTTAAGTAATATTTGGTAGAAAATTATTCGGAAGAATTAAGTCAGCACTTTTTTTTTTATTGCAAAGAATGAGAATGGTAAAATATTGGTTATGGAAATGAGTTTATTGTTTAAAACGCCACCCACAAATCCATTGGGTCTCATCGTTGACACCGTTTTAGGTGTCGACGTTTTTGCAATCGAGTGTATATTAGTGTAGTTTTGGTGTTGATGATGTCGGTGGTGATGGTGATGACACTGGCATTGGTGGTGGCAAGGATGGCAGTTATAGTAAAGGATAGTTTGGTGGTGGTGGCAGTGCTGGTGGCAGAGGGGATGCTGGTGATGTATAATGTTATAATTACTTTTAAATGATTACCATGTGATTGCGTGTTTCTTTGTACTTGGCAGTTTGGTGAATCAGACAGTCGTACAAGAGAGAGCTCGGAATACCTCAAGCACTGCACTCAACAAGCAGTCCTGATACAGAAAAAAGTGAGTCAAACTCTCGCAAGAACCTGACGTTTTGAAAAAAGAAAAACAGAAAGCTTCTCTTGTATATTACTGATTTCTGTCTTTGTCTTGTAGGTTGACTTAACATCTTCCTTCTCTTCTTTTTTCTAGCTCAATGAAATTTCTGGAAAAGGGACATCCAGAGAAGGAGATAATAAAAAAGTTTCAGGGGTTAGTTTTTTTTTTTTTGTCTAATACTGTGTTTAGTTGAAGAAACAAGACAAAAATAGACAATAACAGTACATAATTATATAAATAAAGTAAGTTACCAAAACATGGAAGAAATTTCAGTCAGTGGTAGTCTCCCGAGCCACAAACCTGTGTCCCTCAATGTACTAACTAAAGTCAGTTTTGATATCTCAATTTGATCGTTTGTCTCATGATTGTGAGACTGTCTGCAAAAATAGAGAAACTGACAAAGTGAATCAAGATCCAGCAGTCACAGTACATGAACATGATCTTTTGACCCCGTTGAGTTGAACGTTTTTGTTTTCTTAGAGGTCCGCTTCTAACAGTGATTGACAGCAGTGAAAAGTGTAACAGTTGGTTGAGTCTTGAACTTCAGAATCCACATGTTATTGAAAGACACATGAGTAGAATTATTGTGGACATTGAGTGTTTATCAACTCTGATCTGGACTATCCTGCTTATAGTTCATTTTACTTCACTCCTCTGTTTACCAGGTTTCTGCATTACCCCCTGATGAGGAGAACATCTCTCAGTTGATGGGGTACTTAACTGGACTTCAGGGAGTACACCCATCCAGCACATCACCCATCAAGTAGGTTGCATATTTTCTCACAATAAAAATGGTGTTGCTTTTTAAGTATGGTTAAGATTTTATTTATTTTATTTGTTTTGCCACACATTACAATACAAATTGCAAGGAAACCACAAGTTAGACTACTATTTAGACCAATCCTGAGTCTCCTGTCTCGCCAGAACTATTAATTATAGTAATAGGACAGTCAATAGGTTCAACTGCTGTTGGAAGAACTCAAATTTCTTTTTTTCAAGAATTCCTGTGTCATTGACTGCATAAAACATCATTCTCAATATACTTAGGATATTTTAACATGCAATGTGTTCTCCGATCTTCTGCCTCTTACTCATCCATAGTTAAAGTAGCTGATCATTCACTGTTGTATTTTGTGAGGAAACCTAATTTCATGTATGTAAGACTCGTGATTTCGTTTAGGTTTCCTCGCCATTTTTTTTTTACCGTCAACTCGAAAACCTGTATTCTGTATTGTACTTTGTAATGTGTGTAGTATGGCAAAAATAAAATAGGTAGATCTTAACGTGTACAAGGGCTTAAGTTTCTAAATCCATGAGATGTGAATTCACATACATTTCTTCAAGGTGAAACTGGTCTCTTAGACAGCTGTTACTTAAGTCTTCATGGACCAAAAGAACAGCTGCATTGGAGATAACTTGGAAACAGTTTAAACTGCTAAATTGATTACATGACAATGTTAATGCCAGTGTTCACACAGCATTCCAAGTGTGTTGTTCAATAACAATATTATTGACATATAATGTAGACTTCTTGTCATGTCATGATTTCTTCTTGCGGGAGGCTAGGTAGCATGGCCCAGTGATTCAATGGCACTGGACTTGTAATCCAGAGGTTCCGGGTTCCAGTCCCACTTAGCCCTGTTTTCAAGGCCACACTTTGTCAAATAGCCAACTGGACTGCCTCCCACCAGTTGGGATTTTTAACAAATGTTTTGTTCAGTATGGTATTTATTTCACTGATATGTGTCCCCAATTAGTGCTACAGTACTAAATTCTTCAACACTTGATTTTTTCCTTTTTTTTTTTTTTTTCTGTCGTATTTCTCTCAGGGATGCCTCAGCAGAAGTTAAACCAAGTCCCAAGAATACAAGCGAAGAAGCACAAGCCTTGCTTCACAGCAAACAAGCTGAGATTTTGGAAGAGATGGATTGATAACAGTGCTCCGTTACTTGGCTTTAACTCGATCATGATACATACCTCCAGCATTTGTTGCTAGAATAAGTGGATTCTACTAGTACAAGGCTCTGTGCAGTTTAGTAAAAGGAGGGACAGTCACTCAAGACTATTTAATTGCCCGGGGAAGAAACATTTAAACTGACAGGATGTGCAAAAGTGGAATGTTGACAAACAATTTGAATGCGTGATGAACTCAGTTAAGTTGATGAAAAAGTCAGTTAATTATAATTAGTTTGAATATGGTGACTGCTTTGTTTTTGCTTGTCTGTTAATGCAGATAATTAGCGAAGTGTTATAGTTGGACATTTGAGGATGTTGATTATCTGTTTGATAAAAAAAAAATTGCTTAATTAATGATATTTATGCAGTAACTAGTCTTTGCTGTCATTTGTAATTGGTGAAGGTGACTTAATGAAATCTTGAATGTCTTTTAATTACTCAGGTTTTACTGATTTTTTCCAAACCTGCTGTTAGTATTACAAACCTTTTAAGGTTTAAGTTGATCAAAAAAAGTTGCTTCAAGTCATTCTTTATTCCATTTGTTGAATGGCAAGGTAAAATTCACAGTCATGGCATGGTGAATATCTACCACAAGCTCACAGACACTGAGGCGAAAAGTTTTTGTTTTCAGTGTTGGTACATACCAAACTAGCAGATGGCGATCCCCAGGTAGTCTTTTTATTTCTGTCAAATTGGCTAAAAAATTGTCAGATTTAATCCAGGATACACTGGGTGGTGAATAGTAAATAATTTCCAACATTTGAGTTAATTGGCAATCAAAGCTTGTGAAAACGCTATTCCTTAATAGCAGTAATTATAAGTTTTCATTTTCCCTTATTTTTCATTCCACTGGCTCAAATTTTGTATTAAAATTCCAACAACGTCCTCAGTTATCTATGGTAATTTAGGGTCGATCATTAGCACTTAAAGAATGATGTCAAAAATAAAATTAAAGTAGAAATAACATGAAATAGGTGCTGTTGATTGTACTAAGAGTGGCAGAACCAGACGTTCTTAAGGAGGGGACATATATGCATGGACCTTGCTAGCAGAACCTTTCTTTTGCTTGCTCGATTTTGGTCAGTAAAGAAAGAGACAAAATTAAAGGAGGCTCTGCTTGCAGGGTGATATGCATAGACCTTGAAATTTCCCTTCTTTCTTTGAAATACTTGCTATAGGAGCCTGGGAACAAGGTGGTTGTTTCCTCGTTGACCGTACAAGTAATAGGCAACATGGAGAGACAAACGTTTGGAGGATTTTTTTTAAGGAGATTTTTCTAAAAAGATGCTTTTCTCTGATCTCTCACTGGCTACTAGCTGCTATGATCAGGTTTAATAATAATTATTTTATTACAAATGCTTACACACTAATAGTTTATAATTTTAATGTACTGAGAAACTTTCAAACGTGCCATTCAATTTCTCTACATCTTCATTAATTTCTGTCCTACCACAGTTCAATTCACCCAATCCAAACCCAGTGTTTGCTATGACATTTTACATTTTCTGTAAGTGCCACTTTTGGGGGTTCAGAAAAAGTTTTTTAATGCAAATATTTATTAATTGTTATAGCAAGACTTCAGGATAAATTTGATTGTTAATTGTCTTGCGTGTTTTTAAAATGCCTGGATGAACAGTGTTAGTATTGAATTCAGTTAATTTCATTGTGTAATTTGCATAATTGGCTGTGAATAGACAGTATTCATTTTCTCCGGATTAAGCTGGGACTAGCTTGCATGTGATGTAGTGGGGGAGTTTTTTCACATGCAAATATATTTTTTAATATTAACCACCCCCCCCCCCCCCCCCAAGAGTCTCTATTACGAGCTAGATCCAGTGAAACACAGAGAATACGAATAATGGTCCATTGTCGTACCGCTTTTTGGTAGGTTAAATATGTAGGTAATCAGTATTACAAGTATTTGAGGTGGTTTAAATTTGAAGGGAAATAAACAGACTTTCAGAAGATGCAGTTTGCCGTTTTAATGTCGTAACGTAAATATATGGTTCCCCCACACCTTACCATATTTCCTGGAACAGTGACCATTCCTTTTCAGACAAAAAACACTAGCAATGTTCTCTATTAATTTTAAGACGTTGTTTTACTTTCCAAATGACCTGTCAAACATTACAATGTAACAAATATCTGTTTCAATGTAGTCAATACACGGCTCAGGTTGATACCTCAATATCAAAAGGTGACTTAACCCTTTAACCCCTAATATTAAAGAACAAATTCTCCTATCTTGTCACATACTTTTTTTATAAAAGTAATTGGGAGAAATTATAACTAAAAATAAAACACCAAGAAAAGTCACGTCAGGGACTGAATAAGCATCGATGTTACATGGATAAATTTTATGCTGATCACTATTAGGGCTTATAACCCCTAATATCAAAGAACAAATTCTCCTATCTTGGCTCCATACTTGTCTTATAAAAGTACTGGGGAGAAGTTATTAATAAAAGTATCAAGAAAATTCACCTTGGGTGATCATATCTTTAATTCTCATGACCTCAGGGGTTGAATAAGGACCAATAACCATTGATATTACGGGGAGAAATTTTATATCTGTTTCAACAGTCAATACACATATATTACATATTTAATATTTCATATTCATTTATTGTTCACGGGTATATTATGAACTCAGAACATGACCAGCTCCCAGTTGGCTTGATAGCTCAGTTGGTAGAGCACTGCACCGGCATGGCAGAGGTTATGGGTTCAAATCCCGTTCAAGCCTGAATTTTTTTTCAGGTTTTTCGCAACAGTCTGGTTGCATATATAACTGCAAGAACCTTTTCTTCTATTCAATCTTTCATCCGCAGTGCATATACATGTTACACATGTATTTCATATTTAATATTGAGAATTAATTTGATGTTGATCACTGTTAGGGCTTAAAGGGTTTTAACATAGGATACTGCTGTTATAACCCTTGGCTTTTGCTTGTGCAGATCCATCAGTGACACGCATGTCTTGTGTGCCAGGGGGAGGGGGGTGGGGGGTATGCAGATATGTTGGTGGTGGGGAAGTGCAAATGAGACCAAGGCTCAGTGCTGAAAGCCCGATTAAGGCCATTAAGCTAATCCTGGATTAATGTGAACTCTGGTTCGAGTTTAATTACTAATCAATGACGATTCTTCCAAAACATTGTTGGCCTTCAGTTTTGCCTTAGACTTTTCTTAACCTTGAGCTTGAAATTAGCCTTTAAAACCATTTTTGACAAGCAAAATGAAAACTTTGATTAACTTTTAATTGTAGATTAGCCGTAATTTTTCTTTCGAACAACCCAGCCCAAGTTGTTACAACCAGAAAAAAATCTATTTCAGTTAACACTGGACCCAAAAAGGTCAAACTGAGCATAAAGTCAACCAAAAATTGTCCGTTTGCTACTAAAAACTCCAAAAAAAGTTCCTGACAAAATCTTATCATTTAAAGAAAGTTCACCAGAAAATTTTTAACTTAAGACCTTCAAGCTGGGGTAAATTCAGACAAGCTGCATGGGTGTAAAAGTAGCAACAGCACTTAAAATGGAACAGCTCCAAATGACCTCTATCAAGGAAACACTTACAGTACTGATACATGTAGCCTTCTGACCGCCAGGATTATTAAATGTACATGAATGGCTATGAGAGTGCCTATTTTAAGATCCTGCTCTTTTCCCTTGAATTTCCGACAGCAACATCGACATCAGGTAACATTGAAAGAGTGCCACAGGGCATTTGGAATAGAAAACAAGGGACACCCCCTTGCTGGGCTTCTACATTAAGTTGAAGTAGCCCAAATGGACAAGTTTGCGAGACTTGGCCCTGGGCAAGGATTTTTAACCTCATCTGAATAATGGATGCTTCCCCACCCACAAGAACTTGACAAAAAAAATTACTTTGATTTAATGCTCGACCCCTTGCCCACACTCCCCTCCCAAACGCCTTAACAGAAATATGCAGACATCAGATTCTTCAGATGCTTCTTAATTTTTAATTATTGAAGTTTGGTTCTACATCTTTCTCCTATATTAGTTAACATCAGAACAACTGCACATCACCAGACCTAGTTTAAGAGCAGTTTCTGCAACTTAAAGTGTGTTACCCTGTGAACAGGCAAGAATTAACAAAACGTTTGACTTGAGAAATTGAAAATTTATACCCTTTCCATTACAAAAGATGTGAATCTTCCAAACTCAAAACAGTATTTATCCCATACCCTTAAACTTAAATTGTGATTTAATTCATCTGGACTTCCGGCCAAAGATATTAGAACACAGATTCTGTGAAGATTTAATTCATCTGGACTTCCGGCCAAACATATTAGAACACAGATTCTGTGAACAAAACTCATCTGCTTTTGGATCTATTTACAGCTTGCCTAACTTTTAGTATAGACTAATATAAGAAACCTACAAAAAAGGATTATAACCAAATATTCATAGTTGCTTTGTTTAGAAATTTGAATTACCTGAAATATCTACATGTATTGATGTCACATTTATCTTCGTATAACCTCATAAACACAAGAAATATGCTATTTACAAAAAAGCAACTTACAGCTACATATATTGCTATCAAAATTTGCAGTCAATGAAAGTCCCTTAATTAACAATGTACTGTAAATCCTTGAATAAACTGCCCCTTCCCACCCCTTCTGTTTCTTTTCTGTGCCACGGACTGAAACATCAGTTTTAGTTGTTTTCTGTCATTCTTTTATACAATCATCGGTAATTCAGAATCAAAGATGAAGTACTCTTGACAACATGATCACAATTCACTACTTTGCATATTAATACTCAGTGACTGTATGGCCACCATTTGGGAAAAATAAACTTAGTGACCCTGCCTTGAATACGCACCTCCCTCAAACTAGCACCCGCTGCCTTATCCTACATTTGAGAAAAGTATTCAAGGATTTACAGCAAGTCCTTTTCATCCACAGTTGGGTCAGAAGTTAAGATAATTAAATTTTTGAGTACAATGAAAATTTTGTCACTTTCCTCTACACCGACAGTTTCAACAGTTGGATAATATTAGACTTTACAGACCTAACTTATTATTTATATGCACTATTACTAAATAACTAACTATTAATAGCAGCTTATTAATAATAATCTATACATTATTAACTTGATTGGTGCGATCTAATGCACTGGAGGAGCAGGAGGCTGTGGCCCTGGGCCATGCTGAAAAGGAAAAAAAAAACAAAACAAATTTTATTACTTTTTGCACTAGAATTAAATGCAGGGTTTTGAATGAAAGGTTTGAAGAGACCATGACTGGCAAAATGTGCAAGCATTCCAGTTAAAGATTCATGTGAATATGTTATTGGAGTAATTAAAGTGGAGTACTTAACTTTCAAACCCAAATGCAAACTCTACAGGACCAAGGACACAAATCAACTATATTATTAATGTAACACTGTCCAACTACGGCTTGTTTGTGGTACTCTTGCATGTAAATAAAGTTTAACTACGTATGTGTGTATGCATATATGTAATACAGCTTTAATAAGGTATCCCTAAAACAGTTTGGACTGTACTAGGACTAGTAATGTATGTAGGTAGGTTGGGCTGAAAGCATAAGCATCTTACGTCAAATTTTAGGTTCATCTTTCATTTCGCTCAAAAGAGCTTAAATTGTTGCATGTAGTCTTCAATTTAATAGCCGATTCCTGTGTTTTGTTTTTGTTTTGTTTTGCTTTTTTTGCTTTAATTTTTTTTCAATGCGCTGATTTATGCTTAGTTTTGAGAAAAATGATGCCAAAATGTCAAACAGCAAAAGAAAATTGAAGAAAAAAGCAGAAAACAAACACTTTGGGGAGAAAAAAAAAACATCAGTTCTTTGATTAAATTGAAAGTCACATGCAAAACCTCAGGTACTTTTGAGCAAAACAAAATATTGACCTAAAATTCAACATTATAGTTCAGCAGTTCTGCCCTCAACCATTCGACTTACATCGCTTCGACTTGGCTTCTCTGAACCTTGTCTCATACTCTGGGGTCTGAAAGCAAAAAACGTGCAACAAACACTGTAAGCATAAGCTTGCTACAAATATAGGAGCTATTAAAAACCAGACCTGTCATCAAACTTTCTAAAATATTTTTTTTCATAAACCTGGCACATTGAAGGAAAATTTTGGTTAAAAAAATGTAGGTTAAGATTAGGTGTCAAGAAATGACTGAAGTGAATCACAATATGGCAAAAGCTTCTCATTTTGTGGGTATATATTATCAAACTTTTCGTTTTTAAGTAGCGTTCATTTACAATTTAAAGCTTGTCATTGTGACCAAAATCAGGTTGCAGCTAGGAGTAGTGATGAGGGTGGCGAATACGTTTGCAGATCAGCGAATTTGGCTACAAACTTTCTTTGGATAATTTATGGATTCAGTGCATAATTTCCATGAACTTGCAGATTCTTTAAATGCAGTGAATCATGGATTTTTGCAGTTTTTTTTTTTTTTTTACCAGACCAGATATCAGATTTTATCACTTTGTTTGCATTGTGGCAAAAATATTTGTGCATCGACGGATTTGATCCAAACTAAAAAGTTTAGGCCAAATCCATTGATCCACAAAAATTGCAAAAGATAAATCTGCAAAAGCAGATTGGCAGATTCACAGAGCTTTATTTACTTCCCTTTCTGATCATATTCAAAAAATTACAAAAGATAAATCTGCAGATTCACAGAGCTCTATTTACTTCCCTCACTGATTATATTCACCTGAGAAGATACAGCACAAATGCAATCACAAGCCAAGCCATCATGATGTAGAATGCGGTATGACTGTCGCCTCCCGTATCATTACCTTGTGGCCCTGGAACTGTGTGGTAAATAAAATACAACAAAGTGTCCAGTAAACACACTCCATGATGGTGAACAGATGCACCCAGTCATTTTGAATGAATGAAAATGAATCAGGTAAAATGCTTTGTTTAAAGGAAACCTCCACTCTTGAAATAAATTAACATTAAATTGTTGAAAATACAATCTAATTTCAAATTTCATTGGAAACTTTGAAATAATATTTCTGTGTCGAACAAAACAGAATTTGATTATTGCCTATTTTTCATTTTCAATTTCCCAGGCACCCCCATCTTGGATTTCATGACATAATACGGTTGCTCACAATAGCGGCAACCGTATGACATCATGAAATCCAAAATAGCGGCACCCGGGAAATTGAAAATTGAAAGTAGGCCATAATCATACCTAATTTTTGGCACACTTGAATGTCACTTTCCACCCAAGAGAGATGGATCAGACAAGCATGTAGCAGGTAAACAATATAAAATATGAAAGAACAAAACTCAACAACCAGCACCAATAAGCTTGGGAAGTCTCTGTACACACAGATCGAACCCTAGTCCCTGAGACATGGAACCAGATTCATTATTTATATATCCACAAAAGAAGTAATCATGTGATTACAGATTAATTACTTGTGTTTGACTAAGTTGGGCTCTGAACAACTTTAATATTCATAATTAACTAACTTGGCTGACTTTGAGATTTCAATTACATCAAGAATTAGTTTCAGTTCTACTATTTTGGTGGTGTATTACACACACTACAACACATTCAGCATTCAGTTTTAAATGGATTGTCTACCCAACTGAGTGCAGTTCACTGTTTGAACACCAGACTCAAAACACACACAAATAATGAGAAATAAAAGGCAGTCAATTTTTGTCGATGACCAGTATAACGGCTAACTTGTCCATTTAACTCAGTACAGGCCATTAAAAAGATCATATAGAATAAAAAGAAAAGTTTTGACAAATCCTCTGTTAGTTTTAAATGCAAATCTCTAGCTTTTTTGCACTGCACAGATAATTTCAAAAAAATATCTGTCAATTTTTGTTACACGTTGCCGCATAGACTATAGGATGTTGAACTCCATGTCTACAATGAAATGCTTGGTGACTAAATTATATGTAGGCCAAGGTTCCCTGTATTTTTAAGTGCTGGTCCATTTTTAAATTTGAACCATTTGTTTTAGGGCGTCATCTATTGTACACACTTATATAATTCAAAACTTTACATTTTTGTCAAGTCGTGATAATTATTACCATCTGTTCAACCACTATGGTCCGTTGCTATGGTTCTGAGTCATTTTTGACAACACTTGAGATTTGCTTCACATTTGCAAGTGGTAAAGTAATACCGTCCAGTAATTAAAAATAAAGAATTGAACTAAAAATAATATTATTACTGTATTAACTGGGGCTCAGGCCTAATAAATAAACAAAAAATCATTCCAGACAAGAGCTTGAGATAGCGCATAGTCAATTACCACAGAACAGTGTTCTAGAGAGATAAAAACGCATTTGTGACAGGTTATTTTCATGAGGGCCAAAGTCCACTTCAAACGTCAAACTGTTCATGTGCTGAACCCAATACAGTTTTGGTTAACCCAAACAAATAAGTTGTTCAATAGTCGATTATGACATTGAACTTAACCAGGCCAGTTGAACTAATTCTGTAAACCTGTGGGAGAAAATTGTCGTTAACACAATATCTAGTATCGGTAAGCCCAAAAATAGTTTGTCAGAAACAAAAATGTTCTCACTGAAGTAGCAATATGGAAGGTTTACTTTCAATGATAATTTTGCCAAATTTCTAATATTAGAGCTTTCAAATGTAAAAGGATCTTGTTTGAATATTTAATTCAGCTGTGCTAAGAACATTTGACATTCACTGACTGTGCCTGATTTATGTACCACAAGCCATTTTTTACATTTTAGGCCAATCACTAGCACCAACGTACATGTACATGAAAAGTTCAAGTTCAAGACAGTCAAATATTAAGCTTAACTCTTGAGTCACTCCAAATTACACCAAATACAAGGGCCCATCTTTTCATGAACTTAATTGGAGAAATTAGGTTGCCAAATGAATAGTTTGACCCCCTTTCCCTCCCCCCCCCCCCCCTCCCTAGCCTGGTTGTTTAACCATGGGTAGCTACAAGGACAAGATCTTGATTTTGTGAACAAGGGCTCACAATTCAAAAAGAGTCTTTAAAACGTTTTGAAGGTATGTATAAAACTATAGTATGATGATTAGAAAATTTCATAGCTTCAGTACCTTTAATTAATATTACATGTATTGTCGGCCAGCATGCATAATGGAGCATTTAACCATCAAATCCGGCACTATAGACTATGGTTGGGCATTTGCATGAATTTAAACAAGTCAACCTTCAAAAGTTCAAATACCAGAGGATTTGCCCAGGGGGAGGGGGGGACAGTGTTTAAGTTTCTAACTAATCTGCTTTAGCACAGGTTGCGATAGCAGTCTGTGCATAATAAGAATTTTAGCCTGCTTTCTCAAACTTGGAAAATTACTCACAAGCCGCACCCCACTCCCTCCTAACCCACCTTTTCGCACAGCCTCACATTAATTATGTATGCATTTTGCTACTCAAACTCTATTCATATCGGCCGTTTCTGAGTCCCGGTTGCCAAGACCAAGCGCTTTGCCGAGTCATTCATTATGAAGGGAGCGCAACTCGCATAGGCCCTCGCTAAACTAGTGAAACTATGAAGATGTGTAAATAGCTTAGTTTTATATATTTTGATTATTGATTTTTAGTATATACATTTGTAAATAGTCTGTAATTTTTTTTTTTTTTCTCTACGCAATTCAGTTTATACTGCCATGTAGTGTCTTAATAAACGTATCTATCTATCTATCTATCTATCTATCTATCTATCTATCTATCTATCTAGTATGTCAGTGGTGCATGTATAATCAACGTACGGGGCTGTGTGGAAATCTTTCCGCAATTTCGAACAGCTGTTTCTGAAATGCTGTGAAGGTTTGAACAATTAAAAAACTAAATATAAAACTGCATGCCTGCTTTTAAGAACGATACATATATCAAGCATTAAAACATTGTACAAACAAAAGGAATATTCCTTAGACAGCGGTAATAAGTGATTGTGTAATATTTTTGCCTTGGATCAATATCTGCAAGCCTTTAGAGAAGTTTATTTTAGCGTATTGACCTACGCATTCCATTATGAATAATTAATAACTGACTTGAAAACGCTAATGGATGACGATTTGTTTTCGTATAAGAACGAAACACAAACTCGAAAGAGAAAATAAAAACAACGTTAGTTCAAATTTACATGCTAAAATTTGGAAAAACAAAATTAATTATAACACTGTGAGCCATAAAAATGTTAACACACCGATATTAAGCAACAACACGCTCTTGCAGTAAGCTAAGCTTAAATATTGCAGATCTAACACGGTTGTCAGAAGATTTACCGAAATAAAAACACGAAAACAGTTTGTTGAAGGTTAAAGCGACATGGCTTATAATTTAGAAATAAAGAAAATACCGAAAAAGAATTTAAGTTACTGGCTTGAGCTGAAGCAGTATACATGACAAGAACTAAATTGAGCTTAAAAATATGCAAGCTAGGATGTTTAAAGATGTTTAATCAAAAACAGTCAAGACTTACGTTCTTGCAGGCACTGGTTATCGGTGCAGTAGTTCTGCGAATCTCTTAACTGCAACGACAAACCGGAAAAATTTACACACCACCTGAATATCTTTAAATTAAGCCCACAGCAAAACCGGAGGAATTAACCGGTCGACTTAAGTTTGACTCGCAGAAAAGGGGGTTTATTCTTTTCACCTCAACACCCAATTTCTACTTACCAGAGAAATTAACCTCCTCATAGCGCCTTCATGACTGCAAATACATTCGCAAGGATCAAACGAATCCCCTCCACCACCGTCCATGTTTCACTGGCAACGAGAATATTGTATGAGTTGTTTCTGGAAACGCTACGTTCCGTTTGAGCACTACGGCTATGTCACACTATTCCTGCAGGAAATTTATTCAAAACCCAGCGATGGCAATTGTGAGAAACACAAAATACCAGCGTTTTTGCCCGATCAACACGAAAATATTAGGTAATACACTTTGCTCGTCGGGTCCAAAACACAGAGCGCCACGTACGGTTTGAATAACAATCCCGTATGACGTCAATTATGCATGCATGAAATGTCTCGAGCTAACACGCAGGTGCAAGGCTGGGGTGCAGCATACTGAACGATCATCAATTTCGATGTAATTTTAACAATTCTTTCTAATCCGTATCGTGCACAAAATTATCTAAAACCAAAGCAATCCTTGACGATTGCTGTACTGAGATGATAAAAGACTCCTTCCAAAATCGCGCGCAAAGAACAATAATTATGATCATTTTTTGGACCCATATTTTTTCTAATGGCAGCTGAATAAATTTCTTGTTTTAAAAGTCATGCACCTTTTCCATGGCAACATTGATTTTCCGACATTAACGTAAACATATTATGATTACAGCTGCGTTCTTACTAATTCTTTGCAACAAAATAGAGTTTTTGACTAAACATTTTTCTGTAATTTTTGTTTCTTACTCCATGCACAACGGCGGGAAAAGTGCGATATAGATGATATAGTAATAATGACTTGTGTGAAATTGGCAAGGGCCACTTCTGCAAACGATTGCCCAATATTTCGGTCAGACAAAAATAACGTACTCAGGTCTCTCAGGCGCTAGATAGGGAAGAACATTTACATTTAATTTTAAGAGGAAATACAGCCAACCCTATTGATTGCGGACACTCTCGGGACCGCAAGTTAGTGTCGTTATATAATTAATAGCAAGAGTCCGTAATGGCAGGAATTTATTTCAGTCAAACGTCTATACTCTATTTTTTCCGGGGATTTAGCTGCTGTCCGTATTATCGGGGTGTTCGTAATAGCGAGTTGTTCGCAAGGCAACAGTTGACTGTACACTTGAAGCTAGCGTCACGATAAAGGAAAGTTTTGTCTAACCAAAATATTGGACAATCTTCAATTAGCCTAAAAGTCTACCCAAGTTGTTTTATGATATAGTAACGCTCATTTTGATAACGTCAAACAGAAAAACAAGGAATGTCCTTACTAGTTGAATCAACATATCACAATCTGTAAGGTCATGACAGATACAATAGACTTGATAGCTTTCCTGATTTTGATTGGTTAGTAACAATTTTTGGTACACCTTAAGACAATATTGTGATACAATACGATACAATGCAATAAATAAATAGATAAATAAATATGCACAATATGGAAGTCAATATGCTATAAATATAATGAGACAACAATACTGTACATCCTCTCTTGTGACATTAGAATTTGCAAAATTAAATAAGAGATAATGAATATTCACAAAAGCAAGCAATATAAATATATTAATCGATGGACAAAAAAGTTAAATATATGTGTATAAAATTCGTAATGAAGGGGTGCTTGGCACTACGAAAAACAGTTGCAATACATAGAATACCGGGAGAATAGCGCCAGTTCGAACACAAGAGATCTTCCAAATGTTCGAAACAGATTTCGTATTATGGACTTAAAAGAGGAGAGGATAGCATTAAGAGATTACGTGTCAGTGGAGACAAAGGACTAGAAACTGTTTTAGGTTAGAAATAAGATCATTGAAAAGTTTACTCAGTGGTATGAACCAGTGTGCGTTTCCCAGAGTTGCTACACAACTTACCGATAAAAGACACATTTCTAGAAGATCTTGTTTTTCACTGTAGCGTGTTCAGAGCAGCCCATATGAAGAATGCTACACCGATAAAGTCACCCATATTTTATCGTTTCTCTGTTTATTTTCATGATTTGGCTCTTTTGTGGCGTTGAAATTAGAACACTGACGCGTTTAAACAAAGACCTCGTTTCAATTCTATGGCATCCCAAAATTGCCTAAAATTTCGCTCGAAATTATACGGGTTAAACGATAAAAAGCTTCGAATTGAGCTCGTTTAACTCTTTAGATGTTTTATAAAAACTCGAGGGCTTGCAGAGTAAGACATTTGTTCTTCCATCAACCATCGAATACTGCCGAGTGGGCGCGAAGTGAAAGCGCGCGCAAGCGATTTGATAGAAAACAGGGACAGCCATCTTATCACTTGCGCAAAAGATACAAGAGGGCAGTGATAATTATACGAGACATTTTATTTATCCAGTATAAGGGAAAATTCTCTTGTTCAGTCGTATATGGAATTAACAGGTTGGATAGATGAGTTACCATATACAATATTTTCTTGTTTTAGCATTTATGAAAGAACAACTTCCATAGCATCCTCTTACTTTAAATTTGCTCAGAATTTAGGCAGAATATTTTGAATATTTTAAAAGCATGCGAGATGAGTTTTTCTAATCATATATTTTCTCTTTAAACGGCTACGATGTGAATGCCACAAACACTATTGACTTCTTTGACAGCTTAGAGTTTTAACGGAAAAAAGAAAACACGTGCATTATTAACTAAGAAACAAGCTCTTATGCAGTCAAAAACAGTTGCATTCGATGTGGCATTATCGGAAAAATTCGTGAGCTTTGTTTTAATGGTGTTTTCAAACTCGTCTGGGATTATTTCCTTTTTGTATGTTAGTTCTTATTTATTTCTTTTTGTTTTTCAATATTTTCACTTTTCCTTCCATTTATCCAATTATCCCTTTGTTCCAACAAAATTGCCTCCTTTAATTGCTTTGTTTTTTTTCCTAGGTAGTCGTTTCAACATCACGTGATATGACGTTTGAAGTAAGCCACTTATTCAATTAGATCGCGTGATTCCAAGAAATTGCAGGACGAAAACCCGGTAGAGCAACCATCGAAAAACACTTAATAACCGCCTCGTAGGCCGTCAAAAACATCTTTAAAAAGTTCAGATAAAGGCTTTAAGAATTAAGCAAAATCTAGGGAAGAAAATCTTTACAATCGTTACAATACAACCTTCGCCTTTTGACGTTTTCGTATACCGGAAGTGGATGACATTTGTGAGAAATTGAAACGGTATAATTGAATTATTACTAATTCCCTCTAATTGAGGTTCTCTTTGTGACGTTTAATTTAAGCGCGCTCATTAGCAATTGATCATTTGCGAATTACCGCGCTAGAGGTAAGACGTGTTTTTTGAAGCTCACGTAAAACGTTCTCAACGTTCTTCGAAGTTAACGGAAATCGATAACATGACTGAAACAAGTCAAATCAAGGATGCCCCTCCCTCGGGAACATCAAAGGAGGAGGTATGACTCTCTCGTTTATTTCACTAATGTATTTCTACCAAAAAAAGACAAGTGAAAAGCGGAACAACTGCAATCGGTCGGTTGGCAAAATTCGTTTCGCAATGCTACTGAAATGACTACGAGTAATCAAATGAAAATTTAAGTTATTTTGACTGAAAAAAAAAGAAACAGTGATTTTTTTTCTGTTGTACAAGCGATATTTAAAAAAGCGGGAGAAAAACTTGTGACGAAACAATAGCAGCAATTAATTAGTGGGCAATTAACAATTAGTAAAACACGTCATCAAGCAATGCTTAGTTAATATTGGTAATTGAACTGAGTGGAGTGCAATTTGGTCTGAAATCATACGCGTGATTTCAAAATCAAACGAGCGCGCAGCGCGAGTTTGATTTGAAATCACAAGTATGATTTCAGACCAAAATTGCACGACACGAAGTTCAATTACCACTTAATTACATCCATTTTGAAATCACAGAGTATCATTGTCAATATTAATATTCTATTTGTGTTAATTCAATTCCATTTTGATGGGCTAAAGAAAGGATGCGATTTAGAGCAAAAAATGGTGCAATTTGGGAATAAATTGCACCATTTTGGACCAACCAGATTCCAAGGATCACCAGTGATTTCGAAATGGATGTAATTAGGCACTTTATTAACAAGAAAAATGAAGTTAATTTTAATTCTTTTATGACCCCATCGGATTAATTGGTTAAATGATTTGGATGCATTTATTTCATAGATGCAACAGACAAAGATACATTCATGCGCACACGTAGATACAACATACAAAGATGCACACATCCGCGCATATAGATACAACATACGAAGATACATTCATGCGTGCAAATAGATACACCATACAAAGATTCATTCATGCGCGCACATAGATACAACATACAAAAAAACATTCATGCGCATACATAGATACAACAGACAAAGATACATTCATGCGCGCACATACATACAACAGACAAAGATGCACACATGCGCGCACATAGATACGACAGACAAAGATACATTCATGCGCGCACATACATACAACAGACAAAGATGCACACATGCGCGCACATAGATACAACATACGAAGATATATTCATGCGCGCACATAGATACAACAGACAAAGATACATTCATGCACGCACATAGATACAACAGACAAAGATGCACACATGCGCGCACATAGATACGACAGACAAAGATACATTCATGCGCGCACATACATACAACAGACAAAGATGCACACATGCGCGCACATAGATACAACATACGAAGATATATTCATGCGCGCACATAGATACAACATACGAAGATACATTCAAGTGCGCACATAGATACAACATACGAAGATACATTCATGCGTGCACATATATACAACATACAAAGATACATTCATGCGCATACATAGAAGCAACAGACAAAGATTCATTCATGCGCGCACATAGATACAACATACAAAGATACATTCATGCGCATACATAGAAGCAACAGACAAAGATGCATTCATGCGCATACATAGAAGCAACATACAAAGATACATTCTGCGCATACATAGAAGCAACATACAAAGATTCATTCATGCGCGCACATAGATACAACATACAAAGATTCATTCATGCGCGCACATAGATACAACATACAAAGATAAATTTATGCGCATACATAGAAGCAACAGACAAAGATTCATTCATGCGCGCACACAGATACAACATACGAAGATACATTCATGCGCACACATGGATCCAACATACAAAGATACATTTATGCGCGCACATAGATACAACACACAAAGATACATTCATGCGCGCACATAGATACAACATACAAAGATACATTCATGCGCGCACATAGATACAACATACGAAGATCCATTCATGCGCATACATAGAAGCAACAGACAAAGATACATTCATGCGCGCACATAGATACAACAGACAAAGATGCACACATGCGTGCACATAGATACGACAGACAAAGATACATTTATGCGCGCACATACATACAACAGACGAAGATGCACACATGCGCGCACATAGATACAACATACAAAGATATATTCATGCGCGCATATAGATACAACATACAAAGATACATTCAAGTGCGCACATAGATACAACATACGAAGATACATTCATGCGTGCACATAGATACAACATACAAAGATACATTCATGCGCATACATAGAAGCAACAGACAAAGATACATTCATGCGCGCACATAGATACACCATACAAAGATTCATTCATGCGCGCACATACATACAATATACAAAGATACATTCATGCGCATACATAGATGCAACAGACAAAGATACATTCATGCGCATACATAGATGCAACAGACAAAGATACATTTATGCGCGCACATAGATACAACATACAAAGATACATTCATGCGGGGCATAGATACAACATACAAAGATACATTCATGCGCATACATAGATACAACAGACAAAGATACATTCATGCGCGCACATAGATACAACAGACAAAGATACATTCATGCGTGCACATAGATACAACAGACAAAGATACATTTATGCGCGCACATAGATACACCATACAAAGATTCATTCATGCACGCACATAGATGCAACAGACAAAGATACATTCATGCGCATACATAGATGCAACAGACAAAGATACATTCATGCGCGCACATAGATACACCATACAAAGATTCATTCATGCGCGCACATAGATACACCATACAAAGATTCATTCATGCGCGCACATAGATACACCATACAAAGATTCATTCATGCGCGCACATACATACAATATACAAAGATACATTCATGCGCATACATAGATGCAACAGACAAAGATACATTCATGCGCATACATAGATGCAACAGACAAAGATACATTTATGCGCGCACATAGATACAACATACAAAGATACATTCATGCGTGCACGTAGATACAACATACGAAGATACATTTATGCGCACACGTAGGCACAACATACAAAGATGCACACATGCGCGCACATAGATGCAACATACAAAGATACATTCATGCGCGCACATAGATACAACATACAAAGATACATTTATGCGCTCTCCTAGATACAACATACGAAGAAACATTCAAGTGCGCACATAGATACAACATACAAAGATACATTCATGTGCGCACATAGATACAACATACCAAGATACATTCACAGCGATATGATCAGAGGGACCAAACCGAAAATCAACATAATGCGGCAACCGTCGACAGCTTTTTTGAGCTGGTTGGCTCTCGTCAGCACGTTGTAGCACAGCTAAAAGTAGAACACCAACGCGAGTCGAGTGGTCTGCCAAATGCACGTGGTAGCCGATTTTGGATGGGCCCAAATTCAGACATCCGTTCACGTCATAGCGCGTGACTACGAACAATGAACAAAAGAACTAAAAAATCATGTTGCTGTCGATATAAGTTAAATGAGAAAAAGCAAAACTTTCCTTCACAGGTACATGGCCAAACCATGTTAAAGGGTACAGCATATCGGATATATGGGATATATCATATCGGCCGCCTCCTCGCAGCCCTGGTCTCCCTCACCTTCTGTACGCTAAAAGTATTCCATTTTTTTTATCTTAGGAGGCTAATACAAGCAATGAAAGTATGGATTGTAACAAAGCTGCGGATAGCATCACTAAAGATGCTCTTGGGAGTTCCACCACAGTCGACACTGGAAAATTCTCAGGTATTATAAGAAAATATGTTTAAGACAGGTGGGTAAAGGGCTTCTAGACTGTGTAACAGGTGCTTGTGCGATCATGGGGAGATTTGTCGCTCTGCAGGTAGCATAGGAGAACAGACCGATGATATAGTACACAATGAACTTTAGGCAATACAGACCCATGTAAAAATCTTCTTTATCTATGATTCATAAAGTTATACGGAAGTCTTATGAAAGGAAACCATAATTACCCCACAGTCGCTTTACTGAAGCTCCATCCCTCCCCTCCCCCCTCCCCTTCCTCCCCTACCCCACTTCTATTTTCTATTTGCCTAGAAAGGCACTCCCAGTCTTCTGGTTTGCTCTTGTAGGAGCACAACGTTTCAAACAGCAGGTATTTAGATTTAAAACATATTTCTTTTTTCTTACGAAGGCCTTCAATACCATTTTGGAAAGGGGCGCGCATCTGCCTAGCTAAATTATGTGCCGGACTAAAGATTAAAATGTATTGTAAGGTTAATTACATGCCGAAATCAGTTTTCTACGTAGAAAAGGTGACGTATAATTTTTAGACGGGAGGTCACGCTGTGTGTTTGGCCCACTTTTAAAATGGCTAGATCATCGATGTTCACTACTATACTGTCTTTAATAGGAACATTTGCCACTTCAGGACATCATACTTTTCTGTATTATCAATCGCACTTTTAAGTTTAGTGCGATTCCATTGAATTTTATTAATTTTTTTTGTTTTTAATCTTTAATAATGTAATCTTTAAATCTATTTTTAGTGCTTCGACAACTGTTGCTGTTAGCAACTGATCAGACAGGAGATGACCGTTGCAAAGAAACCCTTGCATCAGCTCTAAGGCAGTTGGATAGCGCTGTGAAAGTAAGGTCCAATTTAGACATGATATACCTCATGGAACACTTTAAATATTCCACACTCTCTTGTATGGTACAGCAGTGAACATCATCTCATATGTCACAATGCGATGACTTATAGGTCGTTCAAAATTAAGCTTAAATACAACTGGGCTGAGCCAATCACAAGTCAAGGTAGACTGCTTAATACACAGTACACATCAAACACAACAAATATAGCATTTTATTTCACATTTCTTTGCAGGGTTTTGGCCCAGAGGCGAAAACCCAAGGATTCATGTTTGTAGTCTGCATGCAAAAGTGATAATGGAGTACGTAAAGTTTAAATATACAGGGTATATCTATACTCTACCTGAAAAGGGTTTGCATAGAATAAATTAGTAAATTTTGATGACGTTGCATCAAGTAAATGCAAACGGAATAAATAATTAATGATATCCAAAACCTCCCATAGGGGGATCCACAAGACTTCTGTTACATTTATATTATATAATGTTTTATCCACTGTTTTGTGATAACAGTTGAGTGATAAAAGTGGAAATATTGCTCGTAGTCATAGGTTTTTGTAGTTTATGCAAGTAAGCTTTTCAAGTCATCAGAGCTCATCTCTCCGATGTTGGCGCCTGTGCGGACGACACCCAGTTATGCTTGCCATTCCAACCTAACTCGGAGGTAGACCAATACATGGCAGAGTACTAATTGGCTCACTCTTCATTGTATAATTATAGTCAAGATTGAGACAAGTAGTACTCTGCCAGAGGATGTGACACCTGCTTTGAATGAAATAGTTGTTGGATCAGTTGTAATTGAGCTTGAACAAAGCTCTGCCTTTGCTACTGCAAAGCAGTCCTTCACAGTTTGGCAGCACCATTTCAACATTTCCTGTATTGGATATTAAATTGGATTCTCTGGCTGAAAACGACAGTCCAACTTCAGCAAGTTTAGACCAGTCAGTTCGCTGATCTAAACTCTCTGAAGCTGGAGTGTCGTTTAGAGTTTAAACCAGTCAGTTGGAACTCTGTCACAGGTTGTTAGTGCGCCATCCCAGAAAGCATGTGAGATTGAATCAGGTTGTACTCTGCCAGAGGATGTAGAACCTGCATTCAATGAAATCCTTGTTGGATCAGTTCTAATTAAGCTTCGACAAGGCTCTGCGATTGAGATTGAGTCAGTTGCTACTCTGCCACAGGCTAACAGTCGACCATATCAAAATGCAACTTCACCTTGTCTTGAATTGGACACTGAAATGGTTGATGTGAGCAACAAATCATCTCAAGGGGAGATACCAACTTCAAGTGTTGGAAAAATGAGACCGAAGAAGAGGCGGAGTAAGAGTGGGTCTCCAAAAAAGAGTCTGTCACAAAAGGAGAGCAGCGTTGGCTCGGCTGTGCCTTCATCAACCATGAAGCAGCATGTGTCTGATTGTTGGCTATCTGGGACTCCATTTTTAAAATCTTCAAAGCCAGCAGCTGATGTGGAGTCGATCAATCCTCTGACAGGGTTTACTGCAGTGCCATCCCAGATTAAAATTTCTGCGTGTTCCATGGAGGAAGTTAGTGCACCATCGCAGACAGCAATGGAGAATGACTCAATTTATACTCTGGAAGAGGGTGTTGGTGCACCATCCAAGACTGTGATTGAGACTGAGTCAGTTGGAACTGTGCCGGAGGATGTCAGTCCACCATCCAAGACTGTGATTGAAATAGAATCAGTTGGTACACTGGAAGAGGCTCTTTGTGCACCATCCCAGACTGCGAGCGAGATTGAATCAGTTTGTAGTCTCAAAGAGGCTGTTAGTACACCATTCCAGACTGCGATTGAGATTAAGTCAGTTGGTACTCTGGAAGACGCTGCTGGTACACCATCGAACACTGTGATCGAAATTGAATCAGTTGGTAAACTGGAAGAGGCTCTTTGTGCATCATCCCAGACGGCGATTGAGACTGAGTCAGTTGGTACTATGGAAGAGGCTGTTGGTGCACCATCCAAGACTGTGATTGAGACTGAGTCAGTTGGAACTGTGCCGGAGGATGTCAGTCCATCATCCAAGACTCTGATTGAAATTGAATCAGTTGGTACACTGGAAGAGACTCTTTGTGCACCATTCCAGACTGCGAGCGAGATTGAGTCAGTTGGTACACTGGAAGAGGCTGTTTGTGCACCATCCCAGACGGCGATTCAGATTGAGTCAGTTGGTACTCTGGAAGACGCTGCTGGTACACCATCGAAGAGTGTGATTGAAAGTAAAGCAGTTTGTGCACTATTCCAGACTGTAGATGAGATTGAGTCAATCAGTACTCTGGAAGAGGCTGTAAGTGCATCAATCCAGAATACGATTGAGATTGAGTCCGTTGGTACTCAACCGCAGGCTTACGATGGACCATCTCAGGATGCCATTGCAACTTGTCTTGAATTGGACACTGAAATGGTTGATGTCAGCAACAAATTATCTCAAGGGGAGATACCAACTTCAAGTGTTGGAAAAATAAGACCGAAGAAGAGGCGAAGTAAGAGTGGGTCTCGAAAAAAGAGACAGTCACAAAAGGAGAGCAGCGTTGGTCCAGCTGTGTCTTCATCAACCATGAAGCAGCATGTGTCTGATTGTTGGCTATCTGGGACTCCAATTTTAAAATCTTCAAAGCCAGCAGTTGATGTGGAGTCGATCAATTCTCTGACAGAGTTTGTCGCAGTGACATCTCAGATTGCAATTTCTGCGTGTTCAACCGATGAAGTTAGTGCACCATTGCACACAGCAATGGAGAGAGTGTCGATTTCTACTCTGGAAGAGGGTATTAGTGCACCATCCAAGACTGTGATTGAGATTGAGTCAGTTGGTACTCTGGAAGAGGCTGTTGGTGCACTATCCCAAACTGCTATTGAGATTGGGGTTGACGCTGTTGGTACTCTATCGAAGAGTGTGATTGAAAGTGAAGCAGTTTGTGCACTATTCCAGACTGTAGATGAGATTGAGTCAATCAGTACTCTGGAAGAGGCTGTAAGTGCATCAATCCAGAATACGATTGAGATTGAGTCCGTTGGTACTCAACCGCAGGCTTACGATGGACCATCTCAGGATGCCATTGCAACTTGTCTTGAATTGGACACTGAAATGGTTGATGTCAGCAACAAATTATCTCAAGGGGAGATACCAACTTCAAGTGTTGGAAAAATAAGACCGAAGAAGAGGCGAAGTAAGAGTGGGTCTCGAAAAAAGAGACAGTCACAAAAGGAGAGCAGCGTTGGTCCAGCTGTGTCTTCATCAACCATGAAGCAGCATGTGTCTGATTGTTGGCTATCTGGGACTCCAATTTTAAAATCTTCAAAGCCAGCAGTTGATGTGGAGTCGATCAATTCTCTGACAGAGTTTGTCGCAGTGACATCTCAGATTGCAATTTCTGCGTGTTCAACCGATGAAGTTAGTGCACCATTGCACACAGCAATGGAGAGAGTGTCGATTTCTACTCTGGAAGAGGGTATTAGTGCACCATCCAAGACTGTGATTGAGATTGAGTCAGTTGGTACTCTGGAAGAGGCTGTTGGTGCACTATCCCAAACTGCTATTGAGATTGGGGTTGACGCTGTTGGTACTCTATCGAAGAGTGTGATTGAAAGTGAAGCAGTTTGTGCACTATTCCAGACTGTAGATGAGATTGAGTCAATCAGTACTCTGGAAGAGGCTGTAAGTGCATCAATCCAGAATACGATTGAGATTGAGTCCGTTGGTACTCAACCGCAGGCTTACGATGGACCATCTCAGGATGCCATTGCAACTTGTCTTGAATTGGACACTGAAATGGTTGACGTTGGCAACAAATCATCTCAAGGGGAGATACCAACTTCAAGTGTTGGAAAGATAAGACCGAAGAAGAGGCGGAGTAAAAGTGGGTCTCGTAAAAAGAGACTGTCACAAAAAGAGGACAGCGTTGGCTCACCTGTGCCTTCATCAATCATGATCAAAGAGGCTGTTGGTACACCATTCCAGACTGCGATTGAGATTGAGTCAGTTGGTACTCTAGAAGACGCTGCTGGTACGCCATCGATGACTGTTATCGAAATTGAATCAGTTGGTACACTGGGAGAGGCTGTTTGTTCATCATCCCAGACGGCGATTGAGACTGAGTCAGTTGTTACTATGGAAGAGGCTGTTGGTGCACCATCCAACACTGCGATTGAGACTGAGTCAGTTGGAACTGTGTCGGAGGATGTCGGTCCACCATCCAAGACTGTGATTGAAATTGAATCAGTTGGTACACTGGAAGAAGCTCTTTGTGCACCATCCCAGACTATGAGCGA
Source organism: Pavona decussata (assembly GCF_977016875.1). Taxonomy (NCBI): domain Eukaryota; kingdom Metazoa; phylum Cnidaria; class Anthozoa; order Scleractinia; family Agariciidae; genus Pavona; species Pavona decussata. The sequence continues at coordinate 789,213 of NW_028145446.1, read as the reverse complement.
GATTGAGTCAGTTGGTACACTGGAAAAGGCTGTTTGTGGACCATCCCACAATGCATGTGAGATTGAATCAGGTTGTACTCTGCCAGAGGATGTAGAACCTGCATTCAATGAAATCCTTGTTGGATCAGTTCTAATTAAGCTTCGACAAGGCTCTGCGATTGAGATTGAGTCAGTTGCTACTCTGCCACAGGGAAACAGTCCACAATATCAGAATGCAACTTCACCTTGTCTTGAATTGGACACTGAAATGGTTGATGTGAGCAACAAATCATCTCAAGGGGAGATACCAACTTCAAGTGTTGGAAAAATGAGACCGAAGAAGAGGCGGAGTAAGAGTGGGTCTCCAAAAAAGAGTCTGTCACAAAAGGAGAGCAGCGTTGGCTCGGCTGTGCCTTCATCAACCATGAAGCAGCATGTGTCTGATTGTTGGCTATCTGGGACTCCAATTTTAAAATCTTCAAAGCCAGTAGCTGATGTGGAGTCGATCAATCCTCTGACAGGGTTTACTGCAGTGCCATCCCAGATTAAAATTTCTGCGTGTTCCATGGAGGAAGTTAGTGCACCATCGCAGACAGCAATGGAGAATGACTCAATTTATACTCTGGAAGAGGGTGTTGGTGCACCATCCAAGACTGTGATTGAGACTGAGTCAGTTGGAACTGTGCCGGAGGATGTCAGTCCACCATCCAAGACTGTGATTGAAATAGAATCAGTTGGTACACTGGAAGAGGCTCTTTGTGCACCATCCCAGACTGCGAGCGAGATTGAATCAGTTTGTAGTCTCAAAGAGGCTGTTGGTACACCATTCCAGACTGCGATTGAGATTAAGTCAGTTGGTACTCTGGAAGACGCTGCTGGTACACCATCGAACACTGTGATCGAAATTGAATCAGTTGGTAAACTGGAAGAGGCTCTTTGTGCATCATCCCAGACGGCGATTGAGACTGAGTCAGTTGGTACTATGGAAGAGGCTGTTGGTGCACCATCCAAGACTGTGATTGAGACTGAGTCAGTTGGAACTGTGCCGGAAGATGTCAGTCCATCATCCAAGACTCTGATTGAAATTGAATCAGTTGGTACACTGGAAGAGACTCTTTGTGCACCATTCCAGACTGCGATTGAGGTTGAGTCAGTTGGTACTCTGGAAGACGCTGCTGGTACACCATCGAACACTGTGATCGAAATTGAATCGGTTGGTAAACTGGAAGAGGCTCTTTGTGCACCATCCCAGACTGCGAGCGAGATTGAGTCAGTTGGTACACTGGAAGAGACTGTTTGTGCACCATCCCAGACGGCGATTCAGATTGAGTCAGTTGGTACTCTGGAAGACGCTGCTGGTACACCATCGAAGAGTGTGATTGAAAGTGAAGCAGTTTGTGCACCATTACAGACTGTAAATGAGATTGAGACAATCAGTACTCTGGAAGAGGCTGTAAGTGCATCAATCCAGAATACGATTGAGATTGAGTCCGTTGGTACTCAACCGCAGGCTTACGATGGACCATCTCAGGATGCCATTGCAACTTGTCTTGAATTGGACACTGAAATGGTTGATGTCAGCAACAAATTATCTCAAGGGGAGATACCAACTTCAAGTGTTGGAAAAATAAGACCGAAGAAGAGGCGAAGTAAGAGTGGGTCTCGAAAAAAGAGACTGTCACAAAAGGAGAGCAGCGTTGGTCCAGCTGTGTCTTCATCAACCATGAAGCAGCATGTGTCTGATTGTTGGCTATCTGGGACTCCAATTTTAAAATCTTCAAAGCCAGCAGCTGATGTGGAGTCGATCAAAGCTCTGACAGAGTTTGTTGCAGTGCCATCTCAGATTGCAATTTCTGCGTGTTCAACCGATGAAGTTAGTGCACCATCGCACACAGCAATGGAGAGAGTGTCGATTTCTACTCTGGAAGAGGGTATTAGTGCACCATCCAAGACTGTGATTGACACTGAGTCAGTTGGAACTGTGCCGGAAGATGTCAGTGCACCATCCAAGACTGTGATTGAGGTTGAGTCAGTTGGTACTCTGGAAGAGGCTGTTGGTGCACTATCCCACACTGCTATTGAGATTGGGATTGACGCTGTTGGTACTCTATCGAAGAGTGTTATTGAAAGTGAAGCAGTTTGTGCACCATTCCAGACTGTAAATGAGATTGAGACAATCAGTACTCTGGAAGAGGCTGTAAGTGCATCAATCCAGAATACGATTGAGATTGAGTCCGTTGGTACTCAACCGCAGGCTTACGATGGACCATCTCAGGATGCCATTGCAACTTGTCTTGAATTGGACACTGAAATGGTTGACGTTGGCAACAAATCATCTCAAGGGGAGATACCAACTTCAAGTGTTGGAAAAATAAGACCGAAGAAGAGGCGAAGTAAGAGTGGGTCTCGTAAAAAGAGACTGTCACAAAAAGAAGACAGCGTTGGCTCAGCTGTGCCTTCATCAATCATGAAGCAGCATGTGTCTGATTGTTGGCTATCTGGGACTCCAATTTTAAAATCTTCAAAGCGAGCAGTTGATGTGGAGTCGATCAATCCTCTGACAGGGGTTGTTGCAGTGCCATCTCAGATTGCAATTTCTGCGTGTTCAACGGATGAGGTTAGTGCACCATCGCACACAGCAATGGAAAGTGAGTCAGTTTATACTCTGGAAGAGGGTATTGGTGCACCATCCAAGACTGTGATTGAGACTGAGTCAGTTGGAACTGTGCAGGAGGATGTCAGTGCACCATTTAAGACTGTGATTGAGATTGAGTCAGTTGGTACTCTGGAAGAGGCTGTTTGTGCACCATCCGACACTGCTATTGAGATTGAGTCAGTTGGTGCTATGGAAGAGGCTGTTGGTGCACCATCAAAGACTGTGATTGAGACTGAGTCAGTTGGAACTGTGCCGGAGGATGTCAGTGCATCATCCAAGATTCTGATTGAAATTGAATCAGTTGGTACACTGGAAGAGGCTCTTTGTGCACCATCCCAGACTGCGAGCGAGATTGAGTCAGTTGGTACACTGGAAGAGGCTGTTTGTGCACCAGCCCAGAAGGCGATTGAGATTGAGTCAGTTGGTACTCTGGAAGACGCTGCTGGTACACCATTAAAGAGTGTGATTGAAACTGAAGCAGTTTCTTTACTATTCCAGACTGTAAATGAGATTGAGTCAATCAGTACTCTGGAAGAGGCTGTAAGTGCACCAACCCAGAATACGATTGAGATTGAGTCCGTTGGTACTCTTCCTCAGGATTACGATGGACCATCTCAGGATGCCATGGCAACTTGTCTTGAATTCGACACTGAAATGGTTGACGTTGGCAACAAATTATCTCAAGGGGAGATACCAACTTCAAGTGTTGGAAAAATAAGACCGAAGAAGAGGCGAAGTAAGAGTGGGTCTCCAAAAAAGAGACTGTTACAAAAGGAGAGCAGCGTTGGCCCAGCTGTTCCTACATCAATCATGAAGCAGTATGTCTCTGATTGTTGGCTATCTGGGACTCCAATTTTAAAATCTTCAAAGCCAGCAGTTGATGTGGAGTCGATCAATGCTCTGACAGGGTTTGTTGCAGTGCCATCTCAGATTGCAATTTCTGCGTGTTCAACGGATGAAGTTAGTGCACCATCGCACACAGCAATGGAAAGTGAGTCAGTTTATACTCTGGAAGTGGGTATTGGTGCACCATCCAAGACTGTGATTGACACTGAGTCAGTTGGAACTGTGCCGGAGGATGTCAGTGCACCATCCAAGACTGTGATTGAGATTGAGTCAGTTGATACTCTGGAAGAGGCTGTTTGTGCACCATCCGACACTGTTATTGAGATTGAGTCAGTTTGTACTCTGGAGGAACCCTCTGGTATACCATCCCAGACTTCGATTGAGATTGAGTCAGTCTGTACTCTGGAAGACGCTGCTGGTACACCATCAAGGAGTGTGATTGAAATTGAATCAGTTGGTGCACCATTCCAGACTGCAAATGAGATTGAGTCACTGAGTACTCTGGAAGAGGCTGTGAGTGGACCAACCCAGAATACGATTGGGATTGAGTCAGTTGGTACTCTTCCACAGGCTTATGATGGACTATCTCAGGATGTCACTTCATCTTGTCTTGAATTGGACACTGAAATGGTTGACGTTGGCAACAAATTATCTCAAGGGGAGATACCAACTTCAAGTGTTGGAAAAATGAGACCGAAGAAGAGGCGGAGTAAGAGTGGGTCTCCAAAAAAGAGTCTGTCACAAAAGGAGAGCAGCGTTGGCTCAACCGTGCCTACATCAATCATGAAGCAGTATGTCTCTGATTGTTGGCTATCTGGGACTCCAATTTTAAAATCTTCAAAGCTAGCAGTTGAAATGGAGTCGATCAATTCTCTGACAGAGTTTGTTGCAGTGCCATCTCAGATTGCTATTTCTGCGTGTTCAACGGATGAAGTTAGTGCACCATCGCAGACAGCAATGGAGAGTGAGCCGATTTCTACTCTGGAAGAGGGTGTTCGTGCACCGTCAAAGACTGTGATTGAGACTGAGTCAGTTGGAACTGTGCCGGAGGATATCAGTGCACCAGCCAAGACTGTGATTGAAATTGAGTCAGTTGGTACTCTGGAAGAGGCTGTTGGTGCACCATCCAACACTGCTATTGAGATTGACTCAGTTGGTACTCTGGAAGACGCTGCTGGTGCACTGTCCCACACTGCTATTGAGATTGAGTCAGTTGGTACTCTGGGAGTGGTTGTTGGTACACCATCCCGGACGGCGATTGGGATTGAGTCAGTTGGTACTCTGGAAGAGGTTGTTGGTACAGCATCCCAGACGGCGATTGAGATTGAGTCAGTTGGTACTCTGGAAGACGCTGCTGGTGCACTGTCCCACACTGCTATTGAGATTGAGTCAGTTGGTACTCTGGGAGTGGTTGTTGGTACACCATCCCAGACGGCGATTGAAATTGAGTCAGTTGGTACTTTGGAAGAGGCTGTTGGTGCACCGTCCCACACTGCTATTAAGATTGAGTCAGTTGGTACTCTGGGAGTGGTTGTTGGTACACCATCCCAGACGGCGATTGAAATTGAGTCAGTTGGTACTTTGGAAGAGGCTGTTGGTGCACCGTCCCACACTGCTATTGAGATTGAGTCAGTTTGTTCTCTTGAAGAGGCTGTTGGTATACCATCCCAGACGACGATTGAGATTGAGTCAGTTGGTACTCTGGATGATGCTGTTGGTACACCATCAAAGAGTTTGATTAAAATTGAATCAGTTGTTGCACCATCCCAGGCTGCAAATGAGATTGAGTCAATCAGTACTCTGGAAGAGGCTGTAAGTGCACCTACCCAGAATACGATTAAGATTGAGTCAGTTGGTACTCTTCCACAGGCTTATGAAGTACCATCTCAGGATGCCATTTCACCTTGTCTTCAATTGGACACTGAAATGGCTGATGTGGGCAACAAATTATCTCAAGTGGAGATACCATCTTCAAGTGTCGGTAAAATGAGGCCGAAGAAGAGGCGGAGTAAGAGTGGGTCTCCAAAAAAGAGACTGTCACAAAAGGAGAGCAGCGTTGGCACTCTTCCACAGGCCTATAATGGACCATCTCAGGATGCCATTTCACCTTGTCTTGGAGATGGTGTCAGTGCATCATCCCAGACTGACATTGAGGTGGAGTCAGTTGGTACTTTACCAAAAGACATGAATGGACCATCCCAGCATCCCATTTCAACTTGTCTTGAATTGGACTCTGAAATGGTTGATTTGAGCAACAACCTATCTCAAGGGGAGAGACTAACTTCAAGTGTCGGAGAAATGAGACCAAAGAAGAGGCGGCGTAAGAGTGGTTCTCAAAACAGGACATTGTCACATAAGGAGATTAGTGTTGGCTTCTCTGTGCCTTCACCACTAGCTCTGTCTGGTACTACAACATCCCACAGTGGGATTGAGAGTGAGTCAGCTGGTTTTCTGGCTAGAAGTGCATCACCCCAGAAAACTGTAGAGATTCAGCCAGTTGGTTCTATGCCCGAGCCTTTCTCTGCACTTTCCCAGAATACCATTTCAACTTTTCCTGAACTGGACACTGAATCAGTTGATCTGGACACTAAAGTACTCCAGGGGGAGACGTCAGCATCAAGCCTGGGAAAAGATGCACTAAAAAGGAGCAGCAGAAGCATCTCACGTGAAAGTGGATCTCGAAAAAGGAAACGTTCACAAAAAGAGAGCAGTGTTGACTTAGGTATGCCTTCATTTAAATACCTTCTAGTAGGTCTTCTTAGAGTCAAGGGACACTTGCAGCAAATGGACTTGGTTCATGTTCATGGTTCATTGGGTGGGTTAGTCATTCACCTTTACTTCATCCAAAAACTCATTAATAATTCATTAGCCGATTCACCTTTTAAATGGTCAATAATACATCACATGCAGTGACTTTATTTCGTATGTGGTGTTTTATCAGCTGATAAAACTCTCCTCTTTACTATGCGGTGTTTTTCTCATATGCTTATTTGCAACGTTCACAAAAGCATAAATTATTGTTATAAACTCTATTGACACACGCTTTTCCCGGAATGTTTATGAATGCGTTCAAAAAACTCACAGCACGTTTTATTGGGTCTAAAACCACTCCATCTCAGCTGCGCCTCGTGGTTCTAAATCTAGCCTGCGTAGCAATCGTTTCCGTTTCCTTCAAGCCAAGCGGGGTAAGCGCGCGAGGGCATTGGGCAAAAAGGAGCAAAAAAAGTAGGAGCGGGGGGGAGGGGCGGACGATAAAACACTCCTGCTCGTTTTTAAAACATTACATGAGCCGCTCCTCCTTTCTCTTAATTTGTGCAGGAAAGACTAGGAGTCTTATAGTTAAGATAGCGCATGAAAACACAGATTGTCAGGAAAGAAAAACTAGCATTGGCTATGCTGTGCCTTCACCAGAGAGACAAGTGACTTTTGCTGCAACAGAATTTAGGATGTTTTAATTAAGTAAATTAAACTATCTTTGGTCCCCTTTGATGGTGTACTGAAAGCCTCTGCAGGATTCCAATATACATTATAATGTTTGGATCCACAGTGTCTTTTACTACACCATGACAGGGTCGAATTTCAACATTGAGTATTCCGGCCCATTTCATATGAGTATTTAAAGTGAGAAATATTTAGTTAATTAAGATTGCTCATGAAAACACCAATGCTTGCTTTTCTTTTGCGACAATCTGTTAGATTGTCACAAAAGAAAAACCAGCATTGGCTATGCTGTGCCTTCACGAGAGAGACAAGTGACACCTTTGATGGTGTACTGAAAGCCTCTGCCAGATTCCAAGATTCATTGTTTGGATCCAGCGTCTTTCACTACACCATGACAGGGTCGAATTTCAACATTGAACTTAGCTCTTGGGTTTGTATTATTGAAGGTGGAAGTTTGGGTTATGTGTAATTCTAGGGGGAGTTTTGGTTTAATTCTTTTAAAACTTCTACCAAGTAGGTGAGTAAGAAACTGCCCTAGACTCAGAATGACAAGCACTATCATGATCATACTGGTATTTTTCTCTAGTAACTAGATTTTTTATTGCTCTGTGCAAACCATTTTGTGTAACATACATGTTTTCCTGCAGTTAAATTGTCTGCCTGCACTTTCTTTGAGATTCAATATTGATCCCCCTTTCCTTTGAAGTCTCAGTGAACTTCACTACCCCCTAGCATGAGGGGAGGGGTTATCTGGTGGAATAAACTGTGCAGTGTTTGAAATAAATTATTTCCATAACCTTTTCATTTTATTTTCTCCCTTCAAACTTAGTAGGTAAATATATAGTGCACTGGCCTTCTTATGAAGATTTTAAGAAGATCAGGAGCTGAAGTGTCATTATGAGATCACTTTCAGCCTTTTCATTCTTTTTTAACTAATAACACTTACCATAGATGTAGCTGAAGCAGGCAAGGTAAGTGGTCCTGGAAGTTTGTTCTCAGTATTTAATGTTCACTAGTACTACTGGTGATTATATCCATTCCAAACCCAACAAATTAAAAAGCAATCTAAAACTCACTATACAGGGCTGTCAACCTCCCATGTCTTCAAATATGGAGAATAGGACTTCCCAGCCAGCAACAACAAAGCGCCTTACAGGCGCATGAAGTCAAGGCTAAGTTAAGGGCTTCAGTTGGGGGAGAGGGGGGACAGGACTCTTTTAACTCGAACAAACAAAGCTCAACCATTGAGATCTCACTCTTGGAAAGTGAAGTCTACGACAAATAGCAAACTTCGGTAATTATCTAGGAGATTAAAGACATCAATCTGGAGATCGAGAGATACGGTTCAAACTCTGGAGTCTACTGGATTATCCGAGAGAGTTGACAGCCCTGACTATAGGTCAGTTATGTAGCGAGCCCTTCAATTTATTTAAGCATTAGATTTACAACAATATTATATACACACTCAGTGAATTGCTCAATGTGGAGAACAAAGGGTGCTGGAACTGACCACACCCATCTGTAATGTCAACGTACAACAATTTGGTCTGTTCAAGAACAAACTATTTTCCTCTTAGAATAGTTTTCAACTTAATTAGCTTAGACTTCAATCATTATTGGTGGCGAACTTATTTAACAATATCAACCCCTGGGGCAGGCAACTCATGATAACAAAAAAGAATAAACCTTTCTGTGGTGATGGCACATTGCTTTTTCTTTTCAGGGGACACAACAGAGCAACCCATTAATGAGCCAATACCCATGACTGCTACAGTGAAGAATGAGGAGGAGGCTGCAGAACCTACTGTTGGTGAAATGAATGTGCCCCCCAGCAGTACTTCAGATACAATGGGTTATGTGCGCTATTATGTGCGGGCTGCCTTTGAAGCATTGTATAGTGCCAATCTGCAAGCACAAGTGGCAACCATTTCTGCCTTGCCTCTGGGACAGCCAGCTGATGTAAGTACACAATAATTTCTATAATATATATAATGGGAGTAGGGTACTTCAAAGCAAATGGATTATGGGGGTGGGTAATCTTCTTTTGCCACCTCTTATCTATTAATGTTTACCAATATTATTATATTCAAGTTGCTATAATTTTCATGGACCAATAAACTTTTAAAGACTAATATTACCTTACACTCTACATTGCAGGCTCTGGTTCAAAGCAACCGAACACGCCACAGGAGGGTAAGACGAGTGTGGAATGGAGAAGCTTTTGTTGCAGAGGTAAGTACATGAACCACAAATTATTTCTACATACTCAACTCATGAGGTTCACCCTCAATATATCTTGCTGACTTAGCTGAAAGACTTGCTGATGCTTTTGCTCACAAAAATTATTTACTTGGTACTTTTGTTAATGCAGGAGGCCAGACGAGAGGAGAATGGGCCATATACTCGCCGACGGCGTCGAAGGAACTAAAAGAAGTTCACTGTTGTGGGAAGCCTTCTCAAGAATTATCTCCCCAAGGGCTTTCTGCTTCGCGACGGAAACACCACAGTCGCATTTTTTTAATTTTCAGCGATTCTCAACACAAAACATGACTGTAATCAGGCAACATCGTTCTACTTGCTGAGTGGGTGAAAAAAATTTAAAAGCAGCTGAAAAAAACACCAAAAAAAAAAATCAAAAAATCCCCATGCAAAGGAATCTCCAAAACAAAAGAAAAAATCAGAAAATCCAAAAAAAAAAAAAAAGAAAAGAAAAAAAGAGAACAATCAGAGGAAAAAAGAAAAAAAAAAGAAGAAAAAAAATATCAAATGAATGAAAGGTGCCTTGAAGTCTGACAGATTTCCCAGGGCATTGTGGTGGGGGACTGACCTTTTTTCCCCCGACCCCCCAAGAAAAAAAAAAAGCGAAAAACAAACTCACAAGTAGAACGTTGTTGAAATTGTTCTGGATGTAAAATGCTACATCAGTAGTAGCATTAAGATGATGGATGAAATAAAACTTGTCTTTATCTTGCACAATGTTTGACTTCCAGCATCCATTTTTACCTTAACTCCATTTTACAACAACACAGATTCTTAATTCCACACTGCTGGGGTGTTTTGGGAAACAATAGGGAGCTTAAGCACAGACATATTGTTAGAAATACAAGCTTTTATACATACTGGGTTCAAATTTCTCTTCTTGATCTTTAATACAGCAATGGTATTATTTTAACATTGTAATCACCAAGGTCTGATTTCAAATAAAGAAGAAAAAACACATCCACACACATAACCTGCACTACCCTCCCCCCTCCCCTCATTATTTTAAGTGGGTGGAAAGCAAAGAAGTAACCGGAACTACAGTACCCCTGCCACACCCTTGGTAGGATGCCATGTAAACACCTGGGACTGATTGCATAAAACGTTTTAAAGATACCATGGATGCTAACGATTGTTCTTAAACAGTAACCTATTGTTTTGCAACTATACTTACAGGTCGCCGTAATCTTAACATGATTTACGCAACCCAGCTAAGGGCTTAAGGCGATGCACGATAATCTTTGATTACTACTAGTTTTAATATCGTCATCATCACCACCACCATTACATTGTTAAAAATACAAGCTTTTATACATGTCTTACATGTCGGGTTTGAATTTTTTCTTCTTGATCTTTAATACAGCAACGGTAGACCGATACCAGAACCGCTGAAGTAATGGCCCACGAGATTAGGATCCCCCAAACGAGAACGTGGCAGCGAGCCTTCGCTTCAGTTCTCGACTCCAAAATCCATTTTTCATCAGGATTCGTGGTTTCCAAATTCAGTCCCCAGGCTGATTCAACCCTTGGGCCGTACATTGCACAGATATAATAATCTTCTTCCGACAGTCCGCATGCAACCCAAAGCAAGGGTGCAGAAATAGCAAGGTAAATGTCTATTGCAGAGCTTGGCGAAGACAGGAGTCGTTTGTTGCACCTCAAAAGACAGCATCCCGCTACAAATTTCCAGAATGGCCGAGAAAACACGAACGCAAAACAGAGGAAGAAAACTACGGGGCCAAAGATGTAGAGGTTTCCGTAAAAAAAATGTCCTTGTTGCGGACACTTGAAGCCAAAGATACTTTTAAGTCCTTCCTTCAGCCCAAACAGGGCTGCAAACATCAGAGTAGTTTTAAAAAGTGCGATCACTCCTTGTTCATTGAGTCGCTCATAGATTTGCCTGACCGTTCCTTCGATAAATCGTCGAACTGGAACGACTTGATCAGAAGCAGAGTTGCTTGAAGAAGAAGAAGACATTCTCATCAACGTTTAGGCCTCGCATGTAATGCGAGTCCATGCAGATGCGAGAAACCCGAATCCCACAGCTTGCTTCCTTGTTCCCAGGGCCCGGCGGTTCGAAAGCCGATTGAGGATTGAGGCTAACCCCAATTAATTGAACCGTGGCCGAGAAGGGACTTCAGACTTCAGACTTTGGAAATGTCATTTTTACCTAACTGAGTGTGTACCTTATACACCTGCATATCATGGACAACCGCGAGTTGCACTACATTCTATGAAGCCTCCTTTGCAGACGTTGTTTGTGTCGGTCCCATTCTCCCTCCCCACCAACGACGTTGGTGGGGATGCTTTGAAGTCTGGAATAAATGGTGACAGCAGGAGGGCATGAAGCTCCTGACGGGTTGACCTTTCGTGATGCAAGCTTAGCACCTGGTTTCCCGCGCTTTTTTATACCATCGGGTGCATGTTTCTCCCAGGATCATTCCAGTGGTGAGGATATGTGTTACGGAGAGGTGGTAGCCGGGAACAAAATACTGCCCACCTGTTCACGTGCTAGCTAACTCCTCCCCCACCCCATCCGTGGATGTGATCATGTTTAATTTAAATAGACGAAGACGTTTAAACCCTCCAGTGAGCTGAAAAACTAGTGTTTGAATACAAATAGAACAACCAGACAAATACAGGTAGTAGTAACTACATTGTTAATGTCTAACTTTTGTTTGAATTATTCATTACACTGAGCCACTAACTATTTCTTGTAGTTAAATTTAGGTCAAGTCGCGACAAAACAACAGCTCATTCAACAACCTTTTTATATTTTTCTGTGATGTTGTTTCCCTGGTTTTCTGGATAACTTTAAAAAGATCACTGGAGTTGAAGACAAAACTGACGTTTGGGCTACAACCGGCGCCAGAAAACAGTTCACACGCACGCTTTATCGATAAGGTTGTGATTCCTCGTTTGGACTCGACAGAAATGGCTGCGAATTCTTGAAGATTCGCGGACAAAGGTAAAAAAAAAGACAGCTTCTCAGTTTCGACGCCCAATAGCACTTAACGGCCTTTCACTAATTCATAGACGTGATTCTCAAAGTGATATTCAATCCATCCATTACCATTCCACTAAGAGCTAGACTACTTTAAATTTCTTCGCAGGAATTAGAAACTGGACTCATGAACTGGGGGTTTACTGTCGCAGCTTATTTTCTCGTAGCAAGCCTACTATTGCGTGAATGTAAGTAAAATAACTCTTTTTATTTAAAGATCAAGGGCCCCCTTCAAGTTTGAAATTTTGGTCATTTACATTCCACCGTTAACTCTTTCAGCAATGTCTGTGCAGAAAAGATAATGTTCGTAAAATGCCAGGATAACACGTTGTGGGAACGTCTTGTTGATCTCCTTGTTGTAATAATGCAATCTTTTCTGCTCTTTCGCTGGCTACGAATTGTTGCAAAAATAACACTGATTTAAGGAAAATATAACTTAACTTATTTCTGCTACTTTGCGATTGGTTCAACTCATTAAACTTGTACATAAACGGCGAACCACCCTGGAACCAGATTTTGGTAGGTGTGGCTTTCGAGTTCACAAAAAGAATGAAAAATTCACCGCCGGGTGCTCACGCTTTCCACAAAACCTCAAATTTGGTAATTTGCAGAGGACGGCAAAGAAATGTACCAAAATTAAAAACGCTCGCGCAGAGCGATTGTTTTTGTTCATTACTGACCTATTGTTTTGTGGCGTTGTTGTTGCCGTCGCCGACGTCGTTGCTTAAGTTTCCTCTCTTTTATAAGCCGTCCTCTAATATTTACCGATGTTAAATTATATACAGTTGATACAGTTATTTTACTATTTAATTGCTATTGTAACAGATAACAGTATGTAGCAATTATTATTTCAATTAGGTGCTGGAGCTTCTGGAAAGGTGCAGCAGATAGCGCAACCAAGAGATCTTAACGGACTTTTGAAAAGTATGTGAGTCAATGTTTTCATTTCGTCATTTTTGGACACTTATCTAAGACTGTTCTGAAGTTTCCATCTGTTGATGAAAACACCAAGAGTACTAAGCAAATGAGAGCTATTTCCTGAATACTATGATCTCTTGACGGTACTTTCTTGTGGTGCTGTTTATTACGCTGTACATTTGTACAAAGCTTCAGAAGTTAAGGACGGTGCCTACTAATACAGAGGTATTTTTGCGCGGTTTATGACTATGCGGGGAAAGCAGATCTTAGCAAGGGCTACTGGAATCCAAAAAGAAAACTGGGGGTTACCTCGCATTTTTCCGAGATAATTAAGAATAATTCAAAAAAACAGTAAAATACAAAGCAAAAAATGGCGTTTTTTTCCATATTTAAGTTTTATCATCTCTGAAAAATGCACGGTTACCCCCAATTTTCTTTTTGGATACCAAGAACACTTGCTCAGTTAGTTCTGCTTTCTCCGCGTAGTTTTAAATCGCGCAAAAATATCCCTGTATTAGTAGGCACCACCCATAGGAAACCCGAGTATCTCGAGATGCGCAGAACGTATGCACAGTAACAAAAGTAGGCACCATCCTTAAGCCAGTGTCAATTTGGGGTATAGTTTGGCTAGAAATAAGGCCATTGCCGCTTTAATTTTTCCATAAAAAAATTGTCTTAGTTCGCGGGAAAATGAAAATTTACAGTTGGAATAAACCTATTCAAGAGGTTCATCTCTTAACATGGAATAAATGTGGTGGAATATTTTAAGCCTGGTGAGTAGATGAGAATGATGTATTATTTTATTTTATCATTGTTACTAGTTTAAAATTGTAAATGGTTTGAACCCAGGAGTCATGTTATAAGTACGTAAATTATGATTATCCGGGTGAGTGTAGTCCTGAGAAGGACTGTTTGTGGTGACTTTGACTGACGTTTCGACAACCTGAGCGGAAGTCATCTTCAGCGTCAAGTGAATTGTGGAACGTCAGTAGGTGGTATATACGTCTCTGGTTGTTAACCTGATTGGTCAGCGAAGTCCAGATGTTATTGGTCGTTTGTCAGTAAGCCGTGATGTTATTGGCTGTGAAGACTGTAAAAAGTGATTGGTGCGTTTCGATTCGTCTTTTGTTAGTCAAAAAGTCCGTGGGTCTATTGTTAGTAAAATGTCTATTGTTTGTTTGTTTCGTTGTTGTTGTCAATAAGTCGTTTGTATGGTGCAGGTAGTTGTAGGCAACCGTTGCCTACAACTACCTGCACCATACAAACGACTTATTGACAACAACAACGAAACAAACAAACAATAGACATTTTACTAACAATAGACCCACGGACTTTTTGACTAACAAAAGTCAATAACATCACGGCTTACTGACAAACGACCAATAACATCTGGACTTCGCTGACCAATCAGGTTAACAACCAGAGACGTATATACCACCTACTGACGTTCCACAATTCACTTGACTCTGAAGATGACTTCCACTCAGGTTGTCGAAACGTCAGTCAAAGTCACCACAAACAGTCCTTCTCAGGACTACACTCACCCGGATGATCATAATTTACGTACTTGTTACTAGTTTAATAGCCTTAGCTCCCACAATTCTTTTGTAGCTCAGTAGTAGAGCATCCAAACTAGTAATCGGAAGGTCTTAGGTTCGACTCCTGATAGGTGCACTCGGATTTTTTTTCGAGTATGCCTGTGTCACTTACTGATGTAGAATAAAAAATATGCGTGGTCTTTATTTTTGCCATGATAACGGATTTTACCGCGTGAAAAAGTTTGTTCAAAATGTGTTGAGCTCTCTTAACTATTTCAGGTAAATTCATTACGTTCGCTCGCCATGGTTTCCAAGAACACAACAATTTTCGCACCCTTCACCATGTGGCTCCTCTCAAATGGTCTGATAAGCTCGCTACACAGGCTCAGAAACTTGCATACCAAATGGCTCTCAAAGGGACTATTCAGGTTCCTGGCATAGACCTGTTTGGCGAGAACCGCGCCAAGCTTTCAGCAGTCAACTTCGACTGCGAGAAAGCTGGTGAAGAGGCGACCAAGGTCTGGTACAATCAGGGAAGCAATTACAGCTACGCAGATCCGAGGCTAAACAGCAACACAGACTCTTTCACCCAAGTTATCTGGAAAGGGACCCGCAATGTTGGAATGGGATGCGCGCAAAGGAGGGGAACTGTTAGCAACGAGATATATGTGGTGGCTTTGTACTATCCCGCGGGAAACAGCCCGCGGGCTCTCCGTCAAAACGTTGTCAGTCCAAGGAAAAATGTGAACGATGCTTATTCGTCGATTTTTCGGCGGCGGAATCACATGTACAAGGGCAAGAGTGGAGTGTCAATCAAGCAAGTGAAAACACGATAGCAAGAGCGCGCGTAGATAGCGTGACGACGAAGTTTTCTCTTTTTGCTATTGCGCATACAGTCCTGCGCATCTCGAGATGGTGCGAGTGACTAGGAGCGCTTCAGAAGAACAAATACAAACATATTTTTCAGAGAAAACCAGATCTTAACGAAAGCTATTGGAGTCCAAAAAGAAAATTTGGGGCAACCATGCATTTTTTAAAGATAATCAAACTTCAACTTGTGAAAAAATGCCGGCATATATTGTTATGTATTTTAAGGCTTTTCAGAGTATCGTTGCTTAGCTATCTCTGAATTACGCGTAGCTTAATAACCCCAAAATCTGCTTTTCCCATAAACGTGCAAAAACACCTTTATATTGCGAGCCACCACCCTTAAAATATTACTGCGTAAACATACAATCTTCTCTCAAGAATAATCGCCCCATTTTAGAAAAAAAAAACTAAAATAATCGCCTCTTCCTAACGTTGTCTTCTTATAAATCTAGTCTAGCAGATTGTAATTCTCGATTTCTGGCCACTTTTTAATAAAAATATTTGCTATCTACTCTTGTTGTCAATTTTTTTTACTTATGGTTGGACAGCAACCGTTTAATCTTTCCTTGACCCGAATGTAGCTTGTTTACCATCACCATTACTTGCTCGTCATCGTTGAAAAACGTGTTGAAATTATTTCCTGAGTAAGTCGTTTGCCGTTGAACTGAATATACGGGTTGAACTTTTTTGCGGGATAGCGAGGTAATTGCAATTTAACGGAAAATAAATTTCTGATTTTCGAACTGATCTTTCTTTCTTTCATTTTTTTATCTCCAAATATCACTGGCATCCAAGCGTTCGTTTTGGTGGATGTCTTTTCGGAAGACTTTAATCGCGTCAGAAATTAGGATTCTGTTTTAATGAAAATTTAAGTCGGTTTTCCCTTTTCACCGATCTCAAATTCAGCATTGAATCACATGATTTTGAGCGCAATAAATGGCAATAATGCACTGATATCTGTGTCACTGTGCATAGTATAAGTTAACGATCCAATGCAAGAGTTGGTTTCACAAGACCAAAAAAACTTTAATTTTCCTCTAAAAACCTTTTTTCCAGTAGTATGACTTCTCTGCACTCGTCGCAACCTGTTTCAGTCGATGTTTTTTCCTTTATTCACGACGAGTGTTTCTTTTCTTCCCTAGCCGAATTACTTTTGCTCTTTGTTATTTTTAAGTTTAGCCATGACGCCAGTCAAGTTAAATCGGTTATGTTAGGTGAAAACCAACTCCGTTGCTTATACATTTTTAATTGCAAGCTTCGTTGCCTGCACTCTAAATTCACTGCAATTGAAATATTCTCCGTCTTGAGCTGTTGTGGTGTAAAGTTTGCATATTATTTGATCACACAAAGATACTGAAATGCGGTTGTACTGAAAATAAGGTTAGTTTCTTTTTTGTTCTGATTTGCTATGAGGGTAAGAAACGAATTCAACTTTATATGCTGAAAAAATGTTCTTATAACAGCTGAGCTTTTTACTCTTTAGATATAGCGATTCTGATTCTACCGGTTGATTTTCAGATTTTTATCAATATGGCTTTGACAGTCGTTACCGCATAGTTGTAATCGAAATATAGTTTTTCTACGTTGGAACACTGGCAGGTTCTGACACTAACAATCGTTCTACCTGTTACACAGTGTTTAGTCAGCATTTCTATTGCAAACTGATAATCTATTGAACGCGTAAGAAATAGTAGTACATAAACAGTCTAAACATCATCTGGTCCAGCTCATTAATTCCACTTTAATCAAAATCAACACCGGGAACGCGAACTATGTGGAATACCTGTCAAGTGATCGTTTGAGTACTCAAGTCAATCCCGCTTTCCGTGTCACTGACTCGCTTGTTCATGTTTCCAAGATACCGTGACTTAAAGATAAAAGTGATACGGGTCACGAACTCTTGCTCTTAAACACAGGCAACGCCACAAGTATACGTTGGCTTTGACCTTGCCTCGTTTATGGTTAAGCGATCACGATGCGGTTCGTGCTCATTTGTTCGGCCATGGAAGATTCCGAGCACAAAACCCATTGCATAAGGGGAACTTGTCCACTTTGCTTTCAAATAATCAAATGTTCGTACGAAAGAAAATTAACTATTAGCTTCATATTATCTAGTATTTTAAATTGAGTGAAGGTGAGTGAGAATTTTCTGTTTCTGATCGGAAACCTCAAGTCAGGTGCATGAAAACAGGACTTAGCCGCAGTTTATGTTGCTTAAGATTGAAATTGTGTAAATTTGTCCATCTGTGGACAGGAGCGGGCTGCTGTGCACAGACTAGTAAATAGAAAAGAACAATGTTTAGACTTCAAGTGTATTACAGGCAAAATAAACAAAATAACACAGTTAGTCAAGTGGAAAGCACTGCTAACCATGGTCTCGTGCGTTTTCACTTCAAATATCAAGTTGCTGTTCAGTCTTGCATCCAATTAACTTGTTACTAAAAATTCAATTTTTATGAACAGATGCAGTAGCAGCGAAGCATGCGCAATGGCCATTGTGAAAGTAACAAGCGTTCTGCTGTTTCAAGTTGTCTTGAGTCTGGCAAAAAACTCAGGTTGGTCTTCTCTGATCAAAAGACGCCAACGGCGATTATGTTGACATTCAGGAGCTAGGAATCAGTACAGCGTCAGAGTGCTCTCCCTCGATTGTCCTAAAATGTACCCAGTCACATTTTGTGTTTTTTGATCCTCGAATGTTCACTCGTCCTTCCTACTTAAAACTTACAGCAAACACTGCATGAAATCCAACAAATTGTGGAGCAAATGGCAGCAATACCGCATCAGTCTAGCAATAAAAATCAATGCGAAAATTAGTGAGGTTGAACGATTAACGGTAACGAGGTAGAACGTTTTCAGATAAGGCAGAGAAACGTGAAATGTTCTCGGGCCGACTCAGAATACTCCTCTAAATTTTGCACGAATCTTGAATTCCTTAGTTGTTTTCCATCTTACATGTCCTTATTTAGCGTTGGTAATGATTTATGAGAAACCTCGCTTTATTACAGGTGATATCAATGAATATCAAATGACAAAGGCATCGAAAAAATCAATCGAACTGGAAACTGCCTATGTGTACAGAACAAGCATGCCACAGAGACATCATTACTCTGGTTAGTAGTCAGGTATCTCGGACGATGTAGCATTCAGAAACTACAATTAGTTGAGACACTGTTAAGGTCCGTTTTAACCGGTTTCAACATTTGCCCAACATTCGTTCAACAATAGACTGCAAACAGTCCCCTTCTGGTTAGTCGAGAGGGTGCGCTCACAGCGCAGCGAGACTGGAGTGAGGCGAATTAAACGAGAAGAGACTGCCCGTTCGCTCCAGTTCTTTCGCGCTCGGCTATTCGCGCGACCTCACGACTATCCAGAAAGGGACTGCTTGCATCTATTCAACAAACGTTAAACGGATGTTTAGTAAACGTTGGAAGATCGGAGTGTTCAAACGGCTTCAACGCCAATCAACATTTTTAAGAACAAAGAAAATGTTGTAGCGATGTTGAATGAAAGTTTAAACCAATTTAAATTTGATTCAACACACTTTCAACAAGTTTTCAACATTTTTTTTACGCTTTTAACAACGTTGAACGACCTGTTCAAACGCCCCCGACATTTGGTTCAACAAATGTGTTGAACCAAATGTTGAAGCAAATGTTGATTCATTCTCGACTCCAGAGCTCTTCCCTTTTGCGCATGATTGACGGCAGGACACTAAACGGTCCTTTGCGCGCACGCGCAATACTTTGCATCACGCGCTCAGTAACAGTCTCTACTTGGGCCAAAAGATAGGGGTGGGTTTTTGGCAATAGTGTATCAGCAATGCTGCAACTAATAGTAGACTTGCTGAAAATCCCTTTCCTTCTCATTTCCGGTCTTTCTTTGATTTTTTTTTTTGGTTTGGTGTGTTCCCTCCTTTCCTTAGCTCGACTTGTAGGCAAGTTTAGCCAGAACAAAAATCTAGTCCCTGGAAGGAGTTGAATCCATGACGTTCCTCAGTTTAGATCAACCGTTTGCAGATCACTTAATCTCCATTCTAATATGCAATATTCCTTTGTCAATCCTTGATTCAATCGTTAGATCGAAATTCTCTTTCACGCGCGCATCTTAATTCTATTCTCTTGTTAGTGATCCTGGGGAGCAGTGGTAAGAGTATACTTGGGCCAATGGTTCCGGAGTCAGGAGAAGAACAGATTCATAGAGTGCAGGGATTTGTGCTCAAACCGGGCACAATTAAAAGAGGTGAGTGTCAGGGGCTCATGACTTCGGGCGCACAACTCCTATGTTGCGGCGTTTTCATAGATCCCTTTGTTTTCAGATAGGGGGTTCACTGCTATTCACCGGCAGGGAAAGTTAAAATTCCGGTTCACATGAGAATTAAGCAAAGCTTGTGACTCGTTAGCAAGGCTACTCTGATTGTCTGAATTCGTGGAAACTTCGATCTAAAAATATATAGGTCTGTAAAAATGCCGCGACACGAATATTTATCAATTGCAGGCTCCGGGTAGTGAGCTCCTGGCTAAGGTATAGCAGTCTGCAAATGATCATTACCTTCCGCCAAGCCTGTGAAGATTTACCCTTCCAAAAACCCCTGAACATCTAAGAGTCTACCCCGTACACAATTGATTCAGTTGTAAATGAAATGCACTTTTTACTGATTTCACTTTCCGCTATTACCTGAAACACTGTTTTCACAAAATCAATGAACATAATAGATTATTTGCAAACCTTAATGTTCATGAAAACATTGTTTTTCTTTTCAACAATGCTGATCCCTGTGTTTTATTTTCCCAGCAATGGAAAAAAGAGCAAAATTTAACCTTTAAATTTTAGTAAATATTTGTAAAGTTTAATCTTACTATTGTTACCTTACCAATATTTGTTTTTCTTTTTCTTTTATTATTGTAAGTAAATCGGTTATACCATCAGATAGAGTGTTTTCACATGACGTCACGGCGGCCATGTTCGTGTCCCAAAACAAAGAAATGGCGGCCATGTTGGTGTCCCAAACTAAACCTCTGGGAATTGAACTATATTTTTATGCAAATACTTTCTTTTGTTTCGGGAAACCAATATGGCCAGTAGTTACGTGAATGAAAACGCCCTATAGATTGAAATATTTAAATAAAGTTGCTGTTGTTGTTTTACTAGGATGCAGGCAAAAATTCAGTGTATCGACATTTGTCCTCTTCACAGCGGCACCAAAAGCTAATTTTGTCAGCTTTACAATGTCATTGCTGTTTTGTTCTGTTCCTAGGTAATCCCATAGAGTTTGCAGGAACAGCACTGAACACTCACAATCGCTATCGACTGTATCACCACGCCCAACCACTGAGGTGGTCTGATAAGCTGTCCTCGGAAGCGAATAAGCTAGCTTATCAGCTGGCGCAACAGTTTAGTAAAAGTAACTCCAAGAGATTTCAGGTGCCCGACGAGGATACTGTGGGGGAGAATGTGGAAAAGTTCCTCGGAGAAACATTTGGCTGTGACTCCACTGCGGCTATGAAAGCTACAGATAAATGGTATCAGGTATTGAGCATGAGTGTTTGCAATGTCCAAGGAACTATTCTCGTAAGATGACACGGTTGTTTCGCTAACAAGAACAGGTGTTGTTGTATCTTTTCATATAAATAGAGAATGGCGCTCTAAGGTTGCGAGATTATTGATTTTTGTATCGCGCGCGCTACCATCTCTGGTAAAAATAATGAAAGATTGGTCGCCGTCTATTCCACAAAGAAATACTTGGAATTGATGGATACTGCGTTTACGTTGGAGCTTATTCGGTTTTTGAGGGAACAGAATACTTCTTGCTCGAAATAGGCAGGATTTGCGGTATTTTCACGAAAATTGATATTCTGTGACACTACAGGTTAGCGTATTGCTTTTTGCTAAACCAACAGAAACTAAAAAAAACTAACAATACCAAAAGAATATTCAGTTGGAGCAGAATAATTTCTTAAGTATTTCTGTTTGAAATTATTAGCATCTCATTGTCTATGACCTTCTCACGAAAAACCTCCCTCCTTGCGTGTATTATCTTTCTATTTTCTTAATTTCTATTTGCTCCTCTCTTCCACTATAAAAAAAATGACTTGGAAACGTTTCCACTGTAAGTTAAGCTCTCAGAAATTGATGAAAGCGGTCATTTCTCTAGCACTGCAGCATATCCTTTTACTGATATAACTGCGACATTTTTACTTCTTCAATCAGCAAAGCAAAAACTACAGCTATAACTATCCCCACATTCAAGATGACACAAGCTCGTTCACGCAGTTGGTATGGAAAAACTCTCGTTTCTTCGGCATGGGATGTGCGCTACGCAAAGGGCTGCTTGCTAATGACGTGTTTATAGTGGCATTGTACAACCCTCCCGGAAATGTCGGCGATGGAGTATCAGTTAACGTCCTGAGGCCTGGAGTCAAGGAGGGGGCAAAGACTGATGTGTACTCCAGTGTGTTTAGAAGAACCAAAGTAATCAGCCGAAAACAGAACAAGAAGTAGTACTACTGAAGGGACTGTGTCACGGCGATCTTGTTAGTGTTTTGTCAGAATTATTCTAAAATTGTGATCACGATCCCTTCAGATGATTAACGCTAATACCCGATTAAAAGTTAACTGAAGTTTTTATCTCGCCCGTTAAAATGATTTTAAAAGCTAATTTTAAGCTAATGGTAAAGAAACTCAAAGTAAAAACTAAGGGACAAAAATCATTTTGAAGAAGCTTTAATGATTAATAATTAAACTTGAATCAAAATTTATTTAACCCAGGGTTAATTTAATCGGTCTTAATCGGGGTTTGAACAACTGCGCGCAGTGCACTTATATTTTAAGGCTTCCATTGGTAAATGTGACTTTCGTTTTTCTCAAGATGCTACCGAAAATAGTTGACATGGTTCAAATGAAGTTTTTTTTTATTACTCTTTTAGTTTGGTAAAACACATAACAGCAGAACGAAACAGCTCTCTTGAGTGCCAAAAATTGATCGAGAGTTTATAAAATATACTCCTGTCCATTAAAATAAACAGATTTTGATTTTTGGACAGCACACAGGAGTCGATCTTCTCGAGCGCTTGGGAATTGCCGTGAAACAAGAGTTTAATTTCTAACAATTAATTGTTTGATCTTCAACTTTCTGTTTTCGCTGAGGCTGAACTCTTGTGAACTCTTGCTCGTGGCTTTAAGCAATCACAGAATCGACTATATAGAAGTATGATCATGTTGCTTGTTCGATTTTAGAGGAGGTCCAAGACTTAGTGTGTAAAAATTTCTCAAGAAAATTTAGCTGGCCAAGTGTGGAAAATAAGGGAGACAGTCCAACGATTGAAATTATAAAACAACTGTTTGTTAATATTTATAATTCCCTCCATGCAATAATTTGCAGACTTAAAAACCGCTGCGTATCACTTAAACAGTGTAAAAATAAATACACGGATTTAGTTGCATTTCTATTTTTCTTAATAACTTGCCAATTTATATGAGAAACCCTTTCTTTGTTGCAAGAAACAGAAAGAGAACAATGGTTACCGTTTTTCCTTCGGCTAGTCAGAGTGGTTTTTAATTAAAATCGAAATAAAATTTGCCTTCGCAATACAAAAATAATGGATGTGATTTAATTGATGTGTTCATTGTAATTCACGAGACACTACACTAGCCCTCGTCATAGCGTACGGTTGAACAGAACACCCTGGGGACTTTTGGTCACCATGCCATCTCTGTGTATTTCCGAAATTTCATGAAGTTCGTGAAATGACACTCTCTTCACAAAACACGAGATCCTCTCGACGAAGACTACGACCACTGGTCAAGGGGTTCGGGAAGGCTGCAGGGACGACATTCATGAGTAATCTGAGGGTAGAGGTACTATGGTCCGTTGAAGGTCACCGATTAACTTAGAGCTTGCCAATTGTGACAACAGGCTGGCAAAAATAAATTGGGGTGTCTTTGCTATTTTTTGCACAGAAAAAGTAAACAACCTTCAAGTGTTTTCACCGAGTTTAAGGGCTCAGGCCGGTACAGTTGTTAACCAGACTATTGCATCTTTTTAAAATAAGAATTTTAAGCGTTAGTGTTCTGACTGTCTGCAGTAATCACACTCCCGCACAATAACACCTGTTACATACCAGTTGAGTCTCTTGAATACAATTGGTTTATACGTGTACCTCAACGAAGTAAAGGTTAAAATGTCATAACGAATAATCACAAACTAAACTTGAGATCCTATCATTTCTTGGATGAAAAAGAACCAACCGTAACAAAAATGCATTATGAGTGGATCGCTGTTTTTGCCGCTTAAAGAACGTTGTGGAAGTTCAGTGTTCGTTGAGCGCTGACGTCTCGATGTGTTTTGTGGTAAAGAAGTTGTCATCTTCTTAAAATAACATCACTTCTCATGGCTTGTCAACGGGAAAATGAACCAAACTTTGCAAAAAGTCTTACGATGTTAGTTACTAGAGCAAATGCTGGCTCCTCTCGCAACTCACACCTTTAACTGCGAGCAGAGATGTTCTCTGAAAGGATTGTTTTACCCGGCCTTGCCGTGTTAGTAACGTGTTTGATCGCAACCGGAATTTACCAACTCCACAAAGGTAGTTATTTTGACCAAACGATCTTCAAGCGATCATTGAAGAAGGAGAATAAAACCGTCCCTTTAACAGTAAATTTTCCTACCAACTATCACGCCACTGGAAGGCTGTTTCTACCACACAGTAATATCGTGGAGCCGTTTGAAATTTGGTTCACAAAAGATTTCAACCGAAGTCGCATCGACTACTATTACGGTAAGTTATTTTAATACTACAATACTAATTAAATTATAGCTTGTGTTTTAAAAGTACTGGTGCTCGTCGCGACGGGAATTGATATAGTTTGAATATAATGTGATTACTTTATTTACTCCGCCAGTAATCCATTCATAATCCAGACATTTCCACGGTCGATTTATGAATCGTGTTGAACTTTTTGTTGGGTCCGCCCTTTTAGTACCAGGTGCCGTTGCCTAGTTACTCCAGTCTCCAATCAAAACACAAGGTCTGATGTATTTATGTAAGGGACATTAGCGCTTCGTATTGGGTCTAAAATAAGTAGATATTTTAATAAATTGGTTTGTCTAAGTTAAATGATCAGGGCCTCCAGATTTTCACCCCCATTCATACAGAGAATAAGGTTTGCTGTCCAAAACCTCGTGGCAGTGTATATACTTAGACAAGACACACGTGACATTGTCATTTAAGCCGTTGGAAAGCTTTCCTCTTTCAGCTTTTTAACAGAAGAGTAAAAGTGTTTTGTTAGGTTATTTTCCGCTTGCTTAAGACAAACCTTTTAAAAATTCGTCGGGGAGGGGAAGGGGGCCAGGGGGGGAGGGGGAGCGAGAAAAAATTGAGAGAAGAAAAGGGGACTGGGGGTAGCTGGCGTAAAATCAAATTTGCCCGCCGTGATTCTAACCTATGACGCCTGCGATACCAGTTCAGTGCTGTACCAACTGAAAAATAGCCCAACTAAAATTCCCCCGGGCTAAATAGTGGAAATATATTTCGTTTTCGGTAAAAATCAGTGCTTTTCATGATCCATGAGTTAGCTGTGTAATAAAACAATTATTCCATTCAGTGACTTAACAACTTGCTTAGTGCTTCGTATCTGAATGTCAATAAACTCAAGTATAACTCGCTGGTGTGGAAAAATTGATTAATAATTTAGTGACTAGCAGACACTTTTTTGCCGTTGTTAGGTACAGACAAGACTTATCAAAGAGCGGACCTCGGCAAACATGGCGTTACATTCAAGGTGGTACCAATGTACACAGAAAAAGATGGGAACTATATCGGGTGCTGGAAACTCGAGGGCCACAAAGGATGGCCCATAATCCCTCAGCCCATAGTACCTAATATGTCCTACTTTAAGGTAAGAAGTCAACTCATTAACGGGATAACTAGTATGAAAGTAGCTTTGACTTGTTTCACGTGTTTTGACCAATATTAGAAAGATTTAGCATCGCATATACATGAAACGCGAACGGCAAAAATGACCACGTGACAACGATTTTCCGCCGTTTTTCCCATTTGCCGGTAGCCGTTTCGTGGGAACTACGTAAATATCTCTTCCTTTTTTCTTAAACATATAAGTAGTTAATGGTTGAAAACAAGTACTCCAATAATTTTTCCGGCAAGTCCCATTATAACAATTTTAAAGTTTCATGTTTGAAAAAATCCTTCATAACTCACTCCTTAACGCACTTTTCTTCATGAACTCACCACAGTGAGTCTCAAAACAGCTTCATCGAAACTCGCAAAATTAGCTGAAGTCAACAGATTCACGCTATTTTACGTGAAACGTGAAACGGCAAGGTAACCTTTGCCGTTTCACGTAAACTCGATGTTAAATCACTAATCTGGCAAACCAGTTTCTCAACGGAAAGACTCCTCCATGTAAAACTGCTTAAGAAATTTTATCGTACACTCGAGATAATATGATAGTACTTTTATTAACTGGTTCCCATTCTCCCTCAGTACGCCGGTGAGGAAGTGTACATGGGCACGCCTGCCACTAGGTGGGAATACCGCTATATGGTGTATGGCTTACTGAATGCTCACACTCTTCTGGTCAGTAAGCTCGACCCAGTCCGTCCCGTGCGATATGAGATGAAAGGTTATGACAGTCTAATGGCTTCCTACTTTGACAATTATGTTCTGGAATACATCTCATTCGAGGAGTGGAAACCTGACTTGGAAAAATTTGAGCTACCGAGAGGTAAGTTGGTTTAAATCACGTGGTCGGTTTTTAGGCAATTTTTCTTGCAATTAAGTTTCCTCGCAATTTTGTTGCGACACAAGTTGCAGGACTCGTTACCTGTTGTAACATGCCCTGAAATGATCATGTCTCGCAATGTTTTTGTTGCCGCGACAGTTGCAAAAAGTAGAAGTCAGTTTTACCTCATGTAACGGTGATTGCAACAAAAATATTGTGAGACAAGTTCAACTTGTGTTGCAATGGCGCAATGAACTGAATTGCAAGACAAATTGCCTAGTGCCGGCCTTTACAGAAGTTCAAGCTTTCTCATGTTTTGAAATGCTGGTTCGATCAAACTGTCACTCGTGAACAACGACAAGTGGAAGAAATGACAAAGAATGGCGTATATATGCGGAATATTTTCCTATTAACAAAAGCGCAGTTGGTATAAATCCGATAGTTAATGGCGGCAACTGATAAGAAATTGTTTGCGTTGAGACGCCTCTGTGTGTGAATTTTGCTTATTCAACATATGCTTTGTTTTATCAGACCAATGGTGTTATAACTGGTCTCATAGTCTGGACTCTCATTTTGTATCAAACCCTATGGGTGAGTTTATGTCCTATGGAGAAGACATAGTAGAGGAGATGTATCATATGTATAAACAGCATCACAGCAAGGTTCACGACTCCAAACATGAACACATCAAGAGGAAACATATATTTCGTCATAACATGAGGTA
The DNA here is from genome assembly GCF_977016875.1 of Pavona decussata. NCBI lineage: Eukaryota > Metazoa > Cnidaria > Anthozoa > Scleractinia > Agariciidae > Pavona > Pavona decussata. The sequence continues at coordinate 762,241 of NW_028145446.1, read as the reverse complement.
GCTATGTGGTTTACATTTTTATTTACAGTTATTTTTGCATTTTTTTAAGTTAATAAATTGTAAAGGAAGTGTTAAAGTAAGTATAAAACAAACCACATCGGTGAAAAGAACATCTCCCCTCCCCTCCGCCTCCCTCCCTTCCTTTTTTGTTTTGTTTTGTTTTTTGTTTTTGTTTTTTGCCCTTGTCCTAATTTTAGCACGGTGAAAAAGCAAAAACCGCATAAAATACCTCGGAAATGCTTGCTACGCAGGTTAACATGCGATCAGCTGTCAACAAATAATCATAAAATTGTACATATTAGAGCTGATTGAATGACCAAACAAATGGGTGATGGTAGCCGCACATGTACGCCCTAGAAGGACTAACAGCATTGTATTTGTGTGCTGCTTGTTGCAGGTACATTAGGTCAATAAACAGGCAAAATCTGAACTATAAATTGGCTCCGAATCATTTAGTGGATCTTACAGATGCGGAATATGATGGACATGGAGGTTGGTGAAAATGAAACTGTTGTATTTTACTTCCATTGCTGTGTTATAGAATGTGGTACCAGACCAGTACAAGCTAGGTATAAATAAATTACCAATGCCGTAGGCGGGTAAAGTATCAGTGGAGAGAGTTTGAAGTACGAGTTCTATCTGAGTCATTACCAGTAAGGTAGGAGTGAAATACGAGTGAGGTACGAATGAGTTGCAAACGAGGTACGAGTGAGGTCCGAATGAAGAACGGGTGAGGTATGAGTGACCTCCGCGTGAAGTGCGAGTGAGGTACGAGTGGGAAGTACGAGTGAAGTACGGCTGAAGTACGAGTAAATTACGAGTACGAGGGAAGTACGAGTGAAGTAAGAACGCAGTACGAGGGAGGTACGAGTGAAGTACGAGCACAGCACGAGGGAGGTCCGAGTGAAGTACGAACACAGCAGGAGGGAGCTACGAGTGAAGTACGAGTGCAGCACGAGGGAGCTACGAGTGAAGTACGAGCGAAGTACGGGTAAGGTATGAGTGAAGTGCTAGCGGCGTAGTTGTAAAGTACGAGTGCCCACCGACTTTCCGTCTAGAGTATCTTTGCTGTACAACAAATGACAGGTTAATGTTTTAGTTCTTTTATGTATTAAGACGGACGCATTTGAAATTTTAACATGCGTTATTTGGTGTTAAACGTTAGGTCTTAGCGAGGATAATAGCACAAACCACAAGGGTGGAGTCCATCTTGAGGAGCACCATGAAGCTTACAGTAACATGAGTACTGTACTGAAAAGTGTGGACGTACCTGATGAACTGGATTGGAGGGAATATGGTGAGAGTAAGGAAAGATAAAACCTACAGACAGTTAATACCTTCTCCACACCACGTTCATAAGAAATGTATGGGGACAAGTTGGAAGAATTTGTTTTTTGATATTATGGGTTAAAGGGTGAAAAGCGGCTATTATTTGAGCTTAGGGTTAAAGCGTTAAATTTGGAGCTTAGGCCACGTAGGACAAATTGATTGAAAGCGAAATTCATAGGCCTTATCACGGTTTTGACGGGTAGGCAAACAGGCTTGAAATAACAGTGTTTGTATGGAAATCCGATGTCAAATAATTTTCATAAAACATCGCTTCTGAAAAATTCATGAATTGGAAACTTTTGGCACTAGGAAAAGGATTTTAAGAACATAATTGGAGGGATGTAGCTGTGACAGAGAGCGTCCAGTCGTGTTTTGAACTTTCCATACATTTCCCTGTATTTTTTCCCGCGAACTATTTTTAGTAGCAGTTCACGGCTGGTTTGCTATACAGACAAATGTATGGAAAGTTCAAAACACGACTGGACGGTTTCTGTCACAGCTACATCCCTCCAATTTTGTTCTTAAAATTCTTTTCCTAGTGCCAAAAGTTTCTGATTCATGAATTTTTCAGAAGCGATGTTTTATGAAAATTATTTGACATCGGATTTCCATACAAACACTGTTATTTCAAGCCTGTTTGCCTACCCGTCAAAATGGCGTCGAAAACCGTGATAAGGCCTATTCTCAACGAAATAAGGACACCTAGAAAATTTCAAATCAGTACAATAAAACCGGAAAACATTACAGCGGTTTCCAATTTATAAGGAAATGTATGGAAAAGTGACGAATTTAAAGATGTAAAATGCATGTGCAGGCAGGCAAGACAGTAGCTTTCCACACAATATCTCCTAGACATTAGCTACCTTAAGCCAAAATTTTATCGAAATCGGTTAAATTTGAAAATTTCGAAAATTAGAACAAATGTCTGAAACACGTGAATCCTTCTGTAGTACAACCGATTTTTAGAGCGTTACGACAGCGAAAATTGAAAACGTCGGCCCGACGTTTTCAAATTTGAACCCATTTTTATTTCGGTCATCTGCCGGCGAAAATATCCCTGGATATGAAAGAAATGTGATGGTATATCCGTTCGACATTCAAATCCTAGCAGTGTGCAGGATGTTTGTCCAATGAACCTAGTTTAATGGCCTTAGCTCCCACGAGTCTCCTGTAGCTCAATGGTAGAGCATCCGAACTAGTAATCGGAAGGTCTTAGGTTCGACTCCTGATAGGAGCACTCGGATTTCTTTTTTCCGAGTATGCCTGCGTCACTTTCTAGAATAATCATCATTTTCATTTTTTTTTTATCCCTGGATAGTTTCTTGCATTCTGATAGTATTTAATTGAAATTTTGGTCATTATATCTTGGCTGCTATCAACAGAATAGCGTCTTTTCGATTTTCAATGTGTTACGAAAATAGCGTGATACTGTCCCTTTAAATATTTACGTGTGAAAAACGCAAAAGCCAATTTTCATTGAAATCAAAGTCGAGCGAAAGGAAATTAATCCATTCGTATGCCGTAGACCGGCTGTCTTTCACATGGTATACTTAAAACATAAGTTTTAATCTCGCAACTTTTTTTTTTTTTTTTTTGAAATAATACAACAGTCCTGACAGAAGAGCACCCCATGCACCAAAGGTCTCTTTCAGCCAGCGGAGAACATTTTTCACTCGGTAACGATACCTTGCCTGACGACAAGACAGTGAGGGAGGGAACTGCTGACCCCTAAGCCATATGAGGCAGCCCCTTTCGCAACCAGCTACTCAATATCTGACTGAATTGCACTGTCATTCATGCACATATAACTGTGAACAGGTGTATTCCATGTGGTACGTTTTGAGGTTTGAGCATGCGTACGTGCTAAAACTCAGATAACGAAGTTTTGGAAGACCGCTTTTATGGAAAACTGAAGTTGTATACTGCTGATTAGATTTCTTAAATCTCGCTGCTTTAATGCTGGAAATCGAGTAAGATTATTTCAAGACAGTATTCCCAAGTCTTTAAAGGTAACAATTCTGCTATTTTTAAAAAAGTGACTTTTTATTTTAAGAGCGGCTTTCCACAAATATCGACCAAGTGGTGACACAAGTCAAAAAAATCGATTTCGTTCATATTTTGCTCATAGGTAGTCGCTAATGAGAAACAAACTGAGCTGTAGTTAGTTTTTCAAAATACCGCTTCCTTTCGAGTAAATATGCGAAAAACGATTTTGTCTCAATTGAGCTCAAAGTCCGCTTTTGGCGGGATGGAATTTTCCTTAACTTTCGACGGCTCGCGTATCAATCCGCAGACTGTTACTAACCTTCAAATGACTTTTGTTGCTTTATAAGGTCTTCCTCTTCTTTTTCGCGGGAAAACATTTAAAACCTAAGTTACTTTTACGTCCGAAATAGGTTTAGAAGAACATGCTATAAATGCAAATTTTCAGCAACCACATTTTAGCACTAAAACATTGCCAATTTTACCCATGGGCGATAACTTAGATTTCCCTATAATGACTTTCTATGGCTTCCCTTTATACCTATTTATCATAATATAAAAAAAAAAAAGCTCTCGGTAAATGAAAATAAATGATCCGCTAGGATTCAGATTTATCAGCATTTTCTTGAGATTTGGCGATCGAAGCGCAAAAAAGATAGCGTGACAGACTGTCACGGGTACAAATAGTTTTTCCTATTAGAAAAAAATGAAGCGACATTTTTAAAAGGAAGCATTTTTCATTTGCAGTAGAAAAATCTTTGGATCGAAAGTTCGGTAGCGTTACTGACCAATATATATTGCGGCTGCTTTTCATAGATGGAAATTCCAGAGTATCCGTTCGCTCTGATGCGGAGTCCAATTCGTTATTGTGGCTGAATATTATTGCGTTAAAACAAATAATTGGAAAATTTCTTTTCCTCTTTCTTTATCACTGCCATGGATGAATTAAACTAGAAATAGTTTAAACGCAGCAGATTTGAACTACATTAATCTGATTAGAAGTTTCGACTGTTATGTTGAACTGCATCGTTTGCGTGAAATATACGTGAAAAAGCACACGCACACAACGACAACAACAACAACAACAACAACAACAACAACAACAACAACAACAACAAAACGACAGAATTCTGAACGTTTAAGGGAAAAAGTAATAACAATAAAAACCGTGACAAATTTAATGAAACCAAGATAGTGGTCAATACTCGTGTTATTAATAATAGATAATGTTATTTTGCTGCGCTTTTTGATCCTGAAATATTCTTTGTGTGAGGATGAACGTAATTAACTAATTAGATTATTGAACGTCGCAGTTTCAGACCTATGAATAAATTGAATTATTATTACACCAGAGAAACAGTCAGGAACTGTAAACAAAACGGCAAGCATGATAGTTTGCTGTTCTTTTAAGTCGATATTTGGTGGGCCATGTTCGTTTACTCGCAGAGACAGAACAAGGTCCAGCGAGATAGCACCTCTGCCGTCCAGAGTGTGTCCTGTACAAAGAATATTGACCAGCACAAGTCATGTCAGTTATGGTTTTCAAGATGTAGGGAACAAGGGCCATGTTTACAACGCCAGAAAACATCAAGACAATGACGATTTGGGCTTAGCTGTTGAGAAACATTTATCACCAAAGACACTTATCGGGCCCGGTAAGTTACCGGGTCTTTCGAGAAACGGGCCCAGGGCTTATAAGCCGCGGCAGTTTACGGTATTCCTGGATAAATAGGAGAGAAGGTACCAAATGTAAGAGCCGTAGCATGTCCTTATTGCTACTGCGGCCGTCAAATTTGGTCAGTACGTTTGCTAATTAAGTCCCACACCTGATAGATAGGAAAGGACTTGTTTCTGGAGAGAAACGAAAAAGAACTAAAACAAAATATTGTGTCAACAATATTAAGTCACGAATGATTTAACTTTGTTGGTCTTCGAATATAACTGATGATGGGCCCGTTTCTGAGTATTTATTCTACGTGCGAAAGTATGGAATCAAACGGACATTACTTACGAAAACTAGCCCCTGTATCCCCATTGAAACATACATTGAGACATTGCGGAAACATATAAATCTTTATGGTGACACTTCTGGTTCATGGTTGTCACGCAACAGTGTAGCTTGCGAGTTGTTTATTAAAAAAAAAAAAAAAAAAAGAAGGAAATGTTTATTAATTCGTAAACTGGATTGTTTTTTTACTCAGAAGGTAAGAGTACAGAAATAACTCCAGTGCGGGTTAATGAAGAATTCGATGCTAAATTCTTGTTAAAACGTGCATGAAATCAGGGGCACCCAACGACAGTTTTCTCTCAGATCCTTTGAAACGCTATTGTAGGCTATCTGGAGTGCCTTTAAAGCTCTATAGGTTCATTTTAGGCTGCACTATAATATTTTTATCTGTTCGGTCATTCTAGGGGAACTTCGGTCTTTTCGAAATAACTAGGGCATTTTTGTCCATTTCCCGAAAACCTTAGGTCTTATTTCCTTTCCGAAAATCTTAGCTGACCTTTTTTCGGTACCCGAAACGACATTTTTATTAATCCGAAAACACTAGGCCTTAAATTTTCCATATCACGAACGTTCGAGGTGAAAATTCCCCTCAGAAAATTGTAGGGGATTAAGGACCTTCCGAACAGATAATTTACCGAAACGATCCATTGGGTGCCCCTGATGAAATGATCATGAAATACTGAAAACCTCGTCGTCGACACACTAATATGCTTGTATCGAGCGGGAATAGATGAAGAAGATGGCCAAAACTTATGTTTGATTTTTCATTAAGGTATCAGCTTAGTTTCCGTACCTTTGTGTCTCAAATTGACGCACGTTTTTGCTTCTCTTTTGGCTTTCGTGGTGCGCGGTCACCGGCTATATCACGCCATTGTTTACAATGCGAATGCCAGATTTTCGACAGGGTAGGTGATAAATTCGCGGCCCTGCGGGTCACTTAAAATAATTTACCCAAACTTTTGTTTTGATGTTATGATTGATAAGTAGACAGTGAAGCCATAGAAGGTTATTTTATGATAATCTAAGTTATCGCCCATGGGTAAAATTGCCGGTATTTCAGTTCGAAAATTTGGTTGTGAAAAATTTGCATTTATAGCATGTTGTTCTAGATCTGTTTCGGGCATAAAAGTAACCTAAGTTTTGAATGTTTTTTCTGTAGAACAGAAGACGAAGACCTAGAAAAGATATAGATGTTATTTCATGATCCGTGACTGGCTGTGGATTGATACGCGGCCGGTCAAAGTTAAGGAAAATTCCGCCCGACCAGAAGCAAATTTTGAACTCAACCGAACTAAAAATCGTTTTTCGCTTGTTTACGCGTAAGGAAGCTCTATTTGGAAAAACTAACTGCAGCACGTTTTCTTTCTTACTAAGGCCTACCTATGAGCAAAATATGAGCTAAATCGATTTTTTGACTTGTGCCACCAAAAGTTGATTTCGGTCGATATTTGTGGAAAGCCGCTCTTGACAGGCCTGCGTTTTAATCAAGAACAGTTGCGTGTATTTCAGCACCAGGCTTTCAAGAAAACAAAAGGATAAGTCAGAAGAATTGAACAGGAACTTTGATCGGCTGAAAATTACCGTGTTGTTGTAATTCAGAGCTTCCGCAATATTTTGATTTCACTTTGGTACGAGGAAACAACACGTATACCTTTCTGCGGGAATTTCTTGCGTTGTTTTTCCAATGTTTCGGAATTTGGAGTGCTTTGTTTGATAGAACTTTCAACGAGAAGCGACATAATTACCAAATTTTAAGGAAGTACCCGCTTCAGGATTAAATGGGGCCAGTGCTGCCAAGGAAACGTGTCCCATTTTTGACAGCACTACTCCAAACTTGACTCCAAGAAGTTCCCCTTTTTTCTCTCAGGGATAGGCTAGTGTGACTTTTAGCTCTTCCGTTGCCTCGCCTCTCCCTTCACTGTTGCTTGCAAACCTGACAAATGAAAATCGCCGTGACTGACAAGCGTTTTGCTTTGGTTTAGGTGCAGTGACTGCTGTCCGAGGTCAAGGTATCTGTGGCTCATGTTATGCGTTGGGTGCCGTGGGAGCTGTAGAAGGAGCGTACTTCATGAAGGTATGAGCGACTTGTCGGGCGTGTTACATATCGAAAAGAATGAAAAATAGCATTTAGTTAACCCTTTACGTTCTTGGCAGTCCTTCTAAATCCAAGACATTGCCAGTCAGTGTAAAATTTTTATGGCTTTTCTTAGCAAGTATTCGAGTTGTTTTAAAACCCACAGGGAACCCTTACAAAGGCGTTATGATCGTCTTCGTTATTTTTCTACTTTTCTTGCGCTGGACTTTGGTTGCAAGTCTTGTTTGAAGAGTTCACACTAGGCATTAGCTTCAAGGTCAGCCTTCGTTCTCACATGAGGTCTCGCATTTACTATGTACTCCTGACTGCCTGCTTGACAGCAGAATACATCAGTCATTGGCTCATTGGGGTATTTCTGTTTGCATTGATTTTACAAACGCAAAAGGCGCGGTACTTTATTGCATTCATTTTAAACAAGTTATGTAGTAATACAGCATGCCAGATATTCTTTATTTTGAAGAGATGCTGTTCTTCCTCAGACAGGTCGATTGCTTGAACTCTCTGCACAGCAGGTCATTGACTGCTCCTGGGGGTCTGGTAACCATGGCTGCAGAGGAGGCTGGTACAACAAAGCATTAAGCTGGATTTATATGAATGGAGTAGCGAAGGCAAAGAATTATGGGCCGTATTTGGCTCAGGTGGGGCTGTAGTAAAAGTACAATTATCAAGCAAGCACGCGGGAACTCCGCATGCGTAAGAAAAATCTGTTCTCGTATTTAGACTAGTTAACTGGTTAACTTCAGCTGGTTTAATTTCTTACATTAGTAACAAAGATAATGGAATTCCAAGGTGTTGCTAATAATTATACGAACATAGCTAAATACGAACCGTTCTGGGGAACTCGAAAATTTTTAAGGTCGTGCAGTTATAAATATGCTGCGCTTTTCTCTAAAGGCACATGATTCACTACACGATCCATTAACAAACGAATCTCACCTTCTCTGAATGAGCAACAATGCTTATCCGCAGTGTGGCTGTTTCCGACACCAGTTTACAATGAAATATAACTTATTCAGTAAGAGGGTTTCTGCAAATAATTAAAACTGAGAGGATTATGTACCATTTGTTTTCAACACAGGAAGGGACGTGTGAAACAATAGGAATTAAAGAACGCATCAAAATAGACGCCTTCGCCTTTGTTCCTAAGTACAATAATAGTGCACTCAAGAGAGCCATAGCCAAATATGGTCCAGCCTGTGTGTCAATCAACCAGAAACCACTGTCGCTGAAATTCTACAGTTGGGGAATCTACGATAACCCTGAATGTGGTAAGTGGCCAAGAATTTGGAAAGTCTGTGTGACTCGGAATGTCGAATCGATAGCACCGTATTTCTGTCTTCGAGCAAACACTAAGTTCGGGGTTTATTATCCAAAGGACTATGGTACCTGAGATTTTTGTAGCGGGGGGGGGGGGGGGGGGAAGAGATGGCACTATATATTCGGTACTGATTTTGTAGTAGATTGGCGTAAACTGATAAATTTGAATGATATTGCGTGTTTTCTCTTTATCTGTCACGATACAGACAACAGTTTCACACGTCACACGGTTCTAGTGGTGGGCTATGGAAAAGAGAAAGGAGTGCCTTACTGGTTAGTCAAGAATTCCTGGTCTTCTTCCTGGGGTCTTGATGGTTATGTCAAGCTCGCGTGGAAAGACAACATTTGTGGAGTAACAAAGAACCCAGTTGTTGCTCTGTTTAAAGACACCAGTTTTCAATTCCCTATAAAGGAGAAAATAAATTACGTGAATCCATTGGATCCAATCTCTATGGGAAGAAAAGTGCATGCGCAGCATAGACCGGGTTTCCATAGAAAAAAAAATGGCTCTAGTTTCCACGGAAACGTCAAAAGTACAATTCTGAAAAATTCACCTGCTGGAGTCAGTACTAAGGTACTTGTTAGGAATAATGCCGAACAACTTTCAACAACAGTGAGTAACTCTTTGCGTGAAAAACAACTGGATGAAAAGTTGAATAATGCACCAGTAAAAACTCAAGCAAATACAATTCCTGCAGATATGGGAAATAACGACATGGCGAGGACAAGGAATCCCTCGGTTTTGACACGGACAAGTGTTTTTCATGCACAAAAAGCAGACAAAACGTGGTTACATAAAACGGGTGAACCGTACACACAAAAAGAAGTGGAAAACCCGGACAAACCGGTTGAGCCGTTGAATACAAAAACTAGTACAGTTGATAAACAGAGAGAAGATGGTAACCCGGATAAAACGATTGAGCCGTTGAATACACAAAAAAATGAGCTTGAAAATAAAAACGAATATGAAAACCTCGACGAAATGGCTGAGTTGAAGAATGCACCGTTGAATACAGAAACAAATGTATTTGATACACAAGAAGATAAAAACCGTCCGGGAAAAACTATTGACGCACCTTTTAGCAAAGAGACAAGCGAACTTTTTACAAATGATGCTTACGAACACGGGAAGAATTTTGCTTTGTACGATATTCAGGGGAATGATGAAATAGCTTCTAATCGCAATTCAGTTTACAGTACCTTAGAAAATCAGAAAGAAAATGTTGAGCCAGACTATTATTATTACCCTTCGTATGCGTACAATACGTACAAAGCTTTTCCTGTGGAATATACAACACAAAATGGAGTTATAAGGACAGGAATGGAAGGGGTAAGTCCCCCTGATGAAGAAAACTTTGCGGAGCAGAGATATTTAAGTCAGTGGCGTCTCAGCGAGCGAGCCGCTTCAGAGCTCGATGAAGCTAGTCGTCGCATGCTAAATACGGTCGAGGATGTTCCTTTGCTAAGTTTGCAAAAGCAGCAGGAACTGCTGATTGAGAAACATGAAGATCCTGATCAATTAGCAACCGTTAAACCGGCTACTTCGGCTTCTACTGTAAGAAAGCCAACAACGACAGCAACAACAACAAACACACAACAATCTGAGACAAGAACAGTGAAAAGTAGGCAAACAACTGTCCCTAAACCTGTGAGGCATTACTCGGGAAAGCTGCAGGACATTTATGATAAACTTGAGGAGGTTATTGCATCAAGCATGAAGAAGAACAGAAAGCTTAAAAGGAATCACGTCCTTAGAGGTTACTAAAAACGGAACTGGGTTCTATTTTTCACACCAGTTGTCTATGTAGGGGTTAGCAATGAAACAAGATGAACAAACTTGGAAAGGGAAAATGCCGGAACTTAAGTTTAAAAAGTTTAAAAAGAATCACGTCCTTAGAGGTTACTAAAAACGGAATTGGATTTTACTTTTCACACCAGTTGTCTATGTAGGGGTTAGCAATAAAATAAATGAACAAAACGAGCACAGATCATCCGTTTTGAAGCCTATTTTTTATACAAAAAAAAAACAAACTTGGAAAGGGAAAATGCCGGAACTTGTACTTCAGTTATACCTACCGACAGGATTAACCCCCGGGGCTTCCGGGCCTCAATCTGTTAGTGTAAATAAAAAAGGATTTTTCTACTTGACGACGATTTTAATTTCGGTATTGATTTTCCAAAGGTTGGCAGCAATGGACCGCGAGCTGTCGTTTATTTTCTAGGCAAATATAGCAAAGATCGCGCGATTCTTTCTTTATTAAAATTATTCTTGTACAGCTTGCACTATCTCTGATTAATAACAATGACTAGTCGCAGTTAGTTCCCGAGTCGCTAGCAGAATATTTACCACACCCCTTCTTCTTGGCTAGATAAAAGAGAAGTTCTACTAACAGGCTGAATTTTCACATCGATAGAAGTTGCTTTTCACAGTTTTGAATAGAATAGTTATTGTTATAATAAAGTAGTGCTTTCTGTTTATCTGTGTTGTTGCCTTGTCTCCTTGCAAGTTATTCCTTAACACCAACGACGAGCAGTAACTAAGTCGGTAAACACATTGATCAGGCTTACCTTCTGGTCCGAGTTGCTCAAAGCTCGATTAGCACTCATCCTCGGTTAACTGTACACAAAACCTATAAGTTGTCATTGTAATTAACCTGGATTAGCGCTAATCGCGTGCTTAGAACAACCCGGCCTAGGAAAGTTCTCCATCTTTTTTTTTTTTTTTTTTTTTGACAGGATGGCACTCTCTTGTGCACAATTACATATCCAGTGTATAATACTTTTATTCCTCTCTAGCGATTCGGGTGATTAGACAGGGAAACCAGGCTCAGGTCTTTATTCCTTGGACAACAAGGTATTTGAAAGTCTCTGCAAAGGAGTTAAAATCTTATTATTAGAGTTAGTATCCTTTTGTGCTACTTTGACAAAACGTTGAGAAGTCTGTGTTAACGAACAAATGCCGAGGAAGACTGCCCAGCCCTCTTTGTGCGGAGGCGGACAATACACCCTACAAGACCTATAAAAAACGATTGCATTGGAGGCTATAACAGGCGCTCTATCATAATTAATTATAACAATTAATGTAATTAATTATAATAGTTAATCTGAGGGCACGCGATGTCCTATTTCTCAAGCACCTGCCACACCGGCTAGTTTGAAGACAGAATATTTACTTAGCCCTCTACAATAGAGGTGCTGGGTCAACTGAAAGATATATGCGCTAATTTATAGGCGAATTAAGGAGTATGTTAAAGAACTTAGTAATAACGTCACAAGCTAATGATGCACTAAGTTTTGTGAACCCGCCCAGCCATCCAGGTGGTATCAGAGTTATATAGGAAAATAACAATAGATTGACAAAGAACCAGTCAAAAGCTGACATACGCAATTGCCTGGGACCAACAGTGACCAATTAAAAAAAAAAGAATATCAGACTTAAATTAATATACAAAACTTGACAAATTGTTGAAATAAATAATAAATAACACTGAACATGAAAGGAATCAAGGCGGTAAATGGCTTAGAAACCCAAATAAAGAATGTTCTGATTGCGCTTGGTTCAGGTCAGTAATATGGTGGAATAAGGTAAAAGTGGATAAGTGTTAAATTTGCAGACGTTTGTAGTAGAACTGTTTTTCAGGTGCCTGATGCTAAAACGGCCAAGTTTGAGAGATTTATCTAGGATTTATCTTTCAAAATAGCGAAGATAAAGTTCCGTAAATTCAGAATTTATGTAGACGGGCAAGACTCCGGGTTAGGGAGGGGGGAGAGTACTCCTCGGAATTCTGATGGAGGTGTGCGGGTCGGTTCTCCAAACTCCGGTATGGTATTTTTATGGTATTTTATTTATCCACATGACACGGATGAGTACAAGACTCGTTTAAACGTGACCGTGCCAAATATATATAAAAACTGCAAATAACTGACCCTAATAGGCCAAAATATGTAATTTTCCGGTACCCTTTTGCAGACCTAGCCTTTTAAATTTTTACCATTTTCAGAACTGATTTCTAGCATCCACACCCGTTTCCAGACTTTCAGACTAAAATGGTAACAATCTCTACCCTATTTCAGACCAAAAAGGGCTCAAAACATGCCCTTAGGCCGACTTCTCGCTCGATTGACCTTAACCCACTCGCTGTCGTTATTAGTCGCGACCGGAGATTAAAAGGTGACATTTTTCTACCGAATACGAAGCTATGAGTCGATTTCAGATTTTTTTCTTAATGCACTATTTCAAAAGTTTACTACAAAAGGAAATTACAATACATCACAAAAGTAACATAAAGACAACATTAAATTACATAAATATCAAAAGTAAAATGTGCGCAGTGACCAAAGGAGCTTAGGCTTTCGAGTTGGTCACTGCCACGTGCAGCTAACTGACGTCAAAACGTGCAACTAACTAGTAGAACAGAACAAAAGACAAGAATAATAAGAGTGCATAGAATTATACCACAATTTTTACATAAATAAACGATAGAAGTGATAATTAATAGTGAGGGCAGAGAATCTGGTTTGGTATTTTTACAAAAATGTGACAAACTAAACAAAACAAAACGAAACAAAAACAAAAGATGACAGCTTGCGCCATAGACCACCCAAAAAGACTGGGACTGCCAACGTCACCGGCGAACCTCTCACGTGACTGCTACCAGGAGAACAAGATGGCGGCCGAGATGACTTGATTTGCAATTTGTTTGTTTGTTTCCAAAAAAACATGATTATTTTACTGCTCATAGAATAGTGGAGACGCAGGCGATCGCCGCCAAGAGTAGCTTCACTCAAACACCATGTACGAGAACACGAAAACGCAGAATATGTTCCTTACCCGTGCTCTGGAGAAGATACTCAATGACAAGGAAACGAAGAAGTCTTATCACCAACAGCTAAAGAAGGCATGCGAAGTAGCTCTAGGTAAGAATGAGGCAGAAAATGACATCCATATTCAAATATTTCATTCAAATGTTAATAATCCGCGTATATGTTAGCTAGATTTGTTGTCGGAGTTAATTTGTGTACCCAGATTGTTTGCTCACTGGTTGTGTACGTAGATGTTCGTTCAAAGTTTTAGAAATTCCTCTTTCGAAACAGGTGTGAAGACCAGATGCCACTTTCTTAATCGACGATTAACAGATTTTTTCAGTCCTTGTTTTTCCTGCTGGCGATCGGGCTTTACATTTATTTCTTGGGCATTTTTTTTAAAAATTTCATACGACTATTAAGAATAGGGTCGTATTGATCATGGACTTCATATCATTTCATTTAAAGAATTCTTTGGACTGGTCACGCTCTGCTTCGTTTAGATAACTATCAAATGTGGCACGAAAACTAATTCGCCTTTTTTTAGAATGAAAATGTGCTTTTTTTGTCCAAACTGTTCTGCACAAGTGTTGACTTAACAATTTGCTTCACATGCAATCTGGAATACAATTTAAGGTGATCAATATTGCAGTGATTGCCTTCCATGAAATGTTGCCTTTTAACCACACCACACACAGTGAACTTATCTAAGCAAGGCTTCTGTTTGTTAGATTTTTATTGACACGGATTTATGAAAGAACAATCCAGTGATCAATGGAATAATGCACTGAGGTTTAAATATCACTAATTCTTGGTGTAGTCAAAGTGCAATATTATTTATTTTTATTAGGTTTGCAAAATAAGGTGGTGATCTTTGCAGCTCAAACTGTCTTTCTTTAAAAACTACTTTCTGGTCATTGATGACATGTTACTTTGCATAATTCAAATTAGAGTCTCAAGTTACATATTTAAACTCACAGGAGGAGTTTAATTAAGTGTTATAACAACAAAATCAAAGTATTTATTCTAACCCATGGCAACAAATGTTAAAAACACAATAAATCACTGAGAACTCTAAGCAACAATATGCATGTGGCATCAAGCACAAGAACGTACACACAAGTAAGGAACTGTTGGTTCTTGTTCTGCGTCTAATTAGTTGATAAAGTGGCATAAGATTACAGAATACAGGATTTGTAATAATGGTCTAGCTCATCACAATCTCCAGTAGTTCAGTGGTAGAGTGTGAAGTGCCACCAGAAAAGTGGAAAGATTACAGGATTTTCAGAGATAAACATTCTAAATATCTACATCTGTTGGGCAGAGCTTTTCACCCAATGCTATTAAATAGGCATTTGCAAAACATACATGTATGTTTTAATGTTCAAAGTTAAGTATAAGTTGTGTCCAAGGAATGTTTGTGATATTGTTTAGGCACGTGACTCAACATATCAATTAAGACAACCTGAAAACCACTACGTTTGACTGAGATTTAATTGTATATTTGTATATTTATCATCTTAGTAGTACTGGTGTTAGTATAGTTTAATTTTAGGTGTCCCTGGTAGTACTGGGTGTTTCCTCAGCTATTTTATTTGACATGTAAATAAAGTTCATCTATCTATCTGAGCAGTATGTGAATAGTCATGAGTTTAATTCCTGTGGGGAGCTCAGATTTTTTCCTTTATCTCATGCTCACGACAAGATGAATATTCAATCTTTCTTAAGAAAAATTTTGTTACTTTTGCAATTTTTTAATGGCTATAACACAAATAATTGTTTTAAAAGTCCTCACTTCAATATATTTTGATTTTCATGTGCATTTTTAAGGGATAAAATCCATTTAGGGATATTACACTACTTTTAAAAAATTAAAATGAAATAAAATTCAGTACCAAGGTGATGGTGATTTATAGGGGGCCATGTCTTTGCACATCTACCAAAAGTAAACTAAATTTTTTAACTTTGGGTTGTTATTAATTTTTGTACAGACTCTGTATTGTGATTGTCCGCAATAAGAAGCAGCAATAATACCATTGAGTACCTGTTATGTTGTTTACAGTTCATGATACTAATAGCTATGTTGCTTTTCAGAAGAAATTCACAAATCTCAAACTGATGTTATTGCTGATGGCAGGTACGTGTTTGGTTTCATGTTGTAAAGAGCAGAACAAAGAGTGTTTAATATAGTGTATGAAGAGAACGTATAATGTATTGTATGTCTGTCTTATTGAATCAGCTGGCTATATCATGATATTGTATAACCAGTAACTGTTAATTTCTGTGAGGTTAGTAATGCTTACTGTTTTATCCTTGTGTTCAATTGTGGTAGATTAAATTTGATTGTTGAATCATCAGTTGAACTGTTATTGAACTTAGATGTAAATAAATTAAATTTGACTTGGACGAAATACAACAAATGAACCCATTCTTGATTATGAAATCACTGTTGCCATGACAATGTGTATTTACCAGTCTACACCCCCCACTGTTTATAATGTTTGTTGTGTTCTATTTAATAGTGACGAGAGCCCATCATCAGCTCTTCCACCTCCCAAAGGCAAGCAGCCATTTATTGAAGCAGATAAATATTTTCTACCATTTGAACTTGCCTGCCAATCCAAGTGTCCTCGAATTGTTGTGACAGCTCTTGACTGTCTGCAGGTAATGCTTGGCCCGTTGTTGCTGTTTAAGGCCGGTTTAAGATGGCACAACTTTTGCTTACCACTGTTACATGTGACTTCTGTAGCATATACTTGTGTCATGCAATGAATTGTATACAATTCTCGTCTTTCAATATTGCTCGTGCCTTTTTATGATTGCTGTTTCAAAATCCTGTGACATTGCACAAAGCAAGTCATATGATAGCCAAGGGTAGTTCTCAGCTTCTCACATACAACTAAGCCAGAGCTACTAAATTGGCCTTAATTAATAATATAGTATGAAGTGTTTGAAGCCATGACTACACTAGTGAAGTTTTGCCTGCACAGATTTTTTGAAAATATCATGTTGCCAGCACAAGATGAAAATTACCTGTGTAGCCATCCTCTGCCCATGTGACATTACAAGGATACACTTTGTTGAAAAAGTTCAACTTTTCTGGATTTCTTGGGGCTTTCTTCTGTTATTGTTTAGCTGTTGCATTACCTGTGTGAGGTTTTTTTCACATGTGATTTTTGCCACACACAATTTTTTTCGGAAAAGTTGCATCTCTTGTTTAAGCTAAACACTGTTTGTCTAGGCTTGGTTAATGAGGAAAGCACTTTTTGCACAAGCCCTCCAAAATTTAATGATGTGGATTGTTTTATTTTATGATACAAATCCTTGACAGTTTTTCTCTTTAACTAAAAATAAATTTGAAGAAGTACATGCAAAAATTGTGTTTGTTGAAAACACAGTTTTCTTTGCAAGTTCCGCAAAAGAAGCCATACAAATTTAGCTGCACTTTGCAATAACAGCTACCCAGTGACACGTTTTTGTTCACATAATGTTGATGGACAGCTACCAGTAAGCTGTCATTTTGCTCCATTTACTTGAGTCAATTAGATTAGAGAATTTTGCTGTATGTGTGTTAGTTCTGTGAACTGTGAATATTTATTGGTAGTCAACGGCTGTAAGTTATTAACTTATTAAAAGTTGTATTAATTGGTACAGACTGAGACTGATGTCTTCTGTTGATATTGTTTGGCTTCCTGCAGAAACTCATTGCATATGGACACTTAGCTGGCGACATTCCAGACAGCACAGAACCCTCCAAGAAGCTTTTAGATAGGATAGTGGAGACAATATGTGGCTGTTTTGTAGGAGTACAGACTGATGAGGGAGTTCAACTACAGATTATTAAGGTAAGGATTTGCTTTTAAATTTTTCATACACTGTATACCATTACATGTATTTTGGATATCTATTTTGTCACGGTTGTTAAATTATTCTACACAAAAGAACGTCTGCTTCCTGACAGAAGTGGCAGCCACATGTCATTAAATCCAAAAATGGTAGCATGCATGAAATCTAAATCCAAAAATGGGCAATAATAATAAGTTATTATTATATCCAATTTTAGAACACTAAAATGCTATCTTCACTTTTTAAACTAAGCTTTGAAATGTAGACACTATTTCCAACAGGCTGGAGGTTCCCTTCCATAAAACATAAACCTTTATAGCTTGAATATTCTCAGTAAAATCTGATATACATGTATTCCCTTCTTTGTTTATAGGCTTTGCTCACTGCTGTTACTTCAAACTCCTGTGAAGTCCATGAAGGGACCCTCTTACAAGCCGTGCGAACTTGTTACAACATTTATTTGGCCAGTCGTAATCTCATTAACCAGACGACAGCCAAAGCTACACTGAGCCAGATGATAAGTGTCATTTTCCAAAGAATGGAAGCACAAGCTGTAAGTATCAGTCAAGGAAATTTTATACTAGAAAGAGAAGTGTTGGAAATTTGTTTTGGGTTTCAAAATTTTCAAACCAGTTTTCATTACCATATTCTGGGACAAAGGGAAATAAAAATCTAACTGGTTTGAAATTTTTAAACCAAAACAATTTTGAACCACAACAGAAATGTTAAGCTTCCTTATTAGTAGTGAGTATTGTAAATGCCAGTAGATAAATTGCACCCACAGATAAACCACACCCCAAGTTTAGAAGCTTACATAGTAAATCCTTCAAACAAGTAAAATTGAGTCCCAATTACACATGTATATAAAGAAAAGCTTGGTAATGAGTTGTAAGACTGGAAAATAAGAATCTAGACTGGACTTTTAAGTTTGAGAATTCACTAAGCCTTTTTTCAGATATTCTCACAGATCAGTTGCAGCCCTGATTTGAGATAAAAATTGTAGGTCAAGTGCAGTTTGTGTGCGGCTTTTTATAGTATTCACTTTGTCATAACTACAGGTTTGTAAGGTTTTTTTTTACTACAGGAGCAAGATTGCTATAATTTATCATTAGTCTCTTTATCACATTAGACCCTAGTATAGCTACATGTAAGCTAGCTGTTATTTATTCTTTAACTGGTTGTTTTATTTCATCTCTCCAATTTCTAGGCAGCTGAAGAATTAAAAGAATCTGAGCCAGATACAGACTCTGTGCAAACAAGCTCCACCCCCACCCCCTCAGAAACAACAGAGCCACAGTCTGCATCTCCCCCTGAGAGGGAGTCTGGAATTTCCATGGCCTCATCAGCATCTGACTCCCTTGATACAGGGTCATTAGAGGGGAGCCATGAGTCAAAAAATGAAAATGGTGATGGTATCAGGATGGAGGGAGAGAGTAACAGAACAGACAATGATGTGGATGAGGGTGTGGATTTACAAGGTAAGATATCGGATTTCCCTAAAAAACAAAGAAAGGCACAACTTTTGTATAGTTAGTGCTTTTCGTTTGTGCCACTTTCCCCTTAATTGCCAGCAGTAACTAGCATCTATTTTCTCCTAGGCTTACAATAATTATGTCACTACTTAATCAAAGATATAACTTAGGCCCGGTTTATATGGAGAAAAGTTGTCCCGGGAAAGAGGGTCACCCTCCCAGTCAACTTCAGCGAGCGTTTATACATGTATGAGAAAAAAGTTGACCCCTTTGCTCAAGCCAGCAGCGCTCGCTCATGCTCTGATTGTCTCGCCTGGATGGAGTTGACCCGGCTAGGCGAGCCAAAGTGTTTATATGGAGGAAAGTTGGCCCAGCTAGGAGGGTGACCCTACCATCGATTCGTTAAAGGGTGACCTGGCTAGGCGGGTCATCCTTCCAGCCAAGCCAACTTTTTGTTTCTCATGTAAACGGCTCGCCAAGTTTTGTGAGGAAATGTAGGAAAAGTTGGCTTGCCCAGGGTAGCTTGGGTAGGAGAGTGACCCTTCTACCCGGGACAACTTTTCTCCATATAAACGGGGCCTTAGGCATAAAAGAAGTGATCACCAAAGATCCAAGCTTGGTCTTTATGTTGAAGCAAATTCTCACAACTTATACCATAAGAAATATGTAGAAAACAGTAAGGAGAATATACATGCTGATATTTGGACTTAAAAGGCTGTGTGGACACGATAATGTATTGCACCCTGAAGGGGTACGTCTATTCTAGGTCCCATTTAAACTCAACAGTACTGTGGTTTTCTTTATTAACAGCTGATGACCAGTTAGAAGATGGTACAAAAGAGTCCTCAGAGGATAGTAAGAGAGAAGTTGGTCCTGCAAGTACTCATGACGGAGGCACTGACAGTGTAGCAGAGTCTACTGAGGAGGGAGGGGTGGAAAAACAAACTCCTACTGAGGTTGGTGGTGAAAGTTCCATGGAAAGCAGCTCACAGAGTGGCACAGTTCCTAAGGATGAAGCAAATGAAGTGCCTTCTGAAAATACACCTGTTATTGTGGATGGTGTTAAAGATTCAGAAAATCCTTCAGGTACATGTTTAATAATGATAGCAATAATCACAACGCAGTGGTGTATGATTATTATTATTATTATTATTTCCAAGACTGCCAACTTGAAAAATCTCAAAGTGAATTATTTTAACCTCTTGTTTTGCTTGTTAAAAATGGAGTCCTAGGTAATCTAAATTGCAATACTAAAATACCACATCCATGACACAACTTTCGTTATTTAGAAGTAAAGTGCTTTAATGTTGAAGTTAACTTTGGTGTGGTTCTGTCTTTTGCTCATCAGATCAGAGGATTCTGCCAAATGGAGAAGTTCCTGCAACAACTCAAGAAATTCCGACTGTAAATGGACTACCACCTTCCACTCCGACAGAAACATCATCACCATTGTCTGATGATCATGAACTAGGTGATAGTCACAGTGAATCGGGTACTGACGTAGAGGGAAGTTCCTCATCAACCTCTGTCAACAGTCAAGCATCAGGAGCTGCCAAGTTCTCTCACGTCAGTCAGAAAGATGCATTTCTAGTTTTCAGGTCGCTGTGTAAGCTTTCCATGAAACCCTTGTCTGATGCACCTTTGGATCCTAAGTAAGTATCTGCGGTTATTTATTTGATTTTCACCTCGTAGTCACACACATAATTAGAAATTAATTCACCACCTTTTGCAGTATACAGTACTGCTCGATAGTAAGTAGACAGTCCCTCGCATCTTGACTCTCAAAAATTTTGAGATCGAGTCTTGAGTTGAGTTTTGAGACTTTTGAGGTGAGTCTTTCGAGTTTTGAGTTGAGAAAGTAATGAGCTTGTCATTTGACTGATCCTTGATTCTTGCATCTCAAAACTCAAACATCTCAACGATTAAGAAGGGAGAATTGAATTTCGAGTATCAAGTCAAGACTGTCAACTTACTTTTGAGCAGTATTGTAATAAGAAGCACTCCAGGAAAAGACATTGTACTCCTTCATCAATTGTCATATGAATAGTCATGCATTGAGGGTTTTAACCAGTGATCTTTACCATCTTATACAAAATTATTTTGTATAACATATTAAACAGTACTACAGGAAAGTAAAGCTCAATTCCTTTCATTTGATTTGGTCATGCTAAAATGAAAATGATTAACTTAAGATTATTTGATATTGTGTAAAACTCTAATTCTCACACACAACCAGGAGCCATGCCAAGCTGACCATGTAACAGTGTACATACCAGTAGTTCTAAGAATTGTTTTGTACAGTACAACAATCACTATCAAAGACAAGTACCAAACACTGAATGGCTTTTAAAATGAAACTACTGCTATTTAGTAAGGTGTGCTTTCAACTGCATATCTGTTCTAGACAAACTGTGTTTATCTGTGCAAGGTATCTCATGTTATTCCAAAACTGTTTGGCAGGTCTCATGAGTTACGATCGAAGATCCTGTCTCTGGAGTTGATGTTGTCTTGTCTCCAGAATGCTGGACCAGTCTTCTGTTCTCATGAAATGTTTGTGACAGCCATAAAACAATACCTTTGTGTAGCTTTATCCAAGAATGGTGTTTCTTCTGTTCCTGCCGTGTTTGAGCTGTCATTAGCTATCTTTCTTACACTGTTGTCCTCGTTCAAGACCCATCTCAAGATGCAGATTGAGGTTTGTTTTAATTCTCTTTTAATAATAAAGTCAGTCCCTAGTCATCAGACAGTCAGTTGGTTTGTCCATCTGCTAGCCACCTAGCCACCCACCCAGTCAGACAGGTAGGCAGGCATTCAGTCTGTCAGTCAGTTCTTTGGTCAATCAGTCACTGAGTCAGTCGGCCAGTCATGTACACTGTACATGTAGTACTGTTGAAAGGATCTAGTCTTGTAGTGCTACCACAACTACTACACTAATACTGGAAAGACTTCATCTACACCTTGTTGATTCTAAATTATTTTGTAATCAATGTACACTGTATCAGACAATCATTCAGTTACTCTGTTTTTACTGCCACAGGCAATGAATTGTCGAGACTTCAAGCTAAATTGTTGATGCTACAACACGGAAAGACAAAATTACTAAATTTTATTAATTTGATGTGATTTTAAGTGTCCGTGGAAATGTTATCGATACCATCTTTGTTTGTCCAATACACAGGTTTTCTTTAAAGAGATTTTTCTAAACATCCTGGAGACCTCAACCAGCTCATTTCAGCACAAATGGATGGTCATGCAGGCATTGACAAGAATATGTTCAGGTAATAAAATACACACAAGCAAGGTACATGTATAAAGTATACACAAGCATGAACAGAATGTGTTCAGGTAATAAAATACAATGTACAAGCACGAAAAGAATGGGTTTTGGTATTAAAGTATACACAAGCATGAAAAGAATGAGTTTAGGTTTGCATATGACTTATGACAGCATTATTATTTTGACACCTGGCCCCAGTTGTTCAAAGAGTGGATAACTTTATCCAGTGGAAAAATCGCTATCCACCAGATAAAATGTACACCAACCAATTTATTTAATGTTTTATCCGCTGGATAGCGACTTATCCACTCTTTGAACAACTGGGACCTGGTGCACTTTCCATTTAGCCCAAATGTCCAGTTGGAAATTCCAGAGGCTTTCCAAATGGAAAAACTTTTTTCCATTTGTTTAAAGCTTGCAATCTCATTGGTTGATAAAAAAAACTGACGTGATGATGCAGTAATGGTGCAAGAAGACAACAAAGTGGAAATGGAAGTTTTGTGCAAATGGAACGGTAATTTTTATTCTGACCGGTTGGAACGGAAAAAGCAGAGTACCTCCAAAGGAAATCTGTTTGTTCTGGGAAATAAATGTTTTATTACATGGCTAAATGGAAAGTATCCCTGCTTATGCCTTGACACTTTAATTACTGATCGTTGTTTATTTTATAGATGCCCAATGTGTTGTGGATATTTATCTCAACTATGATTGTGATCTTTCGCTGTCGAATATCTTTGAACGACTGACAAATGACTTGGCTAAGATTGCTCAAGGTCGACAACAGATTGTCTTGGCTGCCACTCCAGTAAGTTGATTGTCATAGACTGAGGAGATACACTGTTGTTAAGATAAAGTTTTGCAAAAAACAACAAAACATACAAACAAGCAAAATAATCAACAAGTTCTGTATGTGAAGCATATGCCATCTTTAGTAAGTGTAATAAAAATTCTGAATCATGCATGATTAGTGTAAGACATTTTAGCTTGTTCACAAACCGTACCCTAACCCTAACGGCCCAACATTCAACATAAGGCAGTTATGCATCCACCCCTTCAAAATGTAAACTACCTCAATACAATACAATACGATACGATACAATAGAATTCAATACAATACAATACAATACAATACAATACAATACAATACAATACAATACAATACAATACAATACAATACAATACAATACAATACAATACACAATGCAATACAATACAATGCCTTTTATGGTTTAAAAAAAGTATTTCTGTTTCTGGACTTGTGATTTTTAAACTTTGGTAAGAGAGTAATATATTAATTTTAGTAAAAAGCTAAACACTTGTATTGTGTCTAGGTGCAAGAGAAAAGCATGCGCCTTAAAGGACTTGAATGTTTGGTGTCTATACTGAAGTGTATGGTGGAGTGGAGTAGAGAACTTTACCTTAACCCTTCCTCGCATGTGGCTTCCACCTCAGGTACATTTGTTTGTATTATTTCACCTTTTGTGCATGCTGAAATGGTGTTTGGAAAAAGTTGGATCAAACTAATAAATGTTTGATAGTGTCTCAGCATCCTTCCAGTTGTGAATACACAAATTGTTTGTGCAATATGGTATAATTCAGGAGTATAAACTGTGATACACTTGCACTTCATCCTAGTCACTTTATGTCAAGGACATTTTGACAAGCCACTCAACTAAGAGGCAGACACACATTTTGCACAAAATTTAACTTGAAAAAAAGCAAACGGTACTGTTTAATCTCTTTTAATTTATTGGATTTTGGTGGCACTTTCAAAACATCATTCACAGAGTTGAAAGGTAGGGTCCCATTGCATGATACAGGTTTTGTTCCCTGAGACCCAAATGGTGAGAGCAACAGTTAACAGTCTGTATGTCAACTTAGTTTCTGTAACCATTTTAAAAATCTTTTTATGTCATAGATACACCTGGCCTGAAGAGAAGAGGAAGCATCACTGACGCAGATTCTGAGGAGGCAGGAGAGAGGACCAGTCTGCCTGGCGATCGGCTCAGCATTGGTCCAGAACTCAAGTCCTTTGGTGGCAGCCAAGGATCACTTAACTCATCATCAACTTCTTCATCTGCTACAGCACCAGATAACCCTAAACAGTTTGAATCCCTGAAGGAGATGAAAGGATTGATGGAACAGGGAATTGAAAAGTAATTTGTGCTATAATTGTACCCATCTACAGACTGTGGAGCTTTTCCAATAACATTGTTTTCTTTAGATGAAAGGTCATTTGTGAGCCAACATAGTAATGTGCAGTCACAGGGAATATCCATACCTCCATACCTGCTATAATATTGTACACCTATCTACAGACTGTGGAGCCTTTCAGATAACATTACTTTCTTTAAATGAATGTCATTTGTGAGCCCACATAGTAATGTGCAGTTACAAAAAAATATCCATACCTCCCCCCCCCCCATAGGAAGTTTTTGGGATGGAGGGGGGATAAGGGGAGGAGGCATTGAAACCAAAACCTTCTGTGGGAGTGGTATTGATATTCTGGAACTACCCAGCATATCTCCATACCATGTGTGAATTTCTTAATCCAGTGCTTTCCAAACCCGTTCTATTTTTCATTGCAGAAATTTATTCTGTCTTGTCTCCTCTGTGTCGTGGTGTTCACAGTTATTTTATACAATAATATTTGCTTTCCTTTTTTTCTTGCTAGATTTAATAAGAATCCAAAGAAGGGAGTGAAGTACCTTCAGGATAATGGACTCTTGGGTCCTGAACCTGATGATGTGTCTGAGTTTTTACACACAGATGAAAGACTGGACAAGGTACTTTTAATAATAATACTTTATCCCTGACCGCTGCCTAGTTAGCTCAGTTGGTTGAGTACCTTGCAGACTGTGGAGCGGTAGGCCTGGGTTCGATTCCCAGCCGTATCAACACTCAGGGTCTATAAATAACTGAAGAGAAAGTGCTGCGTTTGCTCTGACATCCACGAGTGGTTAGACTTTCTAGTCTTCTCAGATAAGGATGAAAAACCATAGTCCCCATCTCACAGTACTTTCACATAATCTGACTCTATGGAACGTGAAAGAACCACTAGGGACGTACGTAACAAACCTCTGGCAGTGAGAACCCTTAGTGCCTATCTCAAATTCACATTCACATAAGGGGCATTCATAACTCCTAACTTGATTAATTAAATTGTGAACTCTCCCTCAAACAGTCTGGCAAAGTCTCCCACACAGTGTTGTAAATTATCCCTGAAGAGCCGCGAGGGGAGTGGATAATAAGATATTTGATATTTAATTGAGTTTAAATTGTCGTAAAAAATATCACTTATACCATTGGCACATCAATGTTTTTGTTTCAGACACAAATCGGAGAGCTGATTGGAGATAACGACCTGTATGTATAACCTTTGCTTTACATTGCTATATGCTCCACATTGACTGTTCTATCAGTGCATCCTGTTAGGGTAACAAAATTAACCATTTCTTCAAATTTTGCAATTTTTAATCATAATAAGTTCTTAAAGAATAATCAGAGGCATTTACAGTGCTCCAGTTCACTTTCAAAGGCAGAATTGAAGGAGAATACAAAATTATTGACCATGCCATGCTTTAAAGGAAAATGTTGAAAATTTTGACATTTACAGATGTTTGTATAACGAGAAAGGGCTTAAGAAATTAGTGATGCCAAGTTGGAGTGGATGAGGATGAAAATTTATTCATCTTATTCAATGGTTTTAAGTTATAATACGTGCGGATATTTTGTGAGTTGCGTCGGGGCTTGGAAAAATGCGAGCAATGAGCAAAATGTCTGGACACTACAGTGTATTACGGTCTTGTACAGTGTATTTTGCTAGTTCTCTTGACCTTATTTGGTGAAAGGGCATAATAGTGGAATAATAGCATTTACAGAATCATGTTTGTGTGGCAAAATTGTATTACATGTACAGCTGTACACGTGGTCTTGGTTGTTTGTCTGGTTTTATGTATACACCTGAATTAACTTGAGCAGGTTTATTACTTTAAGACTTTAAGGCAGTTTTCAGGTGGTGATTGTTTGTCTGGTTTAATTTTCAGCTTCAGCAGGAACGTGATGTACAGCTACATTGACAAACTCAATTTCACAGACATGGACTTTGTGTCAGCCTTGCGCTTGTTTCTAAACAACTTCCGACTCCCAGGAGAAGCTCAGAAAATTGATAGACTCATGGAGAAGTTTGCCAGTAGATATCTAGAAACTAACCCAACGTAAGGATGCTATTAATTACATGTATTTTGTGTTTGGTATACTGCATTGTTTTGCTACCAGTGTATTGTTCAGATCTTGGGTGGAGGTAGGGTGGGGTTGGGGGGGGGGGGGTTGGACATTGCATACTTTTAAGAGGGGTCAAGGGTGGAAAATGCACAATTTATTGTTTAGTCATAAGGTGTTTCCTTTTCAGTTTGTTCTTTGTTTATCATAATTTATTAGATTTACCAACAAAGCAGTATTGGGTTTCTTGGAAGGGGATTTGATTTGGTTTGGTCTATATCCTTTTATGTGAGGGATTTATTTTCTGGGTCTCAATGTTCATCCCACACTGTTATTGCCAGGGGTTTTCAATTTTACTTGGACCTGGATTGATGAAAAATAATGAAGTAAAAAAATATGTGAACGAAAATATTGATTAGAAATATTTTAGATTTACCCACTTAGGAGTCAGGTTAATGTTAATATGTATGTCTGTTTAACATGAATAATTTTCTTTCAGTAACACAGTATTTGCCAGTGCAGATGCAGCCTATGTTTTAGCATACTCCATCATAATGTTGACTACAGACCTCCATAATTCACAGGTAAGTTCCATTTAGTTAGTGTAAAGAGAACTTCAGATAATTATATTTTTTATTGTCTTCAAGTTACCCTTGAAATGCAGATAGCTGGTGGCCTTGAAGTTGACCATTTGTCTTTGTTTCTTTGTTCTTTCCTGTTTTTTTTTTTTTGTCTTTGTTCATGAGTCTCAGACAGTTTTGTTTCCACATTTGTCTCGTTTCATGTAGGTGACAGTTTTGTTGCCATGAATAATCTTGACTTAATGTTTTGTTTTCAGAGTTGCAATTTACTGGCCTGAAATTTTAATGTTGCCAAAGGCCCTATTCTTTATGAGGAGAGAAAGGAATTATGCTAATGATGAGGATGGTGTTAATGATGAAAAGTTGCCCATTAGGCAACAATGACAATGACACCAAAAATTTCATTTATACATGATAGGTTAAAGGCAGCATAGCTGATGTGGTCATGCCATACTAAAAATTATGTCTAAGAATTTAAAATTATATCTAATTATTTGAAAATTACAATCAGAGTATATTTAAACTAGGTAAAATCATCTAGTACATGAGACTTAATTCAATCAACAACAGTTTTATTGTACAGTAGATACTTCCATGCCAGATATATGCTTAAACTATGCTGCTTATTTACTCTGCAGGTGAAAAGGAAAATAACCAAGGAACAGTACATCACCATGAACAAAGGAATCAACGACAGCAGAGATTTACCTCAGGAATATCTTGAGTCTATTTATGATGAGATATCACAGAATGAAATTAAAATGAGAAGTGCACCAAAAAATGCAAATAGATACAGCACAATATGTAAGTATCATAAGCTTAACTGTAAAATGTCGAGTAATACTTCTTGGATTTATAGTGAAGGGAAGTTAGAAAGCATCGAATTCGAGAAAAGGTGGCATCCGATCTCTGTACAACATCAATACTTTTTAGTTGCATGTAGGTTCTTTAGTATGAAAAAGTTATTTTAAAATTGATTGAATTATTACAGAAAAAATATATTTGCAAGTATTTAAGTTTTTATATATTTGTCAGCTTTGTTGGCTTTTTCGTTGATTGAAAAGTTAAGGATTACAAGTCTTAAATTTTAAAATGCATTACTGTAATGTTGACCTAGATTTAAGTTACCGTTTTCGCAGAGCGTTTCTTTCTGAGATGTACAAAGTTGTTCGCGTCTGTTATTTTGCGTAGTTGGCTTGACCCCACCAAGCAATACAAAACTAAAAGCCTCTGTTAGCAGGATAGATTTAAGTACATGTTAATTCATGTTTAGACCTTCAGAATGAAAAGCAGAGAAGACTTTTGTATTACCAAGAAATGGAACAGATGGCACAAACAGCCAAGACACTAATTGAAGGAGTCAGTCAGATTCAAACAACATTCACTTCTGCTACTCATGTGGAACACATCAGACCTATGTTCAAGGTATGTTTCAGCAGACTGACAGATAGACAGAAAACAGCCTATGATTATGGGGGAGATTTCCGCTTTTATCACAAATTGAAGCGCAAGGCAGCGGATAAAACATTGGAGCAACGTTTCCTGGAGGAATTCAAGGCCATGTGCAAGAATTCGGGTAAATGTGAGCTAAAATAACAAAAAGCGGTCAGAAAAGTGATTTGGGTTGGTTATGCTCTCAGCACTTCAATTTGAGGGGAGTTTCTTTGTAATTTTAGTGCTAAAAAGTTAGTACTGCTTCAAGACAAGTAATGATGAAGGCCATTTGCCTACTTGTACAGTGAAACACGATAATGACTCCATATTCAGAACATTATTTTGGCCTATACCATTGCAAGTTAACCTGACTGCGCCATGAATGTTACCAAATGTTCAATGGCATCCTTTTAACTCCATTGTATATGTTAACTCTCTGCAGGTAACTTGGAGTCCATTCCTGGCTGCATTTAGTGTGAACCTGCAGCACTGTGATGACCAGCAAGTGGCATCACTGTGCTTGGATGGCATTCGGTGTGCAATCAGAATTGGTTGCATATTTGGAATGCAGGTACAGTAGCAATAAGCTGGTAGTAAGTTAGAGAACAGAAGTGTAACTGAGGTGATGAACAATATAACAAGTCCTTCATTTTTTTCACTAACACAACAGAATTAATGACAGAGCAATACAGTGTACATGTTACAGGTTATTTGAAGTACGGCCCAGCAACTGTTTAGACCTGCATAGTCCAAGCCAACCCTGAGAAAACAGATGCTTTTCTTGCCAAGAATGTACCATTGACAGAGTGCTATGCAGATCTAAACAGGGCTTCAGATTGCTTCTTGCCCTTCCAAAATTGGCAAGCTTTCATTAAACGTTGTTCATCACAGTGAAGACATTTATTTTTGTCTGATATGACTGGAGCAGCTGTTTTCTTGGGCTACCTAAAGTTGGCAGTTAGAATCTTCATTTTTACAATAACTGTCCAAATTTCTGCGTGCTGTTTGGCTCGTAGGTATTGTCTATAAGAGTACAGACAATAAAAATGACATCAGATGTAACGCGCACGCTTTCTCAACGGAAAATAAAGCCAATTCCGCTCATACTTTTTCCATGTTATTGTAAAAAAACAAATCGACGGCAGTTTTCTATGGTCTATACTCTTATAGGCCATGAAATGACGCCTTAAAATGT
Source organism: Pavona decussata (assembly GCF_977016875.1). Classification (NCBI taxonomy): domain Eukaryota; kingdom Metazoa; phylum Cnidaria; class Anthozoa; order Scleractinia; family Agariciidae; genus Pavona; species Pavona decussata. The sequence goes on along the minus strand of NW_028145446.1, from coordinate 732,680 downwards.
AAAACTTTGCAGTAAAACCACGAGCTGCCACTTGAGTTTTGAACATTTTATGACGTCATTCCCTCATAGACCAAAGAAAACTGCCGTCTATTTGTTGTCTTTTATTTTTATCCCAGTGCAGTAAATATGTGTAGAGAGATTGATCTCTTGTACACTTACTATTATATTTAAACCATGTTATTTCAGCTTGAGCGTGACAGTTTTGTTCAAGCCTTGTCACGGTTCACACTGCTGACAGCCACAGCTGGTCTGCATGAAATAAAAACCAAGAATATCGACACAATAAAGACGCTGATAACTGTAGCACAGACCGATGGAAACTACCTAGGAAGGGCATGGCATGAGGTAATCTCAACTACACCGGGAATTACTTCTCTATTAATTTTAACAGACAACTGAAAATTGTCTTTTTAACGCAAGTTTCCTCTGTATTCCTCAAACTCGTTTACAACAAATAAAGCGTGATGTATTTTTTTATATACGTTGAAACGGTCACTCGCTCCAAAGCGTCAGTTCGTTGCTTTCTTTTGTTTCTCTAGACAACATGAAACGACTCCAACTTGATATTTGGGTCTCATTTTTGTAGAAAACTAAGCATAAATTATCGAAAAAAAATGGAGTGATGTTCTCTGACTAAATTGAAGACCACGTACAAAATTCAGGCACTTTTGAGCAAAACGTAAAATCAGCCTAAAATTCGATGTAACATGGTTATGCTAAGAGCCCTTCATTTCTTTAATTCCTACAACCTGTTTGCTTGATAATGCATCAATGTTTTGTGGAGAAATTTTTTAAGTTAATCACTCTCTGTTTTGTAGATTCTCAAGTGCATATCTCAGCTGGAGTTAGCTCAGCTCATTGGAACTGGAGTGAAATCGATGGGACATGCAGGAGGCTCAGGACAAGGGTCCTCTACCCCTGTGTCTATGGGGACCACACCCTCTCAAGCACACGAATTAGTCAATGGTAAATTTCTAAAATCCCGCACAATTTCTTCCAAGAGCATTAAATATCTAGACAAAAAATGTATGTATTCTCAATGACTGTCATCCGTCAAAGAGTGAATTGCATCATAGGGAAGCACAGCTTAGTAGCTTTTGTTTGAATGCGAATGGTTACACTCTAGAATTTCAGCAACAGACTCAAAACCAGCATAATAAATAGTGCCACAGGAAAGTACTTGCTCAGTAGCTTTCGTTTGATTGGTCACACTTTAGGATTTCATCCAAAGACTCGTGCACAGCGTAATAAACGTTAAAAAGAAGTGGCGAACGTACCTAAGTCAATGACTTGGTTAACTTTCCAAATTGAATGCGCACGTTGGTGATTTTCTCCAATCCATTCATTAACATTTTCAGATCCAAAGAAAATAGCACACATTCAAGAAACAGTGGGAGAGACAAGTTCACAAAGTGTTGTGGTTGCTGTTGACAGGTACATATAAATAAATCCTGTGTTTCTTTGTATGGTTTGCAAGCATTTATAAAATCTGTTATGTTATCATCTTTCAGAATATTTACGGGATCCACAAAACTGGACGGAGATGCAATTGGTAAGGCTAGACAAAAATTAGTTCAAACTTCAATATATACTACTGTGTAGAATCTTGGAGCGGTTTTCAATTGAGTATCGAAAGTAATCCGCGTTTGCTTTGGTTTTGCTTTCCTACGCTCTGTGATTGGTTAAAAAAGCTCGCGCCACTTTCTTATCCAATGAAAAGCAAAAGCAAAGCCAATCGTGACTTGCTCGCACGCGTTTTCCCGCGCTTGGCGCTGGTAACATGTATTTGCTTCGAATTCTGATTGGTTCATTACACTGTTTGCGTCTCGCGATTGGCCAGAGTAATTACTTTTGTTTTGGTTTTACGATACTCAGAGGCAACCCGCTTTATCAAAGTAATATTACACTTATCATTCACCCATCCCCTTCACGCTGGCTACCTCACAGGAAAGCAAAGTTTTGTAGCTTAGAGCTGAAATTTGAGAGTTTATTTTCCTTGCGTTTGAATCAAAAGTGAATCGATCTGCTCTCATAAAATAAAACAACGCATTTTCCTTCCGCAGTGGATTTTGTTCAAGCCTTGTGTGCCATTTCTTCAGAAGAACTCGCCAGCCCAATCCACCCTAGGATGTTCAGCTTGCAGAAAATCGTTGAAATATCATACTACAACATGAACCGAATCAGGCTGGAGTGGAGCAGAATATGGGCTGTATTGGGAGATCACTTTAACAAGGTAAATATTTAGAGGAAACATATCGAAGGCCCTGTGGTATAGTGGTTAGCGTGTTGGTCTTTCAATCGGGTTTTCGATGAAAGATCGGAGGAGATCGAAGGAAGATCGGATCGGAAGGGATCGGAGGAGATCGGGGATCGGATCGGAAGAGATCGGAGGCTAAGTTTGTCAGTTTGTCTCCGCATTACTGTGTTGTTTCTTAGCCAAGAAACTTTGCTCCACATTGCTCTCTTCACCCGTGTGTATAAATGTCTACAAGGCGACATACTGCTGGGGGTAACCCAGCGATAGACTAGCATTCGATCCAGGAGGGGGAGTAGCAATACTCCTAGTTGCTTCATGCTACAAACACCGCGTTAAGCTGTGGTCGCTCAGGTCACTTAGCTCGAAGTGTAACTTTATCTTCCCACCAGACAATAAACTTCCCCTTTGACGGGAGTTCAAGTACGAGGTGTTGAAACTACCTTCCAATGTTAGAATTTCTGCAATTGCCCCCCAACATATCCTTTTTATTGGTTTGCTATTGAGAGGTCATGTAGATTCATGGTTTATTCTTTCGCAGTGTGGTTGTAATCCTAATGAAGATGTGGCGTTTTTCTGTGTGGACTCCTTGCGCCAACTCGCCATGAAGTTCCTGGAGAAAGGCGAGTTACCAAACTTCCGCTTTCAGAAGGATTTCCTCAGACCCTTTGAGTATATAGTCAAGAAAAACAGGTCAGTAATTCCTTCGAGTGTGACATTCTATCAGAACCAAAAGAGCGGAAAGTGTCGCCCCCGACCCCCCATCAGGAAATTTTACGTCCTAGTCGTGCAGTGCGACAAGGAAATGTACTAAAAAGTGTAATGCACTTGCAGAGTTGTTGTTTTAGTTGTTAAGCCTATTGCCTTTTTGACGTTCTCGTTGTCGTCGCCGTCGTCGTCGGTAAAAGTCATTTCGTTATTTGTGGCGAGGAAAAGACCATCACCAGTTTTTCTGCAATAAAACTGTCGTCCAAGTCTGTGTTGTATTGGAATGGCCTTGGCAGCTGATAGGTTAAAAATGTGGTATATTTATTTTGATCAGTTAGAAAACGGTTAATGTGCAGTGCGCACACGCAACAAATGTACCCACTGGCCTTTATAAGGTTACTGTAAACCTACCTTCTACTCCTTGGTAGTTGTGCTTGAGTTTGAACCGATAATATTGACACTCCTAGAAGGACATGATAATTTTGCCAACGGTGATCCACTGAGAAATATTATTAAGCACCAGTTCGAAGAGAAGTTTACACTTTTGCTGCCATGAAATAAACATACAATTTACACTGTTTACTCCAATGACAGGTCTGCTACTATACGTGACATGGTAGTCCGCTGTGTTGCGCAGATGGTTCACTCGCAGGCTCACAACATCAAGTCTGGCTGGAAAAATGTTTTCTCGGTGTTTCATTTAGCAGCTTCTGATGAAGATGAAGGGATAGTGGAGCTCGCCTTTCAAACCACAGGTACGTTAATTTGATGCTGTGAGGTGTGGCTCAGTGCCGGGTCCCTTTAGAATAGAACCTTGGGTCTAAGTTTTAGTTTTGAATTAAATCCGTGAATCCCGTAATCTGGCACTTAAAGGGCGATTTAGACGGTACGATTTTGCCTACGACTTGTCGCATGCGACACGCTTACGCCATTCCTCCAACACGAATCGCGTCGTGTAAATCAACCTACAACATCCTTACGACAGACGCACACAACACAAAAAATGTCGCAGGATTTTAAAACATGTTTGAAAATCTTACGACAAACATAGGTAAAGGCAATGTTGAGTGGCGAGAATTGTGTACGATTTTTACATGACGCAAGCAGCGCGCGCTCTAGAAACCGCATGCGACAGTTGTAAGAGAAAATCGTACCGTCTAGAGTTCTTAAGCCGGCGACACAGCTGACGATTTTTTCGCGGCGAATTTGATCGCCAGCGAAAATCGCAAGCGATTTTCGCCACCGATTGATGCGGACACACTTGGCGAATTTTTTCGCCGATCGCGGCGATGTGGCAGTTTTGAAAACTCATGTGATAAAATTGCCCAACCTGATGGCTTTACTGGCGATTCGCAGCAATGACCGTAGGAAATCGCGGGAACGGGCACACTTAGCGAATGCTGGCGAATTTAATCGCCGATATCTGACATGCCAGATATCGGCGATTTTGTACGCCGATCCCGGCGATCGGCGAAAATCGCAATCGCTACACGCGATCGGCGTATAAAATCGCCAAGTGTGTCGCTGGCTTTAGCGGTAGAGACAAGGTTAACACGTTGCCAGTGATAGAAGCGAAATATGAACTAAAACGACCATCATCGAAACATGGAAAATGAAAGCGATTCTATGTGCGAAAACAAGCAGGTCATTCGAAATTGATTCTGACGTATGGCTAAACTTTTCTCGCGCTTACCACTGCTTACATGTAACTGGCGACTCAAAAGGCGGGGAAGTCATGCGATCATTGCACCTCAACAAATTTTGTTTGCATTGGTTGGTTCAAGCATGGTTGAAGCTGGTTGTACAGGTTTTTTGGGAACAGGTAAAGAGCTAAGTACTGACATGTAAAGCCATTTGAAGAATACTCAAATCATTGCTCTGTTTGTGTTTTAGCCACCATATTTGAGAAGTACTTTCACGCCACTATCGACTCATTCCAAGATGCTGTCAAGTGTCTGTCGGAGTTTGCGTGTAATGCATCATTCCCAGACACCAGCATGGAGGCCATCAGACTCATCAGAAACTGCGCGAAATACGTCTACGAGAACCCTGAGGTGAGATTCGACTACATAGGCAACCACGATGATACCCCAAAAACGCCGTTCGTGTGAATTGCGTATTTACATTTGTTTCAATTGTTTTAGGCCGATTCTGAGTTTCAAACGTGTTTTGTCCAGCTGCAATTTTCAGCCGTGTCGTAGCCATGAGCAGCAATGAAATTTAAGTTAACTTGTTTTACAGTTAGTGAGTGTGGACCGGGCGCTTAGATGTAGTGGTTGGCATGTCTGAATTCGATTTGACTTTTTCTCGGTAGATCGGTGGTTCGAGGCTAGGTTGTCTTCTTCATTACCGTGTTGTTTTCTTAGCCAAGAAACTTTACTTCACATCGCCTCTGTCTACCCAGGTGTACCCTGGGGAAAAACTGCTGGTGTAACCCTGCTATGGACTAGCTTAAATGAAGAGTTGTGTTCTTAATCTGCATATCAATACTGTATTCGTCGGTAACTATACGAAATTGACTGATAAAAAATTACCCTGTTGCAGATGTTCAAAGAACACAGTAGCGAGGATGGTGGCATTCCAGAGGCCGATAAAGTCTGGGTCAAAGGCTGGTTCCCAGTTCTCTTTGAGCTGTCTTGTATCATTAACAGGTGTAAACTTGACGTCAGAACCAGGTGTGTAGTTTGACCCCTCATCCAGACTCAGTACCTTTCCTAATTTTTTCATTTTACGCTGTTCATTGACGTTTCATTTTCTTTCATTTTATGTGCATTGTAAAATAATTACACCGCATAAAAGTAAATGAAAATCCCCCCTTAAAACTCTCTTCTATGCGTCTCCCTCCTCACAAACACGCTCATTTCATTTTGACGTTTACATTCTTTCCAAGTTTCCTCGTTTCTCTGCGGTAATAAAATATTGGTTGAAAAAAAAAAAAAAGGTTAAGTACCTATTCTTCCTTCTCATTGACTTATTGGAATGTTCGTTATTTCTGTTCCTCTTATATTAGCGTTTCTACCGCTCTCAGTCCCCTTTGAGGGCAACTGAATCGAAGTTGTATTATCCAGTTTCTTTTTAACCAAAATGTCCGCTGACGGATTCGTTATAAATGGAAGCAATTGTAATGTCGAATCAACAAGTTTTTCGAAATTGATTTAACTATAAAAGTTAACGTTAAAAGAGAACGACGTTTCGACCGTCCGACGGTCATTTTCAAGTTCAAAATGAGAAGTAAAATATGTGCTTATATACAATTGTGAAAAAACTAATGAGATACTGACTATGTTGGCTTCACGAGTCGACACTTACATCAACGTGTGGAGGAACACAAACGATCAGCAATTGGCAATCATGTAAAGGACGAGCATGGACAGGATCCAGAGACCATTAAAAGCAACTTCAGAATCCTGAGAAAGTGTCAGAGCAAACTCGACTGCTTGATCTTCGAGATGTTGTTTATTCGCGACTTAAAGCCGAAACTGAACAAACAATGCGACTCGATCCGCGCGAAGTTATTTGTTTAATTATTTCACTTTTAAATACCTTTTAAACACCTTTTATCGTTTTTTAGCGTTCCTTTGTATTTATCATTCACGCGATTATTTTTTATATTGTTTAGATGTGAATATCTTAGAGCTTTTGAAGTCAGTATCTCATAAGTTTTTTCACAATTGTATATAAGCACATATTTTACTTCTCATTTTGAACTTGAAAATGACCGTCGGACGGTCGAAACGTCGTTCTCTTTTAACGTTAACTTTTATAGTTTAATCAATTGTAATGTCTCATATTCAACCTTAATATGAATGTGGCACTTAATCACTGTTTTGGCGCCGGTCAGTCTCAGACATTGAACTGTGTATAAATGTTTTGTTGCAGGGGTTTAACTGTGATGTTTGAAATAATGAAGAGTTATGGGCACACATTTCAGCAGCATTGGTGGAGAGATGTGTTCAGAGTTGTGTTCAGGATTTTTGATAACATGAAGCTACCAGATCAGCAAGTCGACTGGTCAGAGGTGAGCTAAGAAACGTCTCCCCGATAGCTCGAGTTAATCATTTGTCTCACGATTGTGTAGCATTGATGTTGATCGCGACGTTCCAACTGCTATGCTGTTCGTCTTTATCAGGCGTTTGAGTAAGCGGAAAAGAATGTCAGGCATTGATAGAGGAGAATCTCGACAAATTCCAAAAATTGGAGGAAATTTAATGTCGCGAAATGTAGGCCGTGAAAATTGCAAAAATTTCCTTTAATGGACATGTATATTCATACGTGTAAAGAAAGCCCAGAGTCTCAGTACTGCAGTGAAAAGATCTCTGTTTTCGAATGAAGGCAGACCTTTTGGAGTGGTTTCATTGTTTTCAGCTTGTTCATTCTTTTGTTACTTTATCTTTGCTTATTTCTGCAGAAGTCAGAGTGGATGACGACCACGTGTAACCACGCTCTGTACGCTGTAGTTGATGTATTCACGCAGTATTTTGAAGTTCTGTCTGATGTGCTTTTGGAAGACATGTTTTCACATTTGTTGTGGTGTGTTCAGCAAGGTTTGTTCTCCAAATCATTCGGATTTTCTGCCAGGCGCAGGAAATATTGTAACCTAGTGCAAAGGGCGGGAAAACTCGCATCCAGTGCAAAGGGTGGGAAATGCGTAGCCAGTGAAAAGGGCGGGAAAATTTGCATCCAGTGCAAAGGGCGGGAAATGCGTAGCCAGTGGAAAGGGCGGGAAAACTCGCATCCAGTGCAAAGGGTGGGAAATGCGTAGCCAGTGAAAAGGGCGGGAAAACTCGCATCCAGTGCAAAGGGTGGGAAATGTGTAGCCAGTGAAAAGGGCGGGAAAATTCGTATCCAGTGCAAAGGGTGGGAAATGCGTAACCAATGAAAAGGGCGGGAAAATGTGTAACCATTGCAAAGCATTTTTAGCAGATATCTTCTCGTTCGTCAGAGAACATTGTTCAATTTTTTTAGAAATTGAAGATTGCGCGGAAGTACTGAAAAGAAATTACTTTCGCATAATAGATAACTTCTTCATGCCATTTGTGAAGTTCCACTTTACGATCTTCCAGATAACGAGCAGCTCGCGAGGTCTGGTACCAACTGCCTGGAGAACCTCGTGGTTTCCAATGGTTCCCAGTTCTCCCCTGAAATGTGGCAGAGGGCGTGTCGATGCATCCGGGACATATTCACGTCCACCGTACCCAGTGAGCTGTTGACATGGAGACCAGAGATACATTCCACAGGGACACCCACCCCTCAGTCTACACCCACACATACCCCTGACAGTCCTGTGCGAACCCTAGACCGACATCATTCGTTTGACAGTGTAAGTGTATTAACACTTCCACCAGGGCCGAGGTTGAACGCTAGAAAGATTTCTATTTCTGTGTACAAGAGATTGAAAAACAAGCTACACAGTATTGCTTGTTTGAGTTGGCATGCTTGAAGATTTCAGTCGCAGACTCAACAGTTAGAGCCTTTTTCTACAGCACATTCAATAACACCACGGGAAAATACTCCTTTTAAAGAGCGTCCATTTGATTCATCACACTTTAGGATTTCATCAACAGACTTAGAACCACAGCACAATAAACAGCACTATCACAATGAAGCACTGCTCAGTCGCGGCACTGATTCGAAGCACATATTGAACAGAGCCTCAGCAAGGTACTTTTCAAAGCTTTCGTTTAAAGAGTTACCGTCAAGATTTCATCCACGAACTCAAAGGTGCAACGTCACGCGCATTTTTTTACCGTATATTCAGTTGTTGATCTTGTGTGTTTCTTGTCTCAGAAATCTGTGGACATGGAAGTGAGGCCAGAGAATGACATAGTTCCTCGTTTGGAAGAAGAAGGTTAGCTCTTTCTTAGCAGACATTTGATAACCTCCTATCAAGTTGCCAGTGGAATGTCTTTAACTGGCACCCATTTACTCTGATCATGGTACTGCTGCCTTCGGAGAGATTTAAAGCCAGTCTAAAGAAAACGAATTTAACAAGTGGTGCCCGTCTATTCACCATTAAGAACCCTCTCATCACAAAAATTAATACAAACCCTCTATTTTGTGTTAATGGGGCTCTTTTGTACGCAAATGTGGGAGTGAATCTTAAGTGTTTTGATAATTTTTCAGAAGGAGATGAGTGGGCGGCAGACGCGTTTGTCTCTCATCCAAAACAAGTAGACACCGCTGAAGATGCACTGAAGGCTCAAGAGAAAGAACCCACCAATCAGAGCATGGCATTGTCTACGGTTAGGACAGAACCTACTGAGGCGTTGCCTCACCACTGTGAGTAATGCGCATAAAATATACCAGTTAATGTGCTTGGTCATCCGCATTAACGCGCGAGAATCGATGAAAGCAAATGAGAGTTGCATGTCAAATGAGAGAGCGAAAGTTTACTCCAAAGAAGAGATTTACCAGAGGTTCGATTTTTAGCCATGAATGTGAAAACTAAAGCATCGAAAAGTTAACAATTCTAAAAGGATCACATTGGGGCTAGTTTGCTAAAAAGAACTGTGACTTGTCTATGCGGATTTGAAATACTTCTCGGGGACAAAAATTTCATGAGTTTTGAGAAACGGACCCAAATTTCTTTTGCAAGCGGTTTGTTTCGCCATTTACATTAAATAAGATGAATATTCGAATCGCCTCGCAATAGACTTAATAGACTTAATAGAATTGTTTTCAAACTCTGAAACCTGAAGTTCAAAATATGCTTCCAGTCCACACAAATCCTCCCCCTCCAATCGTGTGTTTACAGTCCTATTCTGGAGGACAGAGTGGAATGATAGATCAATCCCCCCACACTCGCCACTTCTGAGCGACTTAACATTGTTCCATTTCAGATGACACACCAGAGCAGCTGTTTACGTCGCTGTTGATTCGCTGCGTTGTTCAGCTGGAGCTCATTCAGACCATCGATAATGTTGTGTTCTTTCCAGCTACAAGTAGGCGAGAAGATGCCGAGAACCTGGCTTCTGCAAAGGTACAAAAATGAAGCCGAATTGTTATTGTTCACAGGTTTTCATTTTGCCCCAGTCTGGTGTAAAAGAGATATATGTACGTGTTCTATCGCCTCTAATTACTTCTGAACCTCCTTTCCTTCACAGACACTATTTGGGCCCTTAAAAAAAACCTTCTGCGAGAGACTACCCGAAACTGGCCTTGTGTTTGCCTTTACCGTGAAATCTTTATGCTATTAGTGTGTTTTTACAAATCATACTTGGTCAACACCAGATTTTTTAAAGAAAATTTTCCAGAATCTTTTGTACGCTACTTTCTGATTTCTCTCAATAATGATCAACCAAATCTTTTACCCTTTGTAATTCTTCAGAGATCAATATTTGAAAACTTAATGGCGACCAACTAATTCAACTCCTGCCCATTCCTGCCACAAATATACACGGCCATCTTTTACTCTGTGTTCCCGCGCAAATCCATTAACATCGAATGCAAGCAAGCCAGCAATGGCAAGTAAAGCAGTTTTCCCTGAAATTTCCTGAGGGCGCCCCCGCATAAAACTTTGCAGATGGACCGCTGACCTGCCCCTGGCTTGAATTTCACTCAGCCTAAATGATATTAAGCCACAATATACAGTGTTTAATATTCCCTCTGTTTCGTTTTCATTTGGGGATTCAAACCATTAACCATCCCGTAAACAGTATAACGTTTTTCATACCTTTTTTGTTTTAGTTTGGGTTCCTGTACAAATACCGTATAAAGTATCTCTTTACTTATCTCTCTGACTGTCTTTTGTTATAGTCTGGGGATTTGTCCCGCGCCCGTCTGGACAGTTCACTGAGTGAGGTTAATGTTGGCGCGGGAATGTACCCGTTTCTAAGCTCTCCTCAGCTGCTTCTGTTTGTCGACTGTCTGGAGGAATCACACAAATTCGCCAAGTCTTTCAACGCGAATAATGAACAGAGAACTTTCCTTATGAAAGCTGGTAAGTTGGACAGGCTTCCGTTTAGTAAGTTCTACAGTAAGATCGCAGCATTGTTCGCATGAAGCAAACTTTTCGTGACGGAGACTCAAAGGTGACCCGTAAAAAAAATTGCGCCCGCGTTGGAATAGAGAGTTTTGGAAATACGTTTACGGCAAACGTCAGAAATGACCACGTGACCATGTTTATACTATATTTGCCGCTCGCTGTTTCCAGTTTCTCAGTAAAATTGAGTAGTTTTACGTCACTACACCGCATTTTACACTATTCTCGTCTGTGCACTAATTTTTTACGCCCGTGTTTGCCCTAAACACGATTCTAAATCTCTATATTGTCTTTGAAGATAAAAACAAGTCAAAACGGATTTTGTTTGGCTTTAGTGAAAGAAAAATTGAGATCACTGTATATCAGTGAGGGTGGATTGCTGTTGTTTTCATTTTACACTGACTTCTCTTTGGAAGCCACGAAATCGATATGTCAGTATTTGTTTTGCATGTCATTTTACTTACAAAGGCCATCATGTAAGTCAGCATTTTGTTGAGAATAAGTGTACACACTGAATGTTTCGCGAGTTTTCGTTTTCTTTTTCTTTTTTTTTTTTTTTTAACCATTGCTCTGTTGCGATTTTCATCTTTCATCTTTCTTTATCTCTGAAGGTTTTAAGGGGAAGTCCAAACCAAACCTGTTAAAACAGGAGACCTCAAGTTTAGCCTGTATGCTGCGTATTTTGTTCAAAATGTATTCGGACGAAGAAAGGAAAGAATCATGGCCGGATATTGAACAACGATCTGTGAGGTAAGAACTGAATCTGGGAAGGGTAATGTGCGCTTACAGAGCCTGATGAACAGTCCTATTGGTCAACGAGTACACCGTACTTTCTTGTGGTACATATCAGTACTTTCAATTATGCTGTAAATTAAACTTGAGTGGCGCAAAATGTAACCTGGTCAGTTCAAAGCGCTTTATAATGCTAGAATGTGAGTTAAAACTACAATAATCAAATAAAACAAATTACTGATGAACCAATTTAAAAAGATAGCCTACTGAAAGCTACTGAGCAGTAGTCTCTACTGTAGATTCTGTAAACATATAATTGAGAGCTATTGTGGTGCTGTTTATTATGCTGTATGAGCAGAATCTAACTTTTAAGTCTATGAATGAAATGCTAAAATGTGGCTCATCTTGTAGTTTTCTGTGTAACATTCACCGGACATTATCTTTCTACCATGAATTATACTTTATTCAAGATGTTCATTTTAGCAACTACAATTTATTTGGCTTTTTTACTTTTTCATTTTGTTTCTTTTCAGAATATGCACCGATGCGTTGCGGTATTTCCTTTCCTTGGAATCTTCCAGTCATCGAGATGCCTGGACGTCTCTTTTATTGCTTCTCTTAAGCAGACTCCTCAAGCTTGATGACGAGCGGGTAAGATCACGTGACATATTAAAACCTACGGTGCAACTCTGCGCATGACAGCGCGTGCAATTCTAAATGGTGCCTGAGGTCTCCGGCTCAAGTCCACCTCTGGTAACTAACTGGATTTCAAACATGCTTGTCCCGAGTTCATTTCGAATTCATGATATGAACAGAACCAAGTGGACAGCCTCCTACCTGTTGGGATTTTCACGTAGAGCAACAGGTTTTAATTTTCTAGGGTATTCCATTACGAAAAAATGGATCATAAAGTTTTGGCAAGGCAGTCCATATATTCCCATTGCAGAGAAGTCTCACATTTTAACGGATTTTTTTCCAACGCTATCATTCGCCAACCATTTTGTATTTATTTTACTGCAATCCTGAAGCTGTCCCTCTACACATTTTATCTAACATTGGTCCGTTTTGCATACTACCTCCTTTTAGTTTTGTGCCAGAGCGTTTTCTTTTGACCTTTTACCTATTGTTTTAAGAGCCAATTGCGTGCCTTCTTCTGAGAGATAGTGGACGACTCGACATTGCACCAACTTACCGTCAATTAAACCTTTAACCCCCAATACCAAAAAACAAATTCTCCTATCTTGTCCCCATACTTTTCGTATAAAAATAATGGGGAGAAGTTATTATAATATCAACAAATTTCCCCTTGGGTGATCATATCTTTAATTCTTATGACCTCAGGGGTTAAATAAGCATTGATATTACAAAGAGAAATTTGATGCTGATCACTGTTAGGGCTTAAAGGGTGTGTATGGGAAGTTCTATTACATTGGGCCCGTTCCGTGAACCAGGCCTTGCATACAAGGGCCCAAACCTCGGATCAGATTTTGCAATACTGGTCCACCATAATAATTTTTAAAGGGGAAGTATTACGGGAATTTGGCGTTATGTCAAAAATTCCAAAAGATTTTTTTTATCAACAGAAACCTAAAGGTATTGCTTATTTGTTGTAAATTATCCCCCAGTGTACTAATACTATCGGCCAGTGTCTCTGGCCACATATGGACTGGGTTAGAATGGACTGCAACTTGAAAAACGTTCGGCTAACTGTTTTCAAGTTCTCCCGTTTTCGTTCCCAAAATACACCAGAGCAGGTCATGAAGTTGTTCCTTTCAAGAATTCAGTTGATTTCTTTTTCTTGGTGTTCTAGAATTATTTTGTAACTATTTTTAAGTGTTCTCACACCATTTTCACGATTAAATGTCAAATTGCCCGTGATACTTCCCCTTTAAGTGTAGGTGTTATTTCTTACTTGTTTCTTTTTCTAACGTTTGTTGTCTCTTGTTTTTTTTTTCCACAGTTCAAGGCGCACATTTCGAACTATTACCCACTGCTGTGTAACATGCTGTTGGTAGATAGTAAACTGGAGTTACGCTCTGTTCTTAGAAGAGTATTCCAAAGAGTAGGGCTCACGTTCGGTATCTGCGACAACACTGAGTCCAGTTGACAAACTCCTGAATTAAAATCAGTATAATTAAACGAGATATGTTTGCAGGGGTTGCAGATGTTCCCTTTGCTCGTCGCACGAAATTTTAATTAACTTTCTGAAACTGAATAACTGTCTCGTTAGCCTTCTTTAGACAGCAGTCTTTTTTGGAGAGATCTCAGTTCTGACGAAACGAAAATAGCATATGCGTTGGAAGCTAAGGGGTCAAGCGGAAATTTAAGAGATTATTTTAGTCTGGTTAGCAAGCATTTCTCAGGCTTTTCCTTGGTGGTAAAAATTTAGGGTGAGAGCAAAAAATTGCCTTATTCCAACTTTCGTGTTGTCAAGAAGCGAAAACCGCTGTAATTGCATATGCATAGAAAAACTCAAGGAAACACTTGCTACTTTGGCTGTGAATTTAAAAATTGTCTCTAAGGACCAGGTAATTGAAGTTAAACTTTTGAATGAGGGAGCTGGGTAAAGAAAAAAAAATCAAATAAACAAACAAACAAACAAAAACCACAACAATGACAAAAGAACAGCTTCCCTCTCTCTATTGAGAACAAGTAAACAAACATGTTAACAAAAATAACAACAAAAACAACACAACTGATGAGTCGTTTTCCCTATGCCCCAGACGCAATGACGTTTCCATTAGTTGGAGTTCAACTTCGATCAACTCATTACATGGAAAATGTATGGAGCTACACACGAGACTTTCGCTTTCTCAAAGAAACAAAACAAAATCGTTTCGTTTGGATACTATTCATTGTAATTCTCGACCTCTCGTTTTCCCAATAGTATTTTTGTTTTCCTTCAGTGCTGTGCCAAATTGCGGGAATCTACGTTAAGTGACTTGTTTGGTGACTAGCTCGGTGTCTGCAGACTGTGGTCATCTCAGTACGTAAATATGCAAACGCTGAATGAAGGTGATTCGTGTTCCTGACGCGTGATAACCCAAATCTTCAAAAGGGTCATTACTCATTTCAAAAGGTGCAAAGGTGGAGGCCATAGCAAACAATTTTGCTAGGTAAAGCAAATGATCTTCAAGACATTGACGCTCAATTGTCACTATGCGATGAGCGGTAACATCAGTTTATATTTAGGGGATAATTTTTACAGGGTTGACTGATTTCGTTCCGAACGTAACTAAATAGGAATTATGTTCAGTAGATATTTGTGACCAGGTCATAATATTCGCCAGGTCGTTGTATGGGTTTAACTGGAATAAATTAAAATTGTTTCGTTAAATTGTATTTAATATCGATTTTCTTATTTAGTTTAGCCATACTGAATCAAAAACTCAAAATTCTCTCTCCAAATTTTGCCAACATTACGATGAGAAAAGTGTAGTTATTTAGGAAGTCTTCACTCTTTCATGCACCTCGACACTTAAGGAGTTAAGTTCATGGAAGTTTTTCCGGTCGATCATCTCATCTTTCATTGAGTTTTGAGATCGAAAAATTCCTAGTGGTCGTCAACATTCTCATTTTGTACTGAAATGCAGCTGTGTCTTTGTGCCTGTATGATATTAGTCACAGGAAAGGTAATGACTATCGTTTGTTAACTGAGGAAATGAAACGAACTATTGTGAGATGAAAATTTCGTAATAAACACAATTTTCTTTACGCGTTGTCAGTTTGTGCTTATCTCGCTACGCCTGTGGATATGTACTTCAGTTCTTGAGAAAAGCGAAAATTCAACATCCTTGAAATTACGGTAATGGTGGTGTATTTATATACCGAGCATATCATAGTCTCATGGCGGTTTACAATTCTGTGGGGTGAGATCGGACGTCAGCATGTAAAGGCACCATTGGCAGCCGCTATCAGTCCATATTTTGATCTCACCCACCCACCCACCCACCCACCCAACCTACGCATGCATGTGAAATACCGATAAAATCAGAGATATAGATAGACAACCACACCGTAAACTACGTCCCCTACTCTTTCTGAACTATGTGTGGGTTGTTTTACGTCCCACAGATTATTAGGAACAAG
The DNA here is from genome assembly GCF_977016875.1 of Pavona decussata. NCBI lineage: Eukaryota > Metazoa > Cnidaria > Anthozoa > Scleractinia > Agariciidae > Pavona > Pavona decussata. Next base: position 716,916 of record NW_028145446.1, on the reverse strand, counting down.
TGTTGTGAGACAGGACCCACGGTTTATAGTCCTTATCCGAGAAGACTAGAAGGTCTAACCATCTGCAGATGTCATTACAAAGGCAGCACTTTCTCCTCAGTTATTTAAAGACCCTGAGTGTTGGTCCGGCCGGCGTTTGAATCAGCGACCTCCCGCACGGTAGTCCAGCACTCTACCAACTGAGCTAACCGGTCGGCGGACTTAATTCTGAGCGAATCATAATAAGTTGGTATACAATAATGAAACCTAAAACGTTTTCGCCCCAGTCAACATATTTATATATTTCAGTGTTAGAAATGTTTTTCAGTTTTTAGAGTTTCTAAATTTGAAGATCTGTATTTTGCAAAACGCGTTCAGCGTAGACCGTGAAGGGATTGTATGAATAAGTGAATGATCATCTCAGTTATACCTGCGATATTAAAGAGAGGGCATCCTTCCCCAGCAAATTTTAAAATAAAGGTGATTGGAAATCAGTGCGATTGCAAGCATTTTGAAGAAACAGCTGGACGAAGTAGTTTAAAGTGCTTCAATGTCATCTTTATTCTGGTCATATTTACTGAAAAAAAAAAGACCTTTGAAACTGGCAAAGCGGAGGAACGTTATACCCGTAAGGTACAACAAGCTAAGTAGGCCAAGCCAGTGAAGTATACCAAGCAAGAAAAGTGCAAATGTTGACCCATGTTTGGGTATATAGGGGTGCCGCTGGGGGCTTGAAACCCTGACCCTGTTTAGGACAAAAATAACCTTAAATACCTACCCTGTGTAGGACAATGTCCTCTATTTTTAGAACCTATTTAGGACAAAGGACAACATCTAGCTCTTGTGTTACACAAGTGTTTATTGGCAATAGTAATAACATTTAAAGGCCCACTGTCACTTACCGGACGCGATGTTCCACGCATTGAAACGCGAATACTAATCACAACAGATAAAATAATACACTACCTAGAAGTGATGGCGAAAAATCCCAAAATTTCGCATTAACAGCGGTGAAACTCAATCGACGCGAAGCATTGTTCACTAAAATACACTCTGTTTTTTTTATAAGAACGTCTAATTTTGGAGCTGACGCTGAACATTCTTATCTTTTTTTGCGATTTGAGGCTGAAAACGTTCCTAAGATGTTCTTATATTAGATGGTATACACTGACATGTATTTCAGTAAATCAATGCGGACTTGACCAGGAAACCTATCAAGGTACATTGCCTGCTGAGATATGGTATCAAGAACTGCTGATTATGACAAACCGAGATGTGTCACCATTGTTAATGTTATACAAAACATGCCCTTAAGTATTTTAGTTAATTTACATTTGTTACCTTGATTTTATATACAGATTAGCAAAATAAAAACGTTCTTAATCGACTCTCAGCCTGAGGAATGTTCTTGATACGTTCTTAAAATTTTGGTTAATCTCAGCCTCGACGTTCTTATAAAAAAGGTTCTTATAAAAAAAACAGAGTGTAAATACAGACTAAAGTCTCTGATTTCGGATTGCCAAATACTCGACGACAGTCAGTTGCAACCATACCCTGTCTAGGACGGGTCCAGGGCAGACTCGTTTGAAATTATATACTCTGTTCAGGGCAGAGAGGCCTAAAACCATACCCTATCCAGCGGCACCCGGGAGTGCACCAAGCAAGTTACTCCAAGCAAGTAAAGTACATCACGCAAGAAAACTGCACGGTTAAGTAAATAAAGTACTCCAAGCAAGTAAAATAGGTCAAGCAAGTAAACTAAACCAAGAGTAAGTAAAGTGCACCAAGCAAAAAGTGCACTACGTAAAGTAGCCAGGCCAATTTAGTCATTTACTATAGGACATTACAATCGGTTTTACACTAAGTACCGATCACCGTTCGCGGAGGACTGGTACTAAGTCTTCCAAGATGGCGGCCAAGAGGGTCTCCGGTGGTTAAAGAATTGGAGGTGATCGCTTGGCCGTTAAAGATGAAAAAGGCCAGCGAGTCTCCTAGGAACTTTAAATTATAAGTATTCTTGTTATTTTGATTCAATTTTTCCAATTTCTCTGTCATTCAGCTCTTCGTGAATTCATCACGTGTAGTCTAGCGTCTAGAAGTCAGGTCCGTGATTCAGCTGTTGTTTATCAATGGTTTTGTTTGTTTATGTTGTTTTTCTTTTCTTATTTACGCTTCATCAGACACTCTGCATCACATCAATCGACTTCAAGCGAAAATGCCTCTTTGTAAGTAGTTTTACTCAACAGTTTACTGAGGATAATAATGTGCCATGGAGTTGTCCCCAAGACTGTCATTTTGCTGATATTCGATGTGGCATTACCAGACAGGGCCTAAGTATTTGTCTTTATTACACCCATTTTAAAATCACTGGTGATCCTTGCAATCTGATTGGCTCTCAACAGTGCGATTTATTCCTAAATTGCACCATTTTTTGCTCTAAATTGCATCCTTTCTTTAGCCCATCAAAATGGAAATGAAGTAACAAAAATAGAATGTAATATTGACAGTAAAACTCAGTGATTTCAAAGTAGGTGTAATGAAGCTTGGTAATTGAACTTTGTGTCATGCAATTTTGGTCTGAAATCATGCTTCTGATTTCAAATCGAACTCGGGCTGCGCACTCATTCAATTTTGAAATCCACTCAGTTCGATTACTATTATTATTTTATTAAAGAGTATTTGGTCTTAACGAGGTTATATGCATTGATGTTGTGCCACTAGCATAAAATTCGAGTGAAATGGCATCATGTGGAAGGGAAGAAGGAAATATGATATACGATCAATGTAGTTACATATACATCTTGAGCAGTTGTTAAAAATAAGCCTAAAAAATTGTGTGATGCAGGTGTATTGCCCCACATGACGGCTATGATCTTCCATTCATTAAGAAAGAAACTGACACCTCAATCATGTTGGTGGAACTATAAAGACAGACAGAGGAATATTGCGTGATGCTGTCTACCGTTGACATGTCAACCAGCACTCATAGGCAGCTAATCAAGGCTGCTGATAGGGTGTGATTGGGTCTATCTTTCTTTTTTTTTCTTCTTTAAAAAAAATTAATTGGAATTTTCACTCAGTACCCTTAACTTCTATGGTTTATCCTATAGTTCCAGGAAGCCGATAGTTAATAAGCCCCAGGCCCCGGTTGTTCGAAAGACGATTAACGCTAATCCACGATTAAAAGTAAACCGAGGTTTTCATCTCACTCGTTAAAAAATGTTTTTAAATGCTAATTTTAAGTTAACGGTAAAGAAAAGTCTAAGTCCAAACTGAGGGACAAAAATCTTTTTAAACAATCTTTATTGGTTTGTAATTAAACTTAAATCAAAGTTCCCGTTAAACCAGGATTAGCTTAATCGGGCTTTGAACAACTGGGCCCAGGCTTCTATATAGGCTTCCTAGCCTTTAGCACATTTCATCTTGTAAATAGTTTAGTAGGAATATTGTAATAGTTGGAATATTGTGTATCATCTTTAATGTATTTATGTTGTATTTTTTGGTTAATGGCAAAAAAAAAAATGAATTGAATTGAATTGATTAGTTACAAGGTATTTGCATCTCTTGCAGGGATATGTGGAATTAAGAATCCTTCCTCTGACAAACAACCTAACAAGGGTAAAACTGAACTACAAACAATGCAATATCCTTTTAATACCTGAACAGTACATCTAGTTGATACATATTAGCTGGACATGTAAGCCTGAATTATCTGAATTCATATGTGTTCATTCAAGATGTGCATGAATCAGAGGTGTCCTCAAGTAACACAACCTTAAGTGGAACTTTGTGCAGTTTTATCTTAAAATTATGTTTTGATAGTTTCCGAATATCAGGTGGAATATTGTTCCATATAAATTCTTTCTTTGTTTCTTTTATTCCTTAATACTGTGTATGAATTATGAGGATTTGTATTCGTGATGAAAGGAAAACAGGGGAGCAGGACTGGTATGATGCAGGATTCCAACTGGATGATCCAGGCAGAGTTATCTGTACAGATAACAAAAAGTAGGCAGAATAGTTACATCTTTCAAGACTGTTTTGTAATAGAAGCTATTCATTAGTTGATACAAAGACAGGATATTACATTCTCAAACTCATTAATAATTCATCAAAAGAAAACAAAGAAAATCACTACCATGACCGTGGTTTGGATATGTGATCCTAATTACCATAAAATCTTGCCAACTTTAGCCTTGAATTTCTCCAAGAATTATTGCTTATTTGAGAAGCCATATCAAACACTCGAAAGTATGTTTCATCAGATATACAACACCTCGAAGTCGTTTAAAAAAACTCGGCTGCGCCTTGTTTTTTCAACCTACTTCTCAGTGTTTGGATATCTGATGAAACACGCTTTTTCGTGTTTGATATATTACATCCAGTAGGGTTCAGGCCTTAACTGACTTATGGTGCATCTCACATAGCTTTTTATTGTTTTAGCTCAGATTTTCCAGAGTTTTTTGCATGTGGCCTTGAATTCCTTTGGGAAACATTTCTCCAATGTTTCATCCACTGCTTTGCACTTTGTTTGCAATAAAAAGCTACGATTTTTGTTTTCATGACAAAACAAAGTGCAAAGCAGCAGATAAAACAATGGAGCAACGTTTCTAGCTTGCAATGGAGGCTCTTGCGGGGGAATGTATTAAAAAATATTTATATGTGAAAATAAGCCTTGTGTGCAAGCTAGTTCCAATTCAATAATGACAACTTATGAATATGGTCTATTAAATATTCATGCTTCTCTTACTATTAAAACCAATGTTATTGTTTTAATATTGTTTTAAATGAACCTTTAACTTCTGATCTTTGGACCAGCTTTTAAAAGGAATTATTTTAATCAACAGCTAAGTCATCTTCATGCAAATTATCAAATTATCTTGTTCTTATACAGTCTGCAACATCAACATGAGGCAGTATTACATGTTAGTTTGCCATTTTTCAGGAGGAATCTGGATTATTTTTTGAGCTGTCTGCAAAGTTCTGTGAATGCTGTTGATCCAGAGACAGGTGGTGGAGAACTGATAATCAGGATTCCCAAGGAAGTCTTGGCTTGTGCAAATGGTTAGAATTCATCATTTTTAACTTGTGAATTCATGAATTTGATTATGGATCTTATTCTTGAGTTTTGTGATTTGTTTTATTTCTTGATTTGTCCTCAGAATGCCGTCAATTCCGTGTGAGTATTGAGTTTTCCCTAGAACACCCTGAGGGAGGAATCCAGTTTGTCATCCCTAAAGGAGAAGGCACAATGGCCCAGGTGAATACAGGAGTTTTGTGCATATAGAATGTGTTATGATTTCTGATTTAGTCCAGTACATTCAGATTCAGTTTTTCTGTTTTGTGTGTAATTTATTGCAGCGGTCAGCACACTTGTTCAGTTATGGATGTGCCAATTCTTCCAGGTAAATATTGAAAGTCATTACAACTAAAGATCTAGTCAGCATTTATCAAATGTTGTTTTGGTCATATTTAATTTGCTTTTTGCCTAACAATGTTGTGTATTTGCTTTAATGTTCATGAAAATGTATTGTTTCAAAGAATTTGCAAATAAAATCAAATTTCACATGCAAGCGGAAAAAGTAGCTTCAGAAAATTATCTGGAACAATGAGTGTTTTGGACTTGTACAAGGTTCTCTACAGAACACTCAACTCATTGGAAATATGAGGATTTAATTCTTGTACTCAACTTTTTCAATAAAAGTTCTGCAATAGTCAAGCTGAGAAAAAGAAAATACAACAATTAGTGCGAACGTCCGTTACTGAAGTAACAAGTCCTCGATGGAAATCTTACTTACAATTCTGTATCCTTTCTGAAGGCTGAGTTTATGAACTTCTTTACTTCTTGCTTGGTTTAGCAGACATTGTCTCTAGAGATTAATTAACACTTTTAAACGGGTCTATACTGTAGGGTGCGAAACAATGAGTTTGATAAAAATAACTTGGTAAATCATTATTAAAATAACAGCTCATTTTATTTATTATATTTAATATTATCAATGTAGGCTGTGGTTTCCCTGTGTTGATTCATACTCCGAGCTCTGTACATGGAACATTATCATCACTGTTGATAAAGATATGGTGGCAGTCAGTTCTGGAGACCTCACAGAGATGGTATGATAATCAAGGGCTTTGGGCATAACCAATCTATAATGCTTTTTAGATGGCTTTTTGTTGTTTTAGCTCGGATTCACGGGAGTTTTTGTATGTGGCCTTCAATTCCTCCAGCAAACATTGCTCCAATGTTTTATGTGCTGCTTTGCGCTCTGTTTTGTGATAGACATAGCTATCTTACCCACTAAATTATGGGTATTACTCCAAAGGAACTGCAAAAAAGTGAAAAGATTTCAGGGTAACATTTCCTTAACCATAATATTATTATTATCTAGACCCCCCCCCCCCCCCTCCCGTCCATAACTTTGCAACTATAAAAGCTATGACAATGAGACTTGGAGTATACCAGTACATTCAAAGATGTCTCCTTTGACATCCACAATGGGAAGTGATGACTTCATATGCCATGGTGGTCAAAATTGTGACCATATTGGATCCCGAAGTTTCATGGCATTTGCACAAATATTAAAAAATTATTCAGGTAGAATCCACCCCCCTGTCCTGTCTGAGACAAAACAACAAAAAGTGATCTAAAAAGCACCATAAGTCAGAAAAACTGTTTTAGCTTTAGAAAGCTATCCATAACACAAAGACAGATTTTACTGTGGATCACTCAGTTTCATTTGGAAAAACCCTCCAGCAAGATTATTCTGACTCAGGTATAATAGATTCACTGTTTAGGGTACTTATGTACAAACATTCTGATTTTTAGCTTTTCTGGGGTTTGGATGTCATATAAATTTCATCAAGTACGTGTACAAGTTTGTGTTATGAGTACATTTACATGTAAAAATGGCAGTTTTTAAATACTTATACTTACCATTCACATCTAACTGTTTTATTTATCAGAAATTATATACACAAACTCTTATGTAGATTGGATTTCTTATTTTAATGATAAACATTGCTTTTAACGACAGCACTGCTGTTAGATGAACATAAATGTTGGTTTTTACAAAATAAGCCACATTGTCTACATTAATTCCCTGTAGGTTTTGTCGGCAGACGAAAAGGGCAAAACCTATCACTATTCATTGAGTATTCCAACATCTGCTCCCAATATTGCCTTGGCAGTTGGGTAAGTTACAGTGTATTTATCAAATGGATAAGGGGGTTACTTTCTGCTGATGTTTTGAGCATTAACCCTTCATCAGAGCAAATGCAATGAAAGGCTACTACTCTGGTGAAGGACTAACGCTTGAAATGTCAGCACTCGAATCTCTTTACAGTGGCCAAATTACCTTTAGTTATCAACTCTGTTGATAAACCAAACATAAGTACTGTTACTGTATTTATCCCAGATTTTGTTTTATAAAAAATTTGAACCATGGATCAGTAAGCATGTTGTCAAACTAATTGGCAAACTTGGGCAAAAGGGGATAAAAAACATACATTCAAATTCTTCTCCACAATGTCTCTCTCTCTCTCCACTGATGCTGGAGTTGTTCCTAGAAGGATGTGTTTATCCAGTCAATGAGTCACTATCTAGTGGATAAAATGTTCTCTAGCAGGATGGCAACTAATTCACTTCATAAAGTTACCTGGTATTTGAGCAATGTGCCTGGCATATAAATTAAAAGGCTGAGGTGGGGAAGAGTGTGGTTAGACTGTGGTCTAAATATGTACAAATCCAGGAATTATTTTCTTAATTTGCAGACCATTTGAGATCCGTGTAGACCCCATCATGCCTGAAGTCACACACTTCTGTTTGCCTGGGCTACTTCCAGTTCTTAAAAACACCACTGCATTTCTTCACGAGGCATTTGAATTCTATGAAGAGTACCTCAGTTGCCGCTATCCCTACACCTACTACAAGCAAGTGTTTGTGGATCAAGCTTATGATGTTCTGGCACCGTATGCATCCATGACAATTTTTAAGTAAGTTTTTTCACCCTTCACTTGTACTGTATACTCTGAATTTCTGACTGGAAACTTCCATGGTAGTTCTCACCTCTTTGCACTTTGCACTTTTTCTCTTCCTGTTGCCATCACTGTTACACTGAGGGAGGTGGTGTGGCCTAGTGGTTAAGGTGCCGGACTTGTAATCCAGAGACCAGGTTCAAGCCCCATTCTGACCATACGCTATGTAAATAGCCAACTGGCCAATGGTTTGCCTCCTGCCAGTTTGGATTTTTAACAAACTTATGTTATGTTTAGTTTTTTTGTATAGTAGCTGCAATCAGCACTTTAGCACCATAGTGCTATTATCAGCTAAACACTTCAACACTTAAATAAAGTCATTTTTTTTGTTTTATTTTTTTAGGGGCCCCACCTTTAATATATATTTTTTTCCTTTTACTAGCTCAATCTTGTGTTATGTGTCATAAATTTGTCTCTTTTTCTTTCCATTTTTATTTTATTTTTATTAGCTTCGCCTAACAATATTATAGACACACACAAAAGAAAATACAAGATAACAGGGGGCAACAACATTACTATTATGAAGACAGGGACACTACAGCAGCACATGCCAATTTAACTGCGGACCGGGGAGGTTAAAAGAACTAACAAACAGTGAATGAACACGAATCACATACAACAAGGCATTTACCCTTTGTTTCATTTTTCAGTACTAGCCTCCTCCACTCTTCAAGGATCATTGACCAAGCATTTGAAACAAGGAAATGTCTTTCCCAGGCATTAGCAGAGCAATTCTTTGGATGCTATCTCTGTATACAGACATGGTATGCTGGAATACTTACAGTCAATATAGTGAATGCACACTTAAACATTAGTATTATATTACCTGGGCCAGCCTTGGGTTTGTTTGCAGAGGTCAAATGATCGAGCAAATGCATAAGGCTTTTGACTGGAATATCAGTGAATTGTCACTGGTCTCTCCAACTTAACAACTTTACTCCACACCCAGATGTATATGAAAGGTATAAACAATGAATAATAAGACCTGTCAGCTTTCTGGGAAGCATTTGACCTATGAGCTTGTTTGCATTGTTCTTGTTAGAAAATAGTTATCTTTTGGCTAAAAAGTAATATATGTCGCTTTTGCATAACACCTTTCAATGCAGCCCATTTCTCTAAGGTCGCGGCTGATGATGATAGAAAGAAATTCTTGTATCACTGGAGTGGGAATTGCTGTGAACATTCATGTGTTAATTCAAATCACTGGTCTTGTCACCAGGTCTGATTTATGGCTTGCCAGGGGAGTTGCAGGATACATGTTTGGTTTATTTATGAAAAAGATCTTTGGCAACAATGAATACAGGCATTGGATAAGAGAGGTTTGTATATCAAAACTAAGAACTAATCATTGACAAATCACATTCATTTGTTAGACCTTGCAAGCTGCTTCCATTTTTGTTATTCCTTTCTTTATAGTTCTCTTGCGGCAAAAATAGTTAGGAGACCTGTGGCACATTACCATTAATTGACTACAGGTTTGAATGACACCACTGAGCTACAATTTGAACAAACTGAAACATTTTCAATGCCCAGTAGTGCCATTTAGCACTAATTAAGAATTAAAAAGTCAATGTTTGCATGGCATTGTACCCAACTGGAATTGAAATTTGAAACTTTTATACACCTCAATCTCAGGGAAGAAAAATTGCTATGGAACTTTTCTTTTCTTTTCAAGCTAATAAATAAATTCTATTGTATACACTTTAATAGATTCAATGTCAAATTTGTTGTTGTATTAATTTTCCTACAGGAATCCAAACAAGTATGTCATTATGAAATGCAAGGTCCAGGGATCCCACCTCTTCACAATTCAGGATCAGTATCCATGCTGAATGCCGCAGGCTCATCCTCAAGTCAGGGACCAGATGCCCCCACTCAGGGAAGCCCTCATTTGCACCCTCATCTGACATCAGGAAGAAACCTGGAGGTCATCTGGAGCAAGTCACATCTAGTTATGAGAATGATTGAGATGCGCATTGGACAAGAACCTCTGCTACAAGTATGGTCTATAATTTGTTGTCTGTCTCTAGCTACAAAAGGGGAAATAATCTTTTTGAACCAGTTCCAACTTTGATTGTTTCCTTACTACAATGTGAGACGCAACTGTTGAGACTCTTTTATCACACTTTAATTTTTCAATGTTAATATTGACACTTCTAGAAAGATGGAGAAATATGCCCCATTTTTGATTTGTTTCAACTCGTTTTTTTCAGGGGTTTTGTAGGTTATTGACCATTAGTGTATTAGTAGAAGAGTTGCACAACATAGTGGTTCTTCTCTAAGACTCAGTTTCGTTTAATAGCTGTTAAATATCGCACAAAGAGGCATGCTTTCTGGACCATTGTCATCTGAAAAGGGGTGTACTTTACCTAATAGTCTGTGTAGGGCGTGGGGTTTGCTTGTTTGACCTGAAAAGAGGAAAATATATTGGAGTATGATCTAAAACAGAGTGTACAAAAGTCAGATAATTTGGTCCGACCCAATCTGTCCTTAATATGTTGTACTTGGACAATTCATTGCATGCAAGTGCAGCATAACATCCAGGTGGTCAGGTTTCTACTTAAGATAGGAATTAGCTCATTTAGAATCATTATTGTCTTCCCAACAGGTATTTAACAAGCTGTTGTCACTTGCCAACAGCGCTGCTCAGCCCAAAGCAGACTACAGTCTCTGGACAAACCTGTTGCTTTCTACCAGTGGGGTAAGATTTGAACAAAACAATCTTGGTCCTAAAATTAATTAAATGCAGTTTTTAAAGACATTTGTAGTAAGCTACTTCAGAGTGAAGTGAACTAATCTACTGACTACTTTATTCCTATTTTGTTTTTGTAACAGTTCCTCAAGTCCATATCAACAGTTTCTGGCAAGGATATCAATGTGTTTGTGGATCAGTGGATGTATCCTTTCTTGGACTACTTTCTTGAACTATAATCAATAAATCGCTATTTTATAAGGATTAAGTTTCCTTACTGTCTAATAAGGTTAACTAGTTTTTCGAGTATTGAGTGATTAGCCTTGTTTCCAGGGCCTGAACATGCTTATTAAGCAAAAGAAGCTTTTCATCAGAGACTGAACACAGATGAATCTTTCTGGTTAGCTCAACAGTTGACATCAGATTTGATTGAGTGCCAAATACTACTGGGGATGTCACTTTTGAGAGTCTAATCAATATTAAACAGTTATACCAACATTGATCAAAGAACTCTCATTTTTACCACAAATTGACCAGAAGTTGACAGCCACTTTGTTGACCATCTGCCAAATCTTTCTGAAATTTCACCAAGAAATCAACAACAGTAAAGTTAACTACTTAAACACTTGGAAAGAAGAAATGGAAATAATGTCAAATTTAGATGTAGCTTAATACACCTTGGTAATTTCTTGACAATAAATTTTCTTGCAGCTGATCTTTGTATTATTTGATCCTTGATACAGACTCTTGACTAACATTGTAATGAATGACACACTAGTGTTGTTGACTAGCTGATTTTCCAGCAGTTATTAGTTGTTTTGATATCCTTATATCCTTAACCTGCTCTGTAGTTGTCATAGTGGTGTGGCCAAATTCCATGGAAATTTTGTTTTCAACAGAAAGCGTAACATTGTTGAGCTTGAAATCAAGCAGGACATGTCACGGGGCACTGCAAAATATGTGGTAAGAAAAAACATCAGTTACTGTATTACTAATTCAAGTGGTCTCATTGCATTTGACGTAGAAAGAACATACTCCTAATGCAGATTGGAGTTGAGATTGTATGGGACAATGTTGATTGAATGAATGGATCTTGGGACATGTATCTGGCATCCCCTACAGATTTTGAAGGGGCGGACTACATCATCACCAACTTGGTAAAGGAGAGATTACACACTCCCTAATCTTTGATTATTACTAGTATACACCCATAATACTTTAAGCCCCCAAAAATGCGCATTCTCCTCACTGTTCTGCTATAATTTATTGAGATAATTGTTTGGAGAATTTGTTTTAACATAAAGACATCTCATCTTTGGTGATCAATTCCTTTATTCTCATGACCAAGAGGTGATACCATAAGGGAAAACTAGCTCCTGATCACTTTTCGGTCTTAAAGGCTTGGCTTTTACGTTACAGGAGCCCAGGACCTAAACTGTTTGCTGAAGTATACTTTTTAAGCAATGTTTAGATTGTTGATCTTTTCTATCCTTAATTATTTTGTTGTGTATCAATTTGTTAGATTTTTATTTAGAGGACCCTCCTGGAAACCTCCTTTAAGGGATTGGAGGCCTCCTCGTCAAATATTTGTTGTAATAATAATAATAATTATAATAATTATATATAATTATATAATAATTATAGATTAGGATGCACGCGCACTATGTTATAATAATAAATATAATAATAATAATTATTATTATAACATAGCGCGCGTGCATCCTAATCTAATTCCTATTGGCGTCATTATGGTACATTTCTCAACATACGCACGGCCGTGCGTCCATCCGATGACGTGTGCAAGTCAGATGGGGGAAGCATGCGCGCGCTGTGTTTTTAAAAAACTTTTACAGAGAAACAACACCATAAAAGATCTATGTTTATAAGAGCATGAAGCTTAATGAAACGTTAAGATTAAACCGATATGAGAAACCATTTCCGCTTTTTTTTTACAGAGAATTTTGTAATTAATCTGGAACAAAACCCGTTTTCCAGGAATCATTTACTTTATTTTCACCATGTTATAAAAGAATTGGTTCATGCTTTTAGCTGTGCGTATATCGAGTTATGGAAGCACTTGGGAAGTTTGGAGAGCACTTCCCGCGTGCATCCATAACTCGATATATGCACGCTAAGCATGAACCAATTCTTAATTATTATTATTATTATTATTATTATTATTATTATTATTATTATTATTATTATTATTATTATTTCACAGGTTTGGCTCCTAACTTTTTGGCCTTTCACTTTGAGGGCAGAGTGAGCCTGCTCCGTCAATTTTTTCTTAGGCAACTATGTTCTATGGCTTCCATTGCTGTGTGTAGGTCAAACATTTCCAGCCTTTGTTTGGTGTGATTGTTTCCTTGTAGTTGATTGATTTTCTTATTCTTGTTGTTAGGGTCCCCTGACAGTGTGTATCCAGGAACTGGATGGCTCATTCAATCACACAGTGCAGATAGAAGATGTGTACAGTCGGCATGAGCTGCCATGCCACTCCAAGAGTCGTAGGTGAGATACTGATTCATTGTATATGAACGGTGGCAAATGGGCTTTCAAAAACAATGTGAGTCTAACAAAATGTTAGTTGAATTTCACCGTTTTTGTAGTCTCACATTTTGAGCAGTACTCTACATCTTGTACGGGTGCTCAATATTTTGGAAGTTATCATAGACTTTTGAAAAAAGTCTGTACAAAATGGATTTTACAAATGTTAAGTATTCTCTGGGTACTCCAGTTTTCCTCCCTCCACAAAAACCAACATCTTCAAATACAAATTCGACCTGAAACGCACGTACACCTTCAAATGAGCTTTGGTGCTCCGTGGGTAAATAAATTACCTTTTTATGTAATTATTGTTATTGTCCTAAGTGAATTTTACATTTTCTGCTAGTTGGTTTGCTTTTTCTATTTCTGCAGTTCTTAATACCAAGACTCTCACTGAAAATTTGCTGTAAGGAGTTTAAATATTTTTCTTAATTTTTTTGGCATGCTAGAAACAAGAAAAAGAAAATTCCACTGATGACTGGAGAGGAAGTTGATATGAACCTTGATGCAATGGAGTAAGTATGATACTGTTATGACAACAGGCTCCAGGGCCACAGGCAGCCCACACCACCAAAGCTAATCTCCAGTGTTATTGGGATGTTACTACCCAATTCAACTCAGTTTTGCCTCCTTCCTTTGTGAAATGCTAACTGACATAAGGTTTGCCCAAGAACTTAGTTGGTGTTAGACTTTCTCAAAGTCCGTTTTCGTGGGAGTCCACTCGGCTTGAGGCAAGTCTAAGTTAGTGTCAGTGACAAATAACCTTTAGTACATCTGTGTGGAAAGAGACAATAGGGTCATTTATATGAGAGAAAGAAGCCGCATCTTATCTAAGTCGCAAACTTACCGTATAAATGCAAGGAAAAATGACATAGGGCACGAATTTGCTAAGTTGCAGCTTAGGTAAGTCTAACCTTTGTATAAATGTGGAAAAGAAAACTGTTCCTTGCCTAAGAAAACACAAATGCAATTTTAAAATAGACTGAGGTTAACCCACCAACATTCAGATTCACTCTACCTCCACAAGCATTTATTGGTAACAATATCTTTTAAGGACGGTGCCTACTATTGTTACTGCGCATACGTTCTGCGCAACTTGAGATACTCGCGTTTCCTATGGCTTGTGCCTACTAATACAGGAATATTTTTGCACGGTTTAAAACTATACGGAGAAAGCAGAACTTAGTAAGTGCTCTTGGTATCCAAAAAGAAAATTTGGGATAACCATGCATTTTTCAGAGATAATAAAGCTTTAATTAGGAAAAAAAAACGCCGTACATTGCTTTGTATTTTTCTGTTTTTTAGAATAATTGTTGCTTAATTATCTCTAAAAAATGCGTGGTTATCCCCAGTTTTCTTTTTGGATTTCAACAGCCCTTGTTAAGATCTGCACCGTCCTTAATTTTTATGACTTGTTCTTTTCTCTCTCTAATCACAGCTCTGATTCACCAGTGCTGTGGGTTCGTATTGATCCTGAGGTAACATGGCTTCGTCATGTGACATTTGAACAGCCTGACTACATGTGGCAGTACCAACTCAGACATGAAAGAGATGTTATCGCTCAGAGCGAGGTACTGAATACTAGGGAATACAGTGATTCAGATACGGATGAAATCATATCGTGTGGCCATTCAAATGAAAGCTATTGAGTAATATTTTCCTGTGATGCTGTTTGTTAAAGGCTGTGAAATCCTAAAGTGTGAGCGTTCAAATGAAAGCTACTGAGCAGTACTTCCCTGTGGTGCTGTTTATGATGCTGTACAAAGTGGTTCTAACTTTTGAGTTGGTGTATTAAATCCTAAAGTGTGACCATTCAAATGAAAGCTACTGAGTAGTACTTTCTGCTGTTTATTATACTGTACAAAGTGGTTGTAACTTTTGAGTCTGTGTATTAAATCCTAAAGTGTGACCATTCAAATGAAAGCTACTGAGCAGTACTTCCCTGTGGTGATGTTTATTATGCCGTACAAAGTGGTTCTAACTTTTGAGTCTGTGTATTAAATCCTAAAGTGTGACCATTCAAATGAAAGCTAGTGAGTAGTAATGGTGTTGTTTGTTATAGTGTGTAAGTTGGTTGCACTTGTTGACACTGTGAATTAAATCGGCTTAAGTGTCACGACCGTTCAGATGAAAGCGTCATAGTCTAAGAAGATTTACAACAAAATGAAATAAGTGCAAATATGGAGAGTGGGCTTCAAAAGAGTCGTAAGAGAAAAAAAAAGGAACTAGTTTGTATTGTGAGACTAAAAAATTTGTATGTTGTTACAGGCGATTCTGGCGTTAGAGAAGTTTCCCAGTCAAGCTACCAGACAGGCATTGATAGACGTCATCAATCAAAATGAGTGCTTTTACAAAGTGAGACTTGAAGCTTGTTTTTGTCTCGCCAAGGTGAGGGAATATACAGCATGGCACTTCTTTCTTGGTAGCATTATTTTATACTAAACTTGTGATCATTTACAAGGCTTCATAGTTAAATCCCACCTTTGCAAGAATTTTTCAGGGTTTTAGTGCAGATATGACTGGCAAACTGTCGTTCGTAAGGCCAAATCTCCACAAATTTTGCCTTAGCAATGACAAATACTTCCAGTACGTCCAGCAATGGCCTGTTTAGCCAGGAAACTAGACTCCACGTTCAATTGAGTGTGCTTTAATTCTGGTGATAAGGTGATAAAAGAAGCAGAGACCGATACAACGTAGAATTACTTTTTGAAGTGTACTATATTTCGGCTGGCCAAACCAGCCTTCTTCAGGGACAATGAGAATTTGCATTGGGACATGTGCTTATATTACAAGTATTTGCGTAATAACGGAACTACGTAAAACTAAAGAGATTGACAGTATAAAAGATAAAACAAATGAAATGAAAAATAAAAGGGGAAAAAAAGCTAGTAAATGTCTTCGCGAAAATTGAGGCCATGTGGAAGAAGTATTCTGCTTTTGAGATTAAAAAAGGCTTCCCTGGCGTTACGGACTGAGTATCTGTTGGAGTAGACTTTTTCTGTGGGTATTAATTGCATACCTTGGGATTAATCCTGGTGCTATTTTTGAACAGGTCGCCACAGCTTGCGCATCCAGTTGGACCGGTCACACAACAATGATTGGAATTTTCAGGAACATGTTTGGATCACAATCATGTCCACATATTGTCAAGTACAATGACTTCGCAAGTTTCATCACCTATTTTGTGCAAAAGGTTTGTTAAGTAATAAATTAACTCCATTTATAATGAGAAGGTGGCGGAAATGCTGCGCTGAGAATCTTAACAATAAATCCCTCTTACTAACCGAGTTCGAAGTCCGTACCGTAAGTTATGGACCGAGTTTTTTTCCCGTTGATTTATGGCCAGCGCGCTTCGTGCTTGGACCATAAATCAATGGGGAAAAACGATGATCCGTAACTTACAGTACGGACCGAGGAAAGGAAGTTAGTAAGATATTTATTATATCTCTGAGGTTAATCGGGCGCGCGGGAAAGGAAACTTTCAAATTTAGCAACCCTACAGTGAAATACGGCCCGCAAGAGACCTCGCAAAATTGACCAATCACACCGCGCGTACTAACTGAGATATAATAAACTACCATATTGTTTCTATGGATAGTTCCTAACCATTGAACCTTGGGAACTTTTACTTTGACAGATAAGTTGTTTGGCGGCGTTTCTTTGACTGAAATGGTTTTCTTGATTTCGAGCCACAAACGTATTTGACAGATGACATTACCAGACCCGAAAAAATTCCAAAACCTTAAACAGCGTAAACCTTTGGACATTATGTAAAGCTGTGATTCATGAGTTTCTGGAAATTTTGAAAGTTTCACATTACTTACTTTGTAGGGCAGTTGCGTCAGGTTATTTACAAACAAGGCTTAATTTTCTGATCATATGGCAACCAATATTATTAAAAACTGGATCATTGTATAATGCAATTCCAGGCATTTGATTGGCTTAGCGGCCACGGTATTTGAGCCATTATACCATGCACAAGAAATAGCGACCATTTTAATTTAAAAATTGTCTTCTGGTTGTTCTTGCAAAGCGAAATCAGCAACATCTAGCAATATTTCTTGATTGTTTTTAATAAAAAATATTGCACTCACGATTGTTGGAAACGAGATGATTAAAGCCATCTCGGTGCTTTCGTTGGCTATCTATGATCTTGTATCCAACCTGTGCTTGTGGAATAATGGTTGACTATTCGTTTTTTTCTTCAGACTCTGCCAGTTGCTATCGCCTCTGTCAGAAATGTCCATTCCCAGTGTCCCCGTGAAGTTCTGCAGTTTATCTTGGATTTGATCAAGTACAATGACAACAGGATTAACAAGGTATATCGAGCTGTTTATTTCATGGGTACATGAGTACTAAATCGTCCTATTGTTGACAAGATAAACGATATTGTTTCTGCCTCGTCCCCAGTAGC
The DNA here is from genome assembly GCF_977016875.1 of Pavona decussata. Taxonomy (NCBI): domain Eukaryota; kingdom Metazoa; phylum Cnidaria; class Anthozoa; order Scleractinia; family Agariciidae; genus Pavona; species Pavona decussata. The sequence continues at coordinate 699,250 of NW_028145446.1, read as the reverse complement.
CTGCGAATACAGCCGCCTCTCATCCTCTCATCCACAGCCGCACGCTCCTCGGGGGCCGGGAGCGATGAGAGGTGGCTGTATTCGCAGGCTACGTCCCCAGTTGCTCGCTCGAAACTGTAGCGGACAGCAGCAGGTCCGCGGGGAAAGATGGGCAGGGGAGAAAAGGTGAAACCCCCGCTTTGCTTTTTTCCTTCCCATAAGTCCCCGCTTCGCGCTAGTTCCCATGCCCTGCCAGCCCGTATTCGCACTCATTCCCAAACTCCCTGATTATGTTATAAGGAAGGGAGGAGACTGTGAGGCAGATATTGTTTTACTGGAGAAATGTTCTTCTTTGCATTCTTTTATTCAAGTCACTGACATTTATCATGCCTTCCTTGGTGTGCTAAATCTATATCAATCAATTTTATTGTTCTTTCAGTACACAGACAGTCATTATCGAAGCTCTCTTATTGACGCATTGGCCAACACTGTGACACCAGGGGTCTCCATGGTAACTACTAACAGGTCTGTATTAGTATATCTTCTATTAACATTAAAATGTGTAATGTATAATTCCATGACCAGATGATTAAATGCGCTCTACAGTGTAAGGACACTCCAGATCGAATTTGAATTTCGAAATGTTGGTTTTTGAGTAGAAGGGGAAAACCGGACTACCCGGAGAAAAAACCTCTCGAAGCAAGGACGAGAACTGACAACAAACTCAACCCACATATGACGCCGAGTCCTAACCCTCTTATCCGAGTCCCTATCCCCCTTATAGGCACTCCACTCAAATAATGGGAAACAAATAATCCAAAGTAAGAAAAATCCCAACTGGCAGGGGAAAGATCAATTGCCTATCCGGAATTTGTGTTCTGAATCAGAGCACGTGACATACTATCTCTTGGTGTAGTATACACGTACTAAAATTATACGATGAACTAAAGTACCTGTCGATTTCCAGTGATGGCAAAACGGTGGTCAAGTTAACAGAGGAAACGCAGCTCATCTTAGGAGAAGTCACTCGGCAGCTTAATTTAGAGAAGCTTCTTCCAACCTACAGATATGTCGTGTCTGTCAGGTGAGTGTCCTGTTTGTATCAATCATTTCTTTAGCGCTTTCTGTTGGGAGGCCTCATGTAAGAAACACGTCTTCACTTAGCCTGTGGGAGTGTGTCGATTGAAAGTCTTCCCGCACTTCGTTTGAGGTTTTCTAACCCTTTTAGTTGAAGGTTTTCCCGCGCTTGGCGTCTATTCAAAGTTTCCCCGCACTTGGCATCTATTCAAAGTTTCCCCGCGGTAGCGTAAAGGTTTTCCTGCGCTTAGCTGTTTGGTTTTCCCCTCGGTAGCGTAAAGGTTTTCCCGCGCTTGGCGTCAGTTCAAAGTTTTCCCGCGGTAGCGTAAAGGTTTTCCCGCGCTTGGCATCTATTCAAAGTTTTCCCGCGGTAGCGTAAAGGTTTTCCTGCGCTTAGCTGTTTGGTTTTCCCCTCGGTAGCGTAAAGGTTTTCCCGCGCTTGGCGTCAGTTCAAAGTTTTCCCGCGGTAGCGTAAACGTTTTCCCGCGCTTGTATCTATTCAAAGTTTCCCCGCGGTAGCGTAAAGGTTTTCCTGCGCTTAGCTGTTTGGTTTTCCCCTCGGTAGCGTAAAGGTTTTCCCGCGCTTGGCGTCAGTTCAAAGTTTTCCCGCGCTTCCCTGCACTTGGCGCCAGTTGGAACACCTGTTGCATGTTTTACTGCGCTTGGCACGATTGGCGGACATCGGTTTCATTCGTGTTATAGTGATGTAACTAAACCGAGCTGTTTAATTTTATTACAGCTGTCTGAAAGCGCTCAGAGTGTTACAAGTGAACAGTCACGTGCCTCCAGATCCAGCCGCTTTTGAATATTACGCTAGGTGGGTCCATTATTTAAACAACTGTTTCAAAAGCTATGTTAGCTCAAATAAATTATTACTCAAGGAATTAAGACTGGTCTTAACGATCGATGTTTTATTTTTCTTTTGTTTAGCTATGGTCATTTTGAAGATGTTCGTGTGGCAGCAATTGACTGCCTTGTGGACCTCACTAAAAGTGAGTTTAATCGTTTATTTCTCTTTAATAAAGCCTCTCATGTAACCAAGTTTGCTTTGGAGAAGTTTACATTTACTTAATTTTGTTTTCTTTGACTTAGCAAATGGTCTTCAAGGTTTTTTCAAGGTTTTTATAAGTATGCACTATTTCAATGGTTTACAAAAAAGGAAATTACAATATATAAGAAAAGTAACATAAAGACAGCATTAAATTACATAAATGTGAAAAGTAAACTGTGCGCAGTGACCAAAGGAGCTTAGGCTTTTGAGTTGGTCACTGCCACGTGCAACTAACTGGCGTATAACGTGCAACTAAATAGAGCAAAAAAAAAGTAAAGAATAATAAAAGTGCAATAATAGAAACATTAAAATTGCAATAATAGAAACATACTACAATTCTTCAAATCAGGGATACAATAACATCAAAGTAAAAATAAAAAGTCACTTTTTTAAAAATAGCAGAATTGTTACCTTTAAAGACTTGGGAATACTGTCTTGAAATAATCTTACTCGATTTCCAGCATTAAAGCAGCGAGATTTAAGAAATCTAATCAGTAGTATGCAATTTCAGTTTTCCATAAAAGCGTTCTTCCAAAACTTCGTTATATGAGTTTTAGCACGTACGCATGCTCAAACCTCAAAACGTACCACATGGAATACACCTGTTCACAGTTATATGTGCATGAATGACAGTGCAGTTCAGTCAGATATTGAGTAGCTGGTTGCGAAAGGGGCTGCCTCATATGGCTTAGGGGTCAGCAGTTCCCTCCCTCACTGTCTTGTCGTCAGGCAAGGTATCGTTACCGAGTGAAAAATGTTCTCCGCTGGCTGAAGAGACCTTTTGGTGCATGGGGTGCTCTTCTGTCAGGACTGTTGTATTATTTCCAAAAAAAAAAAAAGAAAAAAAAAGTTGCGAGATTAAAACTTATGTTTTAAGTATACCATGTGAAAGACAGCCGGTCTACGGCATACGAATGGATTAATTTCCTTTCGCTCGACTTTGATTTCAATGAAAATTGGCTTTTGCGTTTTTCACACGTAAATATTTAAAGGGACAGTATCACGCTATTTTAGTAACACATTGAAAATCGAAAAGACGCTATTCTGTTGATAGCAGCCAAGATATAATGACCAAAATTTCAATTAAAGACTATCAGAATGCAAGAAACTATCCAGGGATAAAAAAAAAATGAAAATGATGATTATTCTAGAAAGTGACGCAGGCATACTCGGAAAAAAGAAATCCGAGTGCTCCTATCAGGAGTCGAACCTAAGACCTTCCGATTACTAGTTCGGATGCTCTACCACTGAGCTACAGGAGACTCGCGGGAGCTAAGGCCATTAAACTAGGTTCATGGGACAAACATCCTGCATACTGCTAGGATTTGAATGCCGAAATAAAAATGGGTTCAAATTTGAAAACGTCGGGCCGACGTTTTCAATCTTCGCTGTCGTAATCGGTTGTACTACAGAAGGATTCACGTGTTTCAGACATTTGTTCTAATTTTCGAAATTTTTCAAATTTAACCGATTTCGATAAAATTTTGGCTTAAGGTAGCTAATGTCTAGGAGATACTGTGTGGAAAGCTACTGTCTTGCCTGCCTGCACATGCATTTTACATCTTTAAATTCGTCACTTTTCCATACATTTCCTTATAAATTGGAAACCGCTGTAATTTTTTCCGGTTTTATTGTACTGATTTGAAATTTTCTAGGTGTCCTTATTTCGTTGAGAATAGGCCTTATCACGGTTTTCGACGCCATTTTGACGGGTAGGCAAACAGGCTTGAAACAACAGTGTTTGTATGGAAATCCGATGTCAAATAATTTTCATAAAACATCGCTTCTGAAAAATTCATGAATTGGAAACTTTTGGCACTAGGAAAAGAATTTTAAGAACAAAATTGGAGGGGTGTAGCTGTGACAGAAAGCGTCCAGTCGTGTTTTGAACTTTCCATACATTTGTCTGTATAGCGAACCAGCCGTGAACTGCTACTAAAAATAGTTCGCGGGAAAAAATACAGGGAAATGTATGGAAAGTTCAAAACACGACTGGACGCTTTCTGTCACAGCTACATCCCTCCAATTTTGTTCTTAAAATCCTTTTCCTAGTGCCAAAAGTTTCCAATTCATGAATTTTTCAGAAGCGATGTTTTATGAAAATTATTTGAGATCGGATTTTCATACAAACACTGTTATTTCAAGCCTGTTTGCCTACTCGTCAAAATGGTGTCGAAAACCGTGATAAGGCCTATGAATTTCGCTTTCAATCATTTCGTCCTACGTGGCCTAAGGTCCAAATTTAACGCTTTAACCCTAAGCTCAAAAATGAGCCTTAAATAGCCACTTTTCACCCTTTAACCCATAATATCAAAAAACAAACTCTCCCAACTTGTCCCCATACATTTCTTATGAACGTGGTGTGGAGAGGGTATTAAGAGCGGCTTTCCACAAATATCGACCGAAATCAACTTTTGGTCGCACAAGTCAAAAAATCGATTTAGCTCATATTTTGCTCATAGGTAGGCCTTAGTAAGAAACAAAACGTGCTGCAGTTAGTTTTTCCAAATACGGCTTCCTTACGCGTAAACAAGCGAAAAACGATTTTTAATTCGGTTGAGTTCAAAATGGGCGGAATTTTCCTTAACTTTGACCGGCCGCGTATCAATCCACAGCCAGTCACGGATCATGAAATAACATCTATATCTTTTCTAGGTCTTCGTCTTCTGTTCTACAGAAAAAACATTCAAAACTTAGGTTACTTTTATGCCCGAAACAGATCTACAACATGCTATAAATGCAAATTTTTCACAACCAAATTTTCGAACTGAAATACCGGCAATTTTACCCATGGGCGATAACTTAGATTATCATAAAATAACCTTCTATGGCTTCACTGTCTACTTATCAATCATAACATCAACACAAAAGTTTGGGTAAATTATTTTAAGTGACCCGCAGGGCCTCGAATTTATCACCTACCCTGTCGAAAATCTGGCATTCGCATTGTAAACAATGGCGTGACATAGCCGGTGACCGCGAACCACGAAAGCCAAAAGAGAATCATAAACGTGCGTCAATTTGAGACACAAAGGTACGGAAACTAAGCTGATACCTTAATGAAAAATCAAACATAAGTTTTGGCCATCTTCTTCATCTATTCCCGCTCGATACAAGCATATTAGTGTATCGACGACGAGGTTTTCAGTATTTCATGATCATTTCATGTACGTTTTAACAAGAATTTAGCATCGAATTCTTCATTAACCCGCACTGGAGTTATTTCTGTACTCTTACCTTCTGAGTAAAAAAACAATCCAGTTTACGAATTAATAAACATTTCCCTCTTTTTTTTTTTTTTTTTTTTTTTAATAAACAACTCGAAAGCTACACTGTTGCGTGACAACCATGAACCAGAAGTGTCACCATAAAGATTTATATGTTTCCGCAATGTCTCAATGTATGTTTCAATGTAGCCTCCCACGCAGTCGTTTTTAGGGGACTCGTATTACCTCCTCCCCTTACCCAAGCGCCACATTCCTTTCCCATTGTTTTACTCCCCAAGCACCCTAGCCAATCACCATCGAGGCATTGTTTAATGACATCAAATCAAATTGCTGGTTACAATGGTCGCTTCCGTTTCCCGCGAGCTTTGTACAGTGTCTATCTCTGTTGCAGTCTTGAGAGATGCGGGAGTTAAGTTGGAATATATATATATTTTTTCACTTCTGGAATGGCTGGTCATGGCTGAAACACCAAAACAAATATCGAATGTGAATACAAGCGCCTCTTGTGCGACGATTTGACGCTGCTGGGAGAGTCAAAATCTTCGAGAAAGTGTAATCGATCTTCCCCGCCTGATCGAGTTGACAATCGGTGAAGATATCGCCTCTTACGGGTGCGGAAACTTGTTTGTTTGTACGAAGTGCTACGACAGACTAACTCGATTCGAGAAAGCAAAGAAGAATGTAGAAGGTATCAAGGGGAGATCTGCAGTATTTATCAGTTTATTAAAGACTATTAAACGGAAAGTTAAACGACAAAGAGCCGATCAACTTGTGGTCCTCGTGGAAAATGTCGCACATGCCCCCGAACAAATTGCAACAACAAAGCGAGTTTCAACTGCAAAATCTTTAAAGTTTACCGACATATCGGGTAATATTTCGGTTTCCTCCACACCGACAAGGTCGACAAGATTGAAGGCAAAGCTTGATAAATATTAAAGCGACTTTGCGTTTACAACCAGTCGGCAAATTGACGAAAATATCGCTATTTCCCGTCACAAATTTTTTTATTGCCGTCAGTTGATAGGCATTTACACGAGAAATTTTGAACGTAGGGCACACGGTGCTAAAAGCTCACGTAAGCTCGGTCAAGTTCTGTCTCCGTTGTGTTTTTTTTACTGTTCCCGCGAGAGGCGTTCTGAGGTCAAGGTCAACCTTCCAGATTTTAGAAGGTTCACTGTGATTGGCTTAGCGGCGGAAAGGAATGTGGCGCTTGGGTAAGCAGGCGTTTGTGGGGAGGAGGAAATACGATTCCCCTAAAAACGACTGCGTGGGAGGCTAGTTTCAATGGGGATACAGACGATTTTAAGGGGCTAGTTTTCGTAACTAATGTCCATTTGATTCCATGCTTTCGCACGTAGAATAAATACTCAGAAGCGGGCACATCATCAGTTATATTCGAAGACCAACAAAGTTAAATCATTCGTGACTTAATATTGTTGACACAATATTTTGTTTTAGTTCTTTTTCGTTTCTCTCCAGAAACAAGTCCTTTCCTATCTATCAGGTGTGGGACTTAATTAGCAAACGTACTGACCAAATTTGACGGCCGAAGTAGCAATAAGGACATGCTACGGCTGCTACATTTGGTATTTCTGTGTCTACCTTCTCTCCTATTTATCCAGGAATACCGTAAACTGCCGCGGCTTATAAGCCCTGGGGACCCGTTTCTCGAAAGACCCGGTAACTTACCGGGCCCGATAAGTGTCTTTGGTGATAAATGTTTCTCAACAGCTAAGCCCAAATCGTCATTGTCTTGATGTTTTCTGGCGTTGTAAACATGGCCCTCGTTCCCTACATCTCGAAAACCATAACTGACATGACTTGTGCTGGTCAATATTCTTTGTACAGGACACACTCAGGACAGCAGAGGTACTATCTCGCTGGACCTTGTTCTGTCTTTGCGAGTAAACGAACATGGCCCACCAAATATCGACTTAAAAGAACAGCAAACTATCATGCTCGCCGTTTTGTTTACAGTTCCTGACTGTTTCTCTGGTGTAATAATAATTCAATTTATTCATAGGTTAGCTCTGAAACTGCGACGTTCAATAATCTAATTAGTTAATTACGTTCATCCTCACACAAAGAATATTTCAGGATCAAAAAGCGCAGCAAAATAACATTATTAATAACACGAGTATTGACCACTATCTTGGTTTCATTAAATTTGTCACGGTTTTTATTGTTATTACTTTTTCCCTTAAACGTTCAGAATTCTGTCGTTTTGTTGTTGTTGTTGTTGTTGTTGTTGTCGTTGTGTGCGTGTGCTTTTTCACGTATATTTCACGCAAACGATGCAGTTCAACATAACAGTCGAAACTTTTAATCAGATTAATGTAGTTCAAATCTGCTGCGTTTAAACCATTTCTAGTTTAATTTATCCATGGCAGTGATAAAGAAAGAGGAAAAGAAATTTTCCAATTATTTGTTTTAACACAATAATATTCAGCCACAGTAACGAATTGGACTCCGCATCAGAGCGAATGGATACTCTGGAATTTCCATCTATAAAAAGCAGCCGCAATATATATTGGTCAGTAACGCTACCGAACTTTCGATCCAAAGATTTTTCTACTGCAAATGAAAAATGCTTCCTTTTAAAAATGTCGCTTCATTTTTTTCTTATAGGAAAAACTATTTGTACCCGTGACAGTCTGTCACGCTATCTTTTTTGCGAATCTCAAGAAAATGCTGATAAATCTGAATCCTAGCGGGTCATTTATTTTCATTTACCCAGAGCTTTTTTTTTTATATTATGATAAATAGGTATAAAGTGAAGCCATAGAAAGTCATTATAGGGAAATCTAAGTTATCGCCCATGGGTAAAATTGGCAATGTTTTAGTGCTAAAATGTGGTTGCTGAAAATTTCATTTATAGCATGTTCTTCTAAACCTATTTCGGACGTAAAAGTAACTTAGGTTTTAAATGTTTTCCCGCGAAACAGAAGAGGAAGACCTAATAAAGCAATAAATGTCATTTGAAGGTTAGTAACAGTCTGCGGATTGATGCGCGAGCCGTCGAAAGTTAAGGAAAATTCCATCCCGCCAAAAGCGGACTTTGAGCTCAATTGAGACAAAATCGTTTTTCGCATATTTACTCGAAAGGAAGTGGTATTTTGAAAAACTAACTACAGCTCAGCGACTACCTATGAGCAAAATATGAACGAAATCGATTTTTTGACTTGTGCCACCACTTGGTCGATATTTGTGGAAAGCCGCTCTTAAAATGCTGTTCCCGCCCTCCCACGAATTGTCCTGACCTTTTAAAAGGGATATTTAGGTAAGCTAACATAGTTTGATCTGTTTGGAATTGAAATTGTCGAAAATGTTAGACGACAGAATCTCATTCCCAAATTTACGTGCTGATGTTGGTATCGAAAAAGCTAGCTGACCTTTTTTTGTTGTTGTTGGTTTTTTTTAGTACGTCTTTGCCCCTAGAAAAGCAAAATGGATTAGTTTTCAGTGTTGCGAAAGTTTGAGGCGACCTTTCGCCAAAGGATACGCTAGTTTTTCTTCACAATACGAATCCGAATTTCTGAGGCGGGTGATGTCTTTCGAACAGATATTCCACCGTAAGGAACCGTCGGGTTCCCCTGTTCAAATGTGGCAAAAGGACTAGAATGCTAAAGTAGTGTATTGTTTCTTCTTTGACAATGATGTATTATTCATTAAGTGACACAGGTATACTCGGAAAAAAAATCCGAGTGCTACTACAGTGGAACCTCGATTTAACGAAGTCGCTGGGGACCGGCCAAATTTGTTCGTTAAATCGAGGGTTCGTTATATCGAAAACCTCGATATAACGAACTTGAGGGGAAACGACCAAAATGTTCGTTATATCGAGGTCATAGTTAATGATTGATTTGTAACACAGGTGACATATCTGCCACACAATTCAATGCAATTTTCGTCACCCAGAAGTGCCGCGTTTTGAGATGCAATTCATTAAGCATGGTGGCTTTCAGTAGCAATTATTTTCACTTTTGAGCAGACGCAGCTTTTGTTTACAAAGAAACGACACTTTCAGAGTAGCGATTTAAAAGTGTTGACATTGTAATTCGTTATATCGAGGTAGATTTAACGTTTCGGCTTCCGGATTATGTTCGTTATATCGAAGAATTCGTTATATCGAGGTTCGTTATATCGAGGTTCTATTCCATACATTTTACTGTAACTTTGGGACATATATCTAGGACTTCGTTAAATAGAGGTTCGTTAAATCGAGGATCTACTGTATCAGCAGTCGAACCTAAGACCTTTGATTACTAGTTCGGATGCTCTACTTTATCTCTAAGCGTAATTAAAATGAATGATTTGATTTTCAGCTGAAAGCCTTGAGAGAGGAATGAATTATCTGATTGGATTGATTGAAAATGATCCAGTTCCATTCATCAGGTGCGTTCTCCAACCTATCGTGTTGGCATCGGTTCGTTTGTATGAATCTGGTAACAATATTTTGGTAAGCTCGAATCGAAACGGGGAACAAGGTTTTGTTCAAACCGTTGGCGGAAAATAAAGCTAGTCTTAAGTAATTCTCACCGACATTTACAAGAAATTATACTTTGGTAGAAAGAGAAAGTCCGTAACAACTGTGAAAAGAAAAACTGCGTTTAACCTCCACTTGGGAAAACGAGAAAAAACTTGATTGTCTGCTCGCTTTGAGAAGCAGTATGATGTGTGATCTCCCTGTAGGAAAAACGAAATAAAATCCTCTGGGCCGGGTTGTTCGAAAGCCGATTAACGCTAATCTACGATTAGAAGTTAATCGAGGCTTTCATCTTGCTCGTTAAAAATGGTTTTGAAGGCTATTTTCGAGCTAAAGGTAAAGAAAAGTCTAAATGAAAACTGAGGGGCAAAAATCTTTTAGAAGAATCTTTATTGATTAGTAATTAAACTTGAATCAAAGTTTACATTAATCCAGAATTAGCTTAATCAGGCTTTCAACAACTGGGCCCAGGTGTTTAGAAGAGTTTCACCCAGTTGTAATAACCACAGGTGACCCAAGCTATTACGCAAGATGATCATCGCTCACGGCTTCAGCTTGGGGCGCCTGTGTAATAACACACAATGCTACAATTTTTCCTGCAAAATTTGGGAAAGTTTGTAATTTAAGACCAAGAAATAAACCGGTTCTTACCTTCTGAGTTTCGTTTTGACATCTACAGGCACTACACGCTTTGTTCACTGACGAAGAATCCTCCATTCTCAAAGAAGTCTGAGTCTCGACTGAACAATTTGGATCTGGTTGAGAGTTTGTGGCGATTAATCAAGTGAGTTTTAGTGCAGCAGTTTGCAGAACGTCTTTGTATGGTCATTGACCAGACAAACTTGACGATCAAACAAACAATATTAATTTGTTTTCATTGCTAAATTCCCTTCAGTATTACTCCTTGAAAATTGGGCCCTTCTAAAACGTTTGGTCCAATACCTACCCCGCAGATACTAGATGGTCATTTTATGGCACACGGACTAGACAATCTTGCAAGCAATCTTTACACAAATTCGGGATAGTTCAAGATTCAAGATTTCTTTTCCCGATATTTGTTTTGGGGGGGAGGGGAGGGTTATTTAAGGGAGAGGACCATGGTCGACAGGTGGTGGCAGCCTATTATCATAGTTTGGCTTCTCCCGTTATCCCTAAATTTTGGCGCACATGTCACGGCGTCACGCGTCGACCCAACTCAATAACAACTGGAAACCTTTATGCGTAGTTCACGTTCCCTGCGAAAGAAAGAACATTTGCGGATAAGGAGGGGATGGTGGTGTGCATACTTGAAAATCTCCCCCCCCCCCCCCCCCCACTCGACCCTCTTAAGGTTGTTTGAAACTATAGAATAATTTCAATAATACGTTGTTTGTTGCGGTAGCAGTATGTTTTTTTTTCTTTTCTAGTTCCAGTTCCTCAGTTGACGCTCGGATTAGGCAAGATGGCGTCGAGTTGTACAATGCATTATGGGGCCGCCTAACTCCAGGATGTGTTCCTCCGCAGGGGGTGAGTATGGGGCAACCGATGCGATTGTACCAGTGTTATCTGTGTGTTTACCATTTGCTAGAATGGTCCTGCGATTTCGGTTGGAAATCAAATTGATCATAAAATGTTCCAGCTACGTGGTGTTGTTGCCAGAGACACTCAATTGGGCACAGAATCCTTTCAATTTGTGTTCTGTTTGAAGACTTCTTCACTGGAAAGTAAGATAAGGGGGTTAGTTTCTAAATAAACTGTGGTGCTGCGTTGTTGGGGAAATGGAAACGAACGTCTGGTCTATGAGAATATCTGAATATCATTGGAAGAAGCTAGTTTGCGAAAACCTAAACTCTAATTTTGTTTGTTTTCTAGATGGGTATCGTAATAGACTTGAAGGAGCGAAAGATTATGAGTTTGTCGCCTCTCCCACCTCCTGTCTCTCCGGTAAGTTCTCAACTTCAACTACAGCTTGACGTCACAATAACGTGTAACTAAGCAACCTCTCTGGTAGGTATCTTTAACTGATCTTACATGACGGGCTGGCCTCCGAAGAAAATATCACACATGGCCTGACGACAAGACTGATTCTTACGGTAGTAAAACAAAGACGAACACAAATTTGAAATGTTGGAATATGAAGTAAATCGAGAAAAATATGATAAAACGTAGCTTGGAACTAATGATTGAAGACAGAGAAAAACAAGTTTAGCCTTCTGGTACGAGCGTCTGCTAGAGAGTGTCGGCTAGTCGGCAAATACCCAGTTGCCTCAGAAGAGCGCATGTAATGTGTGATTATCCGGGCAGATCTATTTTGTAGGCGCTGTAATCTGTCGATGTCTTGTTGTAGTAGACTGCTGTTAATTTTGCGTTTCAAGCCTAACTTATTTCGAAACGTTAAATTCTCTCCACTAATAAGCACGTCCGAAAACAAGCTCTCCCCCTTTAAATAAGCTCCACTGAAACGTCCTTCGATATAATAGGGCTATATTTGGGATTTTGTGAATAACATTAACGTTTTCTTAAGGGATCCGTGAGCGGTGAAGAATCCACTACATCAAGAAAAAGCCACAAGCGAAAAGCATCCAGGGCAGCCTCACCTGCAGGTTGGTAAACGAATTTAATGTAAAAGACTAGGAGATTACTTTCATTACAGAAACGAAGGAAGGAAAAGCGTTACAGTGAGGGTACACAACGGTACAATTCAATTAAATATTTAAAAATCCATTTGAAAGTGATGGTAGAGATTTTGTCCAGAGATGATTTATTCGGTTCCTTTCTCCTTGCATTCAACTTTCTCTTTCTTTTACTGGGAGAAGTCAGAGAAACCGTTTCAATTTACTCTTTGTCACGACACTAGGATCTCTATTTGGCCTTGAATTTTTCAAAACCTTTCTTTGGTTGAAAGCAATAGCTTAATACGTCCTCGCCTGATTCTTACTGTTCCTTTTGAATTCTTTTGTTCCACAGATCTGAGTCATTTGGATTCTCAACCGGGCACACCTATGAGTGTTGAGTCTGCAAATTCTGATGCCAGCAAACTCCGCCTCAAAATTAAGGTAATTATATTTTAGTTTCCAGTCCCTTTAGGATCTGCAGTTTTGTTTTTTTTTACAGAACTCTCTCTTGCTGCCTATCATTCCACTATTCCTCATTATTAACCCCTTTGCTAGAGATATTTTTACAGGTGACTGACGCATGAATGTAACAGTGACCTTAACCCTTCAATCCAAAACAATGACTAACATCTCACTTCTCCTTTCAACATTACCACTTGTTCAAACTACAGGCCATAGTTGATCAAAACTAAAGCAAATGATCACCAAAGATGACTTGATGTTTAAACAAAATCTCCCAACATTTACCATCAGAATATACGGAGCACAGTGTGGAGAATGTGCATTTTAATGCTTGTCCTGATGACACCAAAACGCGTTAGAGGACCGAGCAATACAGGATTTCCAGTGTCCATCCTGGGCATTTAAGTCCTGGCCCAGGTTGTTCAAAGAGAGGAGAACTTTATCCTTTATATTTATTACTTTTGTTTGTTACTTATCATTATTGTTATCATCCAGTGGATAAAATGTACTTGAACCAATACATTTCAATTATCCGCTGAATAAAGTTATCTGCTCTTTGCACAAATGGGGCCTGATGTCTAACATTGTAATATGGTGACTTGGATGGATTCCCAGCCTTTTTGGGCACTCGCGAACTTTTGCGCACCCTGGAGGTAGAGGATAAGAGCCGAACAATAAACGGTGGGAAAGTCTGTTCCCCCCCCCCCCCCCCCCGCCCACCTTCGACGTTGTCTGTTATATGCGTTATTTATTTATTTATTTATTTATTTATTTATTTATTTATTTTAGATTGGCGGTGAAGAGAGCGGCGCCGAAAGTGGTGGCGAAAGGGGAATAAAGCCAGATCCCGAGGGCAGCTCGACTGAGCGCAAAAAACACAAGAAGAAGAAAAAGAAGTACAAACACAAAGATGACCGAGACTTGAAAAGGAAACTGAGTACCAGCAGCAGCAATTATGATTCGCCACTCATGTTCGATACCAGTCTCACGTAGGTTAACGTTTCACCTCTCCAAAGTGAGGCTCTTGCATGATCGCTGTCATGGTTACTTTCCCGCGTGACATGGAACCCACCGAGGTTGTTCTGTCTTCTGAGGCTTTGAGGAAGTAAAAGATACCTGATAGAAAAGATAAGCTAACTTAAGGAATACACTGATGGAGAAAAAGAAAACTCGCAAGAACTGCTCCCAAGGATAACATCTTCTGGCTATTCTCGTATTCTATCATTTGACAGTCTGTTAGCGCGATTAGACAAGCCAAGCTGTGGCGAAAATATCAGAATTTTTATTGTCCTTTAATAGATGTGAATGCAATGCCAAGTGGCACGAGTTACAAGAATCGGAAAATGATTAACTCGGGATCTTACCATTCCTACAAGTCACTGCTACACTAGTAAGGGATTTTTTACGTCGGTGCCTCGTTATACAACGGTATTTTGCGCGGCTTATCACTTGAAGTCCAAAAATAACATCGGAGGGGTGACGACGCACTTTTCAGAGCTAATAAAGGACAAATAAATTAGTAAAAAATAATAAGTTTTACTTCCAAATTGAAACTCAATTGTCTCTGAAAAATGCGTACTCTGTTTTCCCCGCATAGTTATGAACCGCACAAAAATACCTTTGGACCATCTCGTGATGCGCAGAACGCATGCACAGTAACAAAAGGAGGCACCGCCCTCAAAAAGCGGAAGTCACGTTCTATTATTTTCCTTTGCGATTATTCCAATTTCTTTATTTTGCCTTTAACAAATCAGAAACCTCTTTGTGTTAAAGTTCTGTTTAAACCGTGAATTTCGTCATTTCACTGTGCAGTTTGAAGACTGAATGGTATTATTGTCGTTCTATTGTGTTTCTTGCGGCGCCACTCGGGATTTAGAGGAACTTGTCTGTAACTAAGCTAAAACTAAAGTAAGACGAACTAAAACATTTGTACATATTTCTGGTATTGAAACAGGCTGAATAAATTGTTTATTTTACTGCCGCTGTGTATTCGTTATCGCTTCGAGAATCAGTCGATCCTTTTGTTCCAATAGGCAGGTGTTACCGGGATGAGTATCCGTGAAAAAAAAAGATCGTCATTTCGAATTTTGAAACCTAATTTGTTCCTTTGTTTTAAAAAGATCATGGATTTTTTTTACCTATTTTGTTAAAAAAAAAAAGTGAAATAAGACCTTGGCTTTGTTACAAAATGAGAGGAAAGAAAGCAACTCAATTATTGAGAGGAACAACCCGTGATCTGTTCTAGCGGCTTCTGGAAACAAAAATGTGAGAACTTGAAAAACGCTAGCCAAACATTTTTCAAGTTTGAATTCATTCCGACCTACTATGTCCCTGGCCAGAGGCACTGATCGACAGTTTTATTGCACTGGGGGTGATGATTTATAACAAAACAAGACATTTTTTTGTTTTGTTTTGTTTTGTTTTTGCTGACAGACAAACAGGTTTTGAAGTGGCATCAAATTCGCGAGATGCTTCCCCTTTAATGTCGTTTTTTGCAACACAGTGCAAGGCAATGGGCTAGCTAGTGAAAAAAAGCAATAGCCTACTAGGGCATGCGGTTAGTTCGGGGAATAAGTATAAACTAATTGGTTTTCAGTGTATTTTCTTCGTTTTGTTTGTTTTTGTTGTTATTGTGTTTTTGGCGCGTTTGAGCAAAACTTGATCTCCCCAGTCCTCTCTCCCTCCTGATTTGACCGAGTCTGTCCCAGGACCTACATATTTTGTGAACCGGGAAAATAACCCAGTTGCCACAAAACAACCTTGCAGGAATTGTGTAGTTACGGGGAAATGAAGGGCAAAAACTGGCTTGTTTTTGTAGCTATTCTGTTTATTTTTGACAGGTTCTGTCTTCATATTACGGTAAGTTTTTCTGTGATTGTTTTGGGGGCAGAGAATCGAACAATGTCTACAAAGCAACGAATTTGGTAGTTCGATCGATTGAACTTAATTAAGGATTATGAAGTGTCATGTTTTTCACTTGTTTTAGTTTTAGACCAAGAATCACAAGCTTAGTACATACAGTAAAATGCTTATACACTGATATGATGTCCGTAAAAATACGTCATAGACATGTGATTTCCCCAAGAATATACATGCCTTGCATGGCACTCCGTTATACTGATTGTGAGGTGCTTTGTGATTTGTTAATTGTTCATCTTGACGGCAGAACGAATTCGTTGTCATCTAAGGGCTACTTGGTACAAACCATGTGTTGGCATGGAAATCATTAATCAATTTATGGGAAGCAACCTCAAGTTTGATGCCGTAATGCTTGGTTTGATGAAAATATACAAATGCAATTCTGAATGATGTCATCAGGCTGGTGTATACTTTAGGTACAACACAGACACCAAAGGGACACACAAAAGTGTCAGTTTTATCCGGTTGTCTGTATCAAGCGCACTCTCACAAAAATTATAGATGTGACGGACTCATGTTTTATCAAATTTTTTATACAAAAACTAGAGCATGCAATTTAAAAGAAACATCTGGAACGATTCTTGAATGTCTAAACTGCAACTTACTTTCAAACTCCAACTCATTCTAATAGTCTCGCATTAAAATTAACTTTCTGCCAGTGCTTCAAACACTACTGACAACATAATCATTTAAAATATTCTGTGACATTTTCAGTTTGTGGTTGAGCCAGACGGACTGAATATTAGACAATTTATGCAGATAACCACTGTCCATAAAGTGAGGTTAACTTTTTATGAGAGCGTGTGACTGAGCTCAGGTCACAGAAAAGTCTCCGTTGTTGATATTAAGTGGGCTAAAGTAGGGGAAAATTTATGACGACAAACAATATTCAAGAGACAATAAAACAAACACTACTGTCCATAATAAGCTTGTGTCTGTAACGCACAGTTCCACTGTATGGGTAGTTAGCAATATAATTTATGCAAAACATAGAAGCTGGATAAAATAAATTTGTATTAACATGTATGCCGTGAGCTACTGAAGTTTTCCCTTTGCAAATATTATAACAGTCTCTTATTAACACTTATTCAGTCAACTGAAAATGTATATTTCAAATTTGTTTTATTTAGGGATTTGATGAATATGAACCTGACTCCATACATCACAGGTCTCGAAGAAACGTATATGCAATGTCTGGTAGGTATCACAGTTAATTACAATAATTATTATTAATAAAACTAGATTTGTATGACTTCAGAGGTCGGTCATACTGTACAGGATGAATGATCTGACTTGATGTATGTTCACACTATTTTAGTTATGGCAAGTCAGATAATGGAAATTTATACATTTCAAATGCGTGCATAGCTGATGGTTTTGTCTGCACAAAAGTAAAGTTTTGGCTGAGGTACAAGTCACAAGTTCAGCATCTGACATTGTCTGGTGCTAGAAAATATCCGTGCCCTCCAACCCCCTCTCCCCCCCTCCCTGCACAGAGGTGGTTGAAAATTCCACTGGGTATGGTCCTTGGCGGTGTCAAAATAAAAATTTTCAAAGGAAGGTATGAGAGATCAAATAGAAGAAAGATCCTCTCAGTTAGTACGAAAAAGGAAGCCTGAAAAAAAATGTTAAAAAATATGTACGAGAGGTTGGCGGGGGCATCCAAACCGTAACTTTCCTCTAGAAGGGAAAAAAAGATCAAGAGAGGTACAACGGAGAGATCAACATCAACAGAGGGTGACCCAGTCAGTCAGGCTGCTGACCAAGAACATTTCTTAATGAGGGCGGAGATGGCCTCTCTTATAAGCCTCTTGGTTTCTTGAGGTCTCCTCGCCATTATCTTGACTTGTAATTTGAATGTTTTCTTCTTTTACCAAGGCAAATAAATGATGATGATGGTTTTGTCTTTTACTATGCTTTACACTCTTGAAACAGAGGGCCCACGCACTTACATTTCATAGCATGTAAATAATCCATGAGGACTATTCACCTTGTTGGACTAACTCAGCTAGCCAGGTCACCTTACATCCATGTCAAGAGGCCTTTAAACATTACATGGCCCCAGACATGTTTACAACTAACCTGAGGGAATGTCTGTTGAAAATGTAAACATTGGTTTAAATATTCAAAAAACATTAAAAATTAAATGTGGGATGATTTGTTTCAGACAAACCTCAGCCATCTCATGAATACCCCATTGTACTTTTCTCTGGGGTGGATTATGACAGCGTCTCCAATAACGGTTATTACACTCGGCTGAAGGAAGATGAGTTCATTGTGTGGGGCAAGACAATAACTGATGAACAGAGAGAATTTCGTTATCGATCAGTGATAGTCATGCCTGGAAGAACACTCAAGTTCAAAGGTAAATGGCATCATATGATGTTTGTACTTCATGCAGTGAATGTACTGTTCACCAGTTTGGTATCTGGTATATACTAATACTAAAGATAAAATGTCACACCAGTGTTGCTTGGGAATCTAAGAACCTTTGGAAATGTCAAAGATTACTAAAATTGAATGAGCTCTTTCAAACTTTCCAGTGAGCTTTGAATAGTTTTTGTGATAGTCTGGTCTTTTGTGTTATACACCTAGCCAAAATGATGATTTGTTTTTAGTTAGGTAACAAACCTCCTCAGTTATGTTGACAAATTACATACAGTGTTATTCCTCCACCCAATCTTACCTAGGGATTGACCCACCCTCCCCCCCATAAACACACTCTT
This sequence comes from Pavona decussata, assembly GCF_977016875.1. Lineage (NCBI taxonomy): Eukaryota > Metazoa > Cnidaria > Anthozoa > Scleractinia > Agariciidae > Pavona > Pavona decussata. Next base: position 680,729 of record NW_028145446.1, on the reverse strand, counting down.
GCCTTATTTGAGCTATGTATCCTAGTATCTCCAATTTTCATGGAGTTTAGATTGCAAGAGTCTGGCAAGGTTGGCAGATATCCATACACCAACTGAGTCAAGTACAAAACATCAACTTTTCCAAAGAACTTATGCCAAGAGCCCAAAAAGTGAATCTTTGTCAAATACGTGTGGGATACATTGCTACCCCACACTTATGTCATAGCTTGAAAATGGGCAACACCTAAATTTAATTTAGACAGATTAATAAATTTTGTAGGTTTAAGGTTCATGAACAATGTGCAAAGATCAAGCCCTCGTGAATTGATTGATTGATTGATTGATTGATTGATTGACTGATTGACTGATTGATTGGTTGATTGATGGATGGATTGAATGACTGACTGATTGACTGATTGATTGATTGATTGATTGATTGATTGATTGATTGATTGATTGATTGATTGATTGATTGATTGATTGACTGATGCATGGATGGATTGAATGACTGATTGATAGACAGATTGATTGAATAATTGATTGATTGATTGATTACAGCTGCCTTTACAAGTGGAAACAAATTTTACTCATCCATCAACAACATCACAAACATCTCTAATATCCACTTGTGGATGTTTAACAACCAAGACATTGGTGGCTCGTCAGGCATCTGGTACACACAGTGGCTGCATTGGGAGATGGATTTCTCTGTGAAAGTGGAACAATGCCCGAGTTGCACAACTCTTAACTGCGGTGGAAAAACCTGTTACTTTGGTACCTGTGGTGTTGATGGAAACTGCCAGTGCTTAAGAGGGTATTCAGGATCAAACTGTGAAACACGTAAGTACAGCCAAACCCCTGACTTAACTTAATGTGGATACCTCACTGCTCTGACAGAGGGCTAATGCTTGAAATGTCAGCACTCAAATCTCTTTACAGTTGTCAAATTACCTTATAAAAGTTCTCTATTGATAAAACCAAGCATCACCTCATTTCCATTGACATTTTTGCCGTCCCCAGCCCACGCATGTTCCTAAAATTACTTACCATAAAGACAGTATCTAGATATAGTCTTAGGTCGTCCGGCGAAGTCCTCCTTCAACCGCCCAGAATCAAGACTCTGCGTACGCTGGGTGATCGTAGCTTTACCGTAGCCGCACCAGCGCTCTGGAACAATTTACCGAACGCAGTTTGCTGCGCACAAAGTGTTCAATCTTTTAAGGACAGGTTGAAAACTCATTTATTTCGTCAAGCCTTTGACCTTTATTGAGAATTGTATTTTAGCCATTGACCTTGCCATTGTAATTTTAAATTATATTTATTTAGGATATCTTTATTGTAAAGCGCGCGAGAGCATCTGTTTATGATTCGCGCGCTATATAAATAATAAATTATTATTATTAAATTATTAAATTGTTATTCTGACATGACTATAAGTGATCGAAGATGACATTACAGCCCAATGTTTTGACCTGACAGCATTTAAGTACCAATAATATTATTGCACATATTTGCATTTGGACACCTGTTGGATGTCAATAATTTACAATAATTATTATTGTACATGTAAATAGAAGCCCAAACACAGTCTTAACTTGTAGTCAATAATATTAAATTGATTAACACTATTTTCTTTTGGCATTTGCAGGACCCACCGATGTTGATAATTACCCTTCAATTCAGTATCCTCTCATTTTATTTCCAAATGCGTACTTCACTGGTACACCACAGAAAGTCGCACCTGACACTTTTCAAGTGTTTGCCCAAAACAGCCAGAGCCAGTTGGTGTATACATACCGATCCATGCGTATTCTGAACAGAAGGAAGGTCACCTTTTCTCGTGTTGATCACAATGTACTGTACGAGATCCCCATCGGAGGAGACATTGAAGACATTGCATCTTTCATGATTATGAATGAAGAAGTCGGAGATGACTTGTGGATCAATTTTTCACATGCAATTGAACTGAGTTTTGCCGTCAAAGTGGAAGATGTTCCTGCAGCTTGTACAAATTGTAATGTGACTGGTGGCTCTTGCTTTACAGGAAGCTGTGTGTGTCTCCCTGGCTTTACTGGGGCTAACTGTAATGGCTAAGTAAAGCGTCGCTTAAAAATTTCCATGTTCAAGATTGTACAAGTTCAAAATGTCTGTTTTTAGACATACTTGGGTTTTGACAGACAAAAAATTATGTTGCCAAATATCTATTAAAGAGATATTCTTTCAACATGGGCAGTCATGTACAAGAATATGATCCACTGTCTCAGTAGCTAGTACCACGTTACATAATTTTTACATTTGTACAGCATCATAAATAGTATTATTAAAAATGTCATCACTAGATAATGCAATTCCAGAGTTTCAATTGGCTTAACGGTCATGGTTTATCAGCCATTATACCATGCCCGAGAAATAGCGACCATTAAATTGTCATCTGGTTGTTCTAGTGAAGCAAAATCAGCACAATCTAGTGATAATTCTTGGATGTTTTTAAAAAAAAAAACAATATTATTCCACTCATGCTTGTTGGATATGAGATGATCATAGCCAATCAGGTGCATTTATTTATCATCTCATATCCAACAGGCACTCATGGAATAATTGTTTAGTATGGAAAATACTGCTCAGTAGTTTTTGTTTACTGGCCACACCCCAGGTTTTTTCCCACACACTGAACCCTTTCAAGCCACCTTGTCCAGCATCATAAATAGCACCACAAGAAAATATTGCTTAGCAGTTTTATTTGATACTAAGTTGAAATTCTTTTGGTGTTTATAATTTTACATGTAGATAGCCCTGTTGAGTGTTACATTAATGAATACATTTTAGGATTTGACATGTGCACATGTTAAGAGTGAAATGTATCAACTGAAGTGGTAATTTAGCACTGGCTAAGTTTAAACTGCCCTTGAAATGGAAAGGCAAGTGATTAGTACACTTTATGCATCAGCTCGTAATTGTTCTGTGTGCATTTCAGTATAAAATTATGTATCTCTGTATTAGGTAGCCTACATTTTATATCACAAATACTTTGCAACACTTTGCATACATACAGTAATCAAACAGTAATTTTATGTAGTCTCTTTAGTGCAAAATTATATCAATATTTTTCTGGACATTTTCTTATGCATTTGTGTAATATTTAACGTGAAAGATATTTATAGCTGCAATACATTTCATACACGTTGATGTAAATATTGACAACCTTTTTTGTAATAAAATTGCACTGGTTGAGTAACCATATAAATACAGTAGAACCCCGCTTTACGACCACTTCGTTAATATGACCACCTCGTTAATACGACCATTTTTCTTAACGAATTTAAAGTCCAGTCATTTCCTTAGTTTTACAACCTCATTAATCTGACCACCCCGTTATTACGACCACATTTTCACGGCCGGAAGGTGGTCGTATTAACGGGGTTCCACTGTAATGCCTTCTGTAGCTGTTTGGCCTTCCCCCACATCTTGCCCCTTGGTTTAATTCTTTCATTATGACAAGAGAGTAAATAACTGATTTCTCCATGAAATCTTTTGTTGAGGGACAGGACAACTCGGATTAATATTAATCAAATTATTAATCGTAATGATTATTATAATCCACTTAAAGATTATTATAATCCACTAATAGATTATTATAATCCATTAATGAGGTTTGAGCCGTGCCTTAAACTGGATTATAATAATCTATTACCAGATTATAATAACCCTATTATAATCTTAGTATTGTAATTATTTATAATCCATGGATTAATATTAATCCGAGTTGTCCTGCATGTTGTAACCTATTACTGGTTTGTTTTCTGTAAGTTGGTGTGTGGGGCTTGGGAAGGAGTGGGAAGGATACTCCTTGAATCATATGTGCGTTGATTACAAGAGTCGTTCAGAACCAGGAATTGTTTCATTTATCTACGACTTCACCCTCAGCAATATTCTATGTTTTGTGGCAAAAGTAATTAATAGGAATTAATAGCGTTTCATTTCCACTTAAGTGTACTTATGATGTAGTGTTCCACAAAAAGTTGAGCGAGGGGGGTTCTTTCAACTTTTGTTTTTTTTTTTTTTTTGTTGTTGTTGTTGTTGTTACTGTTGTTGTTCTTGTTTATTTATAATAATTTCTGTCGATAGCCCCTGTCTTTTTTTATCGGACTCACACTACCCCCCTGCCCCTCCGGACAAGACGTGGAACCCCTATTTCTTTTTGCTTTTTTTTTGGAGGGGGTGGGGGCAAGGTTAGAGTTCTCTGACATTTGACCTTTGTTTTTAATTTATTCGTTTCAGTCAGGCAAATCGTGCCATTACTGTCAGACTAGTCCGAAAAAGAGTATAAAAGACTTCAGGCGTTCATTTTGGCACCCTGCGAGCCGAGTCTTTTTTTGTCTTTTTCTTTGCGTTTTCGCCCTTTCGTTTTGTTGACCAAATGCAAGATTTGCGAAGGCCTGGATCGAGAGTCCTGTTGTTTCTAAAATGGCGTCCGGTTCGATTTTAGGTTCGTTTAGTCCTCACTGGGGACAACTAATTTTTACACATGACAGGAAACCCCCTGTGCTGATCAGCAAAAATTTGGTGAGATTAGGAAGAAAGGAAGGTGAGAAACAACCGTGAAATGCCCATACTCTTTTTACAAAAGCTCTAATGATCTTTGTAGAGCTAACTGATTCTGTCAGCTAATTTATTAAAGCTAAGCGTTATATTTAGCAGTGATAGTACAACACAGTGTTGTAGATTTGTAACGCAGACCAAAAAAAATATAAAGCATGAGCAGGAAACTAATTCCCAGTAGCCTTAAATTATAACCAGGAGAAAACAGCCAAGGAAATTGCCAATATTTTGATTTCAGGGGATAAAGACTATTTATCATTCGATGCATTTGTTCTTCCTTTGCATTGGCCGACAGCAAACCACGTGATCTGCAAATAACTGCCTACAATAACTGCACAATACTGGCCAACTGTGTTTTGCTACAAATAATATTCTGCTCACGTGTAATTGAAACCACCCCTGTGTGAAAATGGCAGATCGCTTCACTGAGCTGTCAGAGAATGATTTGACATCTTAATTAATGATGAAAAACAAACTCGGTGATCGAATGATAAAACAATTATTGAACTTGGTTATCACAAAATATTGTGATTTGTCTGTGTCTCGCAGATCAATTTATTTGCCTCAGCCTTTGGCTTCAGCAAATAATTGATCTGCTTGCCACTAAAGTGAAAAATAAATAAAATAAATAACCTTTTTACAAACTTTTTACAAGTGCTAGTGGGGCCGAGCATTGTGTGGTTCCAGAAAATATCCATACCCCCCACGCATGGTTCTTCCAATCAGTTTAAAGCCCCCCACCCCCATGGAATTTCCATTGACCATCTGTGGGGGGGGGGGGGGTGGTATGGATATTTTCTGGAACTACACATTAAACTTCACAAAGAAATAATTTAAATTGAAAATAACTTGGTTAAAAATCCCAACTGGCAGGAGGCAGACCAGTTGGTTTTTTACAAGCATGGCTGAGGAGTTGAACTCAGGGCTACCGAGAAACAACTCCAGCGAGCGGTCAGAGCGGGACTTGAACCCGGGACCTCCGGATTTCAAGTCCACTTGACCACACTGCCTCCCTGACAAATGACAACGTTTTGCTCAACCTCGTCCAATCATTGTTAAATATTTCAGACCAAAATGTCTCAAAAATCATACCCTTTGGTGCCGCACATACCTACATAGCTTATATAAGGTTGTACCCTGCCCCCCCCCCCACCCCCCACCCCAAGAAAAGACAAGCTTTATGAAAAACATGTATCAATCAGTCAATCACATGTAAATGATCAGACAGTTAATTTGATAGAAGGTCAATCAGTAGCGGGGTCCAACCCTGTGCATGTTTGTCACGTCCAAACAATGTTAAAACCTAGTAACAATGTTATAATAGGATTTTGTGGTAAGACAGAAAGACCAATATCAACATCTTGTTGGAGGCAACATTTCTGAGTAATCATATGCCACACTAGATGGTGCATGTCATTTGGATGGCCCAAAGCCACCATTGAAAGCAAGTTTAACACTCTGACACAGCTAATACCATGGGCAAGCAATAATATGACAGCCAGAGAAAATGCCTTATTTTTCTTTGTGAAGTGGACAATACACACGGGTAGCCATTGCTTGAGATTATGTATGATGTATATTTTTTTGTTGATTCACAGACTGTGATGTCAGCTTTATTGGGTCTAAATTTGTATCTGGGCATCACTGCAGCCTCTCTAGAGATTCAGATGGTAAAGTTTGGCTTCAGGACTTCAGGTAATATTAACTGCTCCCATTACTGAAGGTACTACTGCCTGTAAAGAGTCTTGAATCGTAAATCTGAGACTTGGTGAGATGCAGACACTTGGGTTTGAAAATGTGACTGATTGTAATACCCTGCTAGCAGAGCTTTTCTTTCTGACAAGTCTTTTAGCATGTACGTAGTTGTTTCCATCTCGTTCATGGCTTGTTTATGAGCGACTATGTACATGCTAAAAGACTATATAGAGTATATTATAAGATCTTCAGTCTACAAAATGTTACAAAATGCAAGATTCTTAGACTTTGCCTAAATAATGTTTGTGAGACTGGATTTTTCAAGAAACCATGTTGCACCCGTTGTATTTACTTCTCTGACTGGTCAGCATGTTGGATCTTAACATCTGGAGGTTAATTTTCAGCTCTCACTTTTAATCTTGCTCTGCATTCTGTGTAAGGAATGACTCTTGGGAACACTTTGAAATCCTGCTTTTATTATTTTATTCTTAGCACCAATGGATCTTTGGTAAATGGAAAGAAAATTAACAAGAATGAGGTGAGGAAATAATGATTCTGGTGTGACTACAATGCAAGAACAAGCTAACCTTATCCTAACCTAACCTAACCCCTTGAAAAGTGGTAATAGTTTCAGGAGCAAATAAAAGTTTAATCATCCAAAGCTATTTTTAGAAAAGCACAATATGTATGGTGATAATTACTGCAGTCTTATAAGTGACCTTCTTTGTCTTTACTCTATGTAGAAAATACAAATTAGCCACAATGATCAAGTGCAAATTGTGCACCGAAAAGGTCACCCTGAAAGTGGTAGGTTGAATTTGTTATGAGTCATTGCTTACTGTAAATACTCTACTTTCCACCTCAGTCATTGTTAATCTTCTAGAGGTATTTTGTCTGACTATTAATCTTTTTCTTTTCTGGATTGCAAGGATCATTCCATTTCCTTGATATATTTCTTCATTTGTGCAGATATTGCATTTGTGTTCCAAGACTTGAAGTTTCTAAGAGAAGACGTATCAGCTTTAGACAATACTCAAGAGTACAATATTGATACAGGTATATTTTAATTAGTAATTAACTTGTGATTGATTAACAGGATTGTTGAAACACAGGTCAGTAAGAAGAACTGGAAGGATGACAATAATAATAATAAGGATGATGATGATGATTCTGCCTTGTATAGTGCTGCTTCTACTAAAAATTCAGCTGGATTACATGTTTATTAGAGATTTATATGTTTATTACATGTTTATTATTTTTTGCTTTATATGACATTTTATGGCTATTTTTATTGTACTTAATTATCATTATTATTTCCACTCAATTTAGTTTATTATATACAGTAGGGCCTCTATGGATAGCAGTTTTTATCTTGTACAAAAATGAAGGAGTTACCCTATTAAAATAAAGGTTTCTTATCTTTAGTGGAACAGAGCTAAACTATATTCAAAGAGTTTTGCTATTAGTGAAAAAGGAACTTTCCATGAGACTTAAATTCAAAGCTAAAACATAACTAGTGTTCAGAATAAACAAAAATGCAAATTGTGGTGGATATGTTACAGTGTCACTCTGTACTCAAGGACCTTGGCCACTCATGCAATAATTTAACAGCTTTTCCTGATTGGTATCCATTGGAACTAAGTTTCATGTGAGTGAAATTCAGTTGAATCCCTGGGCTGGTAATTGGAGAGAATACTTAACAGCTATAACTTATTCAATAACAAATAAATTTTATTGAAGATTTTATTTTTAATAGAAAAAAAAATCATGTTGAATTTTTTGCTTATAAAGTAATTTCTTTGCATGAGATTTTAAAAATACATATTTACATACAATATGCTTTAAAATCTACAAATTTTAAGTTGTCTTAGAACCTTTGTAAATTATAGATTATTAGCAATCAACCCAATTTATAAGCATTCATTCAAATAATTTACGTGTAAGGGATGGTCATCAATCAGAACTGGGTGACAGTTTTTTTCCTCCTTTCTTTCCAGAGGAGGATGTTTCTGAAGATGAACAGATAAAAAGTACTGTAAAAAGACCACATAGTGAGGTACTAATATTGTCATTCATTCATTCATTCATTCATTCATTCATTCATTCATTCATTCATTCATTCATTCATTCATTCATTCATTCATTCATTCATTCATTCATTCATTCATTCATTCATTCATTCATTCATTCATTCATTCATTCATTCATTCATTCATTCATTCATTCATTCATTCATTCATTCATTCATTCATTCATTCATTCATTCATTCATTCATTCATTCATTCATTCATTCATTCATTCATTCATTCATTCATTCATTCATTCATTCATTCATTCATTCATTCATTCATTTAAACTCATCGTCAGTAGATGAGCTTGGGGGTTGGTGCCTGAAAGACCGGTGGAGCCACAGGTAAAGTGAGCCAAGCGAGATGCAAAACCATGGCAACCCTCTGAGTGGCAACCACCTGGCACCGTCACACTGAATGATCAGTTGAATTATAATAGAAACAAGAATACTTACCACATACAGTCACAGAGCTTTACTTACCAAAGGGCGGGAGGGTCTGGGAGCAACAAACTTGAAAAGCACAAGCTCCGGACAGCAATTGAACGGATGCGAAATGAACTGGCACAAACATGTGAGCTGTAAGAACCTAGGGGCTCCTGCAGAATGGAGTTGCTGCCCCGCATGCTTCTGCCATACGGGCACCGCTGACCACCACTTGCTTCTATTTTAACTTTGCCTAAGTTACATTTAGCCACATTTTATTCATACTAAAACTACTGTAGCTGTTTCAGAAACTGGGTTTAATAAAGCTCCTACAACTTTCATAATTTAGTGTGACCAGTTGTAAAGGAAAAAAGACCAACAGCTTATGTTCCCTCCCAGTAAACTGCAATTTGGTGTCAAGCATGGCAAGTAATATCTTACCAGAGTTTAGTTGGTGAGCCTTACAGTCTTGCATGTTATTTTAAACCTTTAAATCATTATATCAACCTACATATTCTTGTAACGGTTCTCTCTGTATTCCTTATAGTGCTTGTAGGGAGAATTTGTTAAATCATCAATTGAGTTACTAACTATGCCATGTTACAGTGCTACAACAACCCGTTAATGTCTGCTGGCCATATTAATGCAATACCTACTGATTTGTTTGTTAGACTGGTGATGCATATGAAGGCCCTGATGTGAAAAAGAGACACAAAGAAGAAGAAGCAGGGACTTCAACTAAAAAGAAACCAGAAATGGTGTCCGATAACTCCATTGCTGAAACCTTGCTGTGTAGCATCTGCCAGGTTAGATCATGAAAACAGTTTTAATAAAAATTATTAATGAATTAGCAAATGAAGTTTAAAAGTTGGTTTGTTTGATAAATAAATTGCTAAACTGGGAAATGCTGTGCACAGTGAATGTTACAATGTAGATCATCATCCTTCTTTTCTTCTCTCCTTACTCTATCCTTCCCTCCCTCCCATATGTCTTTTCTTTTGTCCTTCTTCACCCCTCCCTCCCTCGCTTTCTTCCTTCACCCCTCTCTTCCTTCCTTCCTCCCCCCTCACATCCGTCATTCCTTTCTCCCTTATTTCCTTCCTTCTTTCCTGAATTACCCCCTACTACCCTTACTTACTGTAATTTGCTTTCTTTTAGGATATCTTTCATGATTGTGTGAGGTGGGTCAACAGTTGTTTAAATTATTATTATTCTTTTAATATTAAGCTTGAACCAAAAGAGTTAGAGTTGGTTTACTTTGTTAGTTGAACAATAATTATTGTCCAGACCAACCCAAGAAAGTGAGACCAAAGTAATTTGAACTGTAGATATCCTTACTTAATAAACCTCAAGATGTCACTGTAACACTGGATATAGCCATTTTTTACACCTGAGTTAAAAATGTGTTTAAGTTGGTTAATTAGTAAGAATGTAAGAATGTTTTCCACAGAGTTCCACAAGTAAAACCATACAAAGTAATCACACTAACCAGTTATAACAAACACAAATACATTCATGACAAGTAAATGGGGCCAAGTGCAGGAAAACTCAGGTTCGTTTAGTAACTGAGAAATCAGAATTATCTATGCAGTGTAAATTTAAGTGCTGGAAGGAAATCATTGTATTTCCTGTTGAGCATTATTCTAACTACAGTCGAACCTGTATTAAGCGGTCACCCTCGGGGAATGGCTAAGTGACCGCTTAATACAGGTTGACCGCTTAATACAGGTTGTACAGAATCCATCACTTACTTGATTAAGAAAGTTCGGCGATAAAATGGTATGACAAAGGAGAGCATGGTATTGAAACGGACTAGTAAAACATTAACGCCACGATTGTGCAGCTCATTAGAAACTCGATTGCCTGGCACGCTATTTGTTACCATATTTCAGTGGTTTCCTTTAATTACAAAGTGACCTTTAAAACAGGTCAAGACAATAGAAATCAGCTTGTTGGGACTTAGCTTTGGGTGACCGCGACCGCTTAATAGAGGTGACCGTTTAATACAGGTCAGGATTACAATAATTAAGGGAAGTAATTTTCGGGACTTTGACAACTGACCGCTTAATAGAGGGTGACCACTTAATACGGTGCCACTTAATACAGGTTCGACTGTAGTCAGGAAATCAGTACACAGAAGGCAAAGAAAACCTACATTTGATGTTGGTTTTGGTTTGCCTCCTAATTGGTTAAAATTCAAGGTTGGACACAAAGTTTATTCCAGTCACATAACTAGCAATTGGTGAAGCAAAACCAAAGCATGCATGAAACTTCAACTGAAGATAGCTCTTGACTAATAATTAACTATTAATAATAATGAAATATAAGTATTAATGTAAGGTATTTTCCTCAGTCTGCAGCCATGTATTCATTCATTTTGTGCAGCATGTTATTCACAATGGATGGATCGCTCCAGTGATTGTCCTAGTGTAAGTAGTTTTTTCTCTAAAATAATACAAATACATAGTAAAAAGGAATTATGATGAAATATTGATGCCGAAAGCATATTGTTAATTTGCTCTGACTCCTTTCTTTGACAGTGTCGGAAAAAAGTTGAGAGAATTAGCAAAAATCATATTGTCAACAATCTTGTAGAAGCTTTTCTAAAGCAACACCCAGGTTGGTATTATTTAGTCACCCTCTTAAAGTAATGATTTATTGATCAATTAATCCTTAATAATCAGGTAGTAATTAATCCTTAATTAATTAGAAATTACAAGTAATCCTTAATGATTTATTGATATGTTGTTGGACAATCGAATGTTGTTTTTATGATCTACTTGTTATGTTTGCATTTAAGCACAAATGTGTATTTTTATGGTAAATGTATTTTAATTAGTAATAAGCATTGATTTAAAAGGTATTGTTCTGTTTTGCGTTGTTTCCTTGACAGAAAGACGACGATCAGAAGAGGAGATAAGAGAAATGGATTCCAAAAACAAAATTACAGACGATATGGTGGGTATATTAAGGGAATAAGACATTTTTTGCAGTCGGTGTTTTTCATATAAGCAGTGAAATAGATCAGCATAGATTCCCATCCCATCTCCCCCCGATTTAGTTGGGAGTCTCTCAATTTGATGTCTAACCAACATGTACCCCTCTCCTGATTTAGTCTTGAAAATTTGAAAACCTGGAAAAACTGAGCTGTTCATGCTTATTTTTTGCAGTATCATTGCGAGAAAACAAATGAGACAAATACTTTTCAAGCCTGGTAATTAATGTCCCTCCTAGTCTCATCATCAAACACAGTAATGGTCATATTCTACGCATAGACCGCTAGTAGTCAAAAGTAATTTTAAATAGAAGTGAGCCGTTATTTGGGTTTCTTTTCATTCTAATATGTCTTTTTGTTTTTATTTATTTTAATTCTCATCAAAAAATAAAAACAGCTGAAACCAAAATGTAAAAGAAGATCAGGTTTATTTGGATCATCACTGTTTGATGATGATGATGATGATGATGACGATCATGAAGATAGTGATGAAGAAGAAGATGACGAGGCGGAGAGTGGCGACTCAGATTTTTATGCTGAGGGAGAAGAAGCTTTGATGTATGAATGTTTGCATTTTAATAATTATACATGCTTTTAAAATGATTGACATTCAAGTAAGGTATTCTCTTTTGAGACCTTCATAATCAAAAAATGACTTTTAATAATTATTAAAATACTGGACTGAATCGTCTTCTGGTTTTACTTGCAGATCAAGCAATGTTTCTGTTGTCTCTAATACTGGTACCTTTGCACTTGTTGAAAATAGGATGATTATAGGCAACGCACGGTGTTGGCTATCAATCATCTTATATTCAACACATGCTCCTGGAATAATTGAGGGACAAGAAGCATAACCAACCTAAATGTATTTCAGATTGTATTTTGATATTATTTTAGCTCAGATTCACTGGAGTTTTTGTATGTGGCCTTGGATTCCTTTAGGAAGTGTTGCTCCAATGTTTTATCTGTCGTTTTGTGCTTTGTTTCCAATAAAAACCTATCATTATGGGGAAGATTTCCTTTTTTATCACAAAACGAAGTGCAAAGCAGCAGATAAATATTGGAGCAATGTTTCCTGAAGGCATTCAAGGCCACATGCAAAAAACTCTCTGGTGAATCTGAGCTAAAACAATTTCAAAATACAATTAAAAGTTTGAACAAAACTTACAGATTTCATAGTGTTGTCATCAACAACTTTTAACTGGATATTATGGCTAGTTGATTTTTGTCAAAATTAAAGATTACTAATGAATAAAATTCAACAGTAACAGTCATGGTGGATGTTCTTCACCTTATAAGCTCCCCACTTGTTTCCTAGTTGAGTTGACTTGTCCAACGCTGAATGTCGCAGTCTGGACATTTGCACATTTCATTAATTTGCATGTACAGTCAACTTCCTTTATTGCAGACACCCTCGGGACTGCCACTTAGTGTCCTTAATAGCAAGAGTCTGTAGTAGCAAGAATTTATTTCTGTCAAACATCTGTAATTTATTTTTGCTGCTGTCTGTATTATTGGGGTGTCCCCAAGGCAAGAGTTGACTGTACTAACTTCAATGCAATTTACAATTTGTTTCTTTAAATTCTAATGTAAAATTAGAAGGTGCTTGGTAAATAAACACTGTTTCAGGGTGGGCTTTAATGATCCCATTCAGGAAAAGCAATGTTTGAATATTCACTAATTAAACCAGTCGTCAATAGATCTTTGACTCTAGGGTGATGAATTACTCTAATGACAGTTTTATCAGCATTGTTTAATTAAAGTAATTTTTAATACATTTGTGATTACAGATCTCCTTTCACCATAGCACCTGCTTCATTGGGCAGTTTCTTCGGGTTTTCTTTATCAAGGTGAGTGGATGAAATGTTTTGGGCAATGCATCCTTACATAACATAACATAACACTGCTTCAAGATGAGGAAAATAAAATAATAATATTATAAAACAACATCTTGTAAATGAAAACTAAAGGTTAGCCCTATGACGTTTTCCTAACCAAAAAGATTAAAAAGATGTCAGCTATGTACAAAGTATATAAAATCATAAAATATTTAGGAACACTGATGTACAACAACAACAATAAATAATAAATGGGCAGCTAATGCATTATATTACTATTTAAGAAATCACTTAAACGCACTCTTAATACAGTCTAGACCTCAACAATAGACTTTGGTAGACCATTCCAGTCTTGCATGATTCGAAAAGGAAAAGAATATTTATATGCATTGCACTTTGCTTACGACACTTTTCTTGTGTTGTCAGCACATCTGCACACATACAGAACAAGGTGGTTTGCTTTGAGACTAGGCTGGGTGATAACATAATTTTTATCTCCTAAATGAATCAGCTGTTGTTGTTACTTTTGTATTCTACGTATTTCAAGATATGGTGCTACGCTATCCAAATTGGAAAAAATTTTGCTTATTCAAATTTGAAATATTCTGTCTCATGGGTTTAATATAATGACAATCTTCCTCAACATTTCAGTGGAATTCGCTTGTAAAGGCTTAAATTATTCTATTATTTCATTTCTTCATTTTTTACACAGCTTGGAGGTATTCATATTTTCACAATAACATTGTGAAAAGAACAGGACTCAGTAGCCTCCCTCGCAGATGCTCTTTTGGCCCGCTGATTGTGTGATAAGCCAAAAGAGTATCTGTGAGGGAGGCTAAGTATTCAGTTGCTAGTAATAACTTTCTGAAAGTTATCATTGCCTATCTCACAATGTTTTGATATTTCTGGAACAATGTGCCCACGTTTAATAATTTTTAATATTTATTTAGTTATTAATTTTAATTTTTTCTGCATTTATTGGTTTCACTAGATATGAGGAGTACACTGTGCAAAGTTAAAAGTTGATCATAACGTAAACTTTTCTATGGAATCACCTTACGTGTGAAACATTTCATAATAATGTGGCATGTTCACGATTGTTTCACCAATGGGTTATTTTTTTGTAACACTCTAGGCCTGTCCCCACCAGCTGTAGGCTCTGCCCTGGATATATTTCACCGGCTGTTTCCTCAGCTGCATGTGCAGCCAGTACCAGTGATGATGGTAAGTTCAACTGACACCCCAGCTGGCTTTACTCCTGCTGCAATAATAATAATAAATGATGATGATGATGATGGTGATGGTCAATGAAAACGCCTTGGCGAGTTGGACCTCCTCATTAATTATTATTATTATTATTATTATTATTATTATTATTATTATTATTATTATTATTATTATGATATTGTTCATGGCTTACAATCAACTTGTTTCGGGTGCCAGACCTGAAATCCAGAGATAAAGAGTTCCAGTCCCACAGCCACTCTATAACAACAAGCTGGAGTGTTTCCTGACAGGCCTAAGTCCCTTTCTCTTCCATTCTTATGCCATGTAAATAGCTGGCTGCTTTGCATCCTGTCAGATGGTATTTTTAATCTGTTTTGTTTATGAATTTGATCATAATTTCCCCCTAACTCAATGTTACTTTGAAGGCCGGACAATGACCCAGCCTTTTGTTCAGTGGCAGAGCAACATTGGTGAGGGGGAGGGGGACCTGTGTTACAAGTCGATGTATCATTGTGGCGCTTGAATTTGGAGATTGACTAACAGTATGTTAACAGTTTTGTCTATGAGTATAGCTTGGGACAGCCAAAAAGAGTGCACCTCTATCAACATTTACATTTTCCTAGAAAGATAAAATATACAGAACCAAGCTTCTTACTTGAAAACCAGCCTCTGTGCCAAAATAGAGCTTATTTGGAGCAATTTTGATTTTAAGGCAAAAAAGGCAGTTAATATGATATTCGGCATAAACCTTAAAAATGTGTTAATTATTGATAAAGTATTACTGAATATTGGTATAAACTATGAGAACACACATCAAGAACTGTATATAAAACTACAATCATATGTAATATGGTTGAGTGTCCATTTTAAATATATATTCACTTGACAAATCTCTTTCAGATACATCAAGCAGCAAAATATCTCCAGATTATACATGTACTCCAGATCAAAGACATGTTTTATGTCAGTGTTGTTTACAGCCTATGCCACGAGAATGGTCTGACTCAGTGGCCACAGAGAGCATCCCTACACAGAAATGTAAGTTAAACCTACGTCTATCAAGGTTGCAGGTGACTTTTGTGCTTCTGTACATATCTCTGGATGGTCTGAAAACTCCTAATAATTAGAGAATTATTTCTTAACGAAGTTGCCTATTAATTCAAAGGTATTTTTGCACAGTTGATGACTATGGGCAAAAAGAAGATCTTAGCAGGGGCTATTGAAATCCAAAACCCAAATTGTGGGTAACTGCACATTTTTGAACATTAATGAAGCCTCAATTTGCTAACTTACCGTGCCCAAAAAATATCATGCATGGACAAATTTTCTCATCAGACATCCAGTGCTTAAGTTCAAAATCTAATTTTTTTTTTATTTTTCTTTGTCATTTAAGGGTCAAATAAATTTATTATTATAAATGTTGTTTTTAAGGTACCATATGTTCTATGTTTTTCTGCCATCTGCTGTGGGGTTGTCGTAAGCCTGGTTGTTTAGGATGCCTCAATAAATTTACAGGTAATATTTTCAAAATAATTACTGTTAATTATTATTAAGTTATGTTTCTTTGAAAATTCTGTTTCTTTTTGCCAAATGAACTGTATAATAAAGTTTGGTATGCCATTCTACAGAAAAAAATTCTGAATCTCCTGAGTGGATGCCAGACTAACGTCCCACACACTGGCCAAGCATGTGACCTTGTTCCTACCACTGAGCTACAGGAAGGCTTTTTGAAAGCTAAAGCTTGGTTCATGATAAACTACCTATACTTCACATGAACTGAAGCTAATTACAGTTTAGGTTGATCCAAGCTTTAATTATTATTTATTAAGAAGTTTTCCTGTTGAGCCAAACATTGAACTTAATTCCGCTGAACTCAACTGAAACACAAAGTACTAAATAACAATACTGGTCTTGTTAGTCAGTGGCTTTTAAAGACAGATTACACTGTATGTTTCATTTAGTCATCCTTCACGGGTATATTACGGACTCACAATATGACCAGCTCCCAGTTGGCTCGATAGCTCAGTTGGTAGAGCACTGCACCAGCATCGAAGAGGTCATGGGTTCGAATCCCGTTCAAGCCTGAATTTTTATCAGGCTTTCTTTTCCCAACTGCTTAAGTTGCATGTTAACTGCAAGGATCTTTCCTCTAGTTGAACAGATCACACTGTAGGTTGAGATCATGTGTAGATGATAAGATCAGCGTTTGATCCAGAGTTGTTTGTCAGTGTTCACCAGTTGTGAAAATATACTCAACCAATCCAAATGATATCTTTGAAACTTAATTGTATGGTTCTAATAAATAGCCATATCTGCCCCGCCATCGAACATCATTGGAAATTCCGAGGGTGTGGGATCTCTCAAAGCAATGTTTTAAAAAAAAAAAGCCATGCTGTATATATTTCTCAAATTAAATTACTCTGTGAACATTACTCTACCTTCCCAACAATAATTTTTGGGCAAGGAAAGCATAAAATTTATTTAATAGACACATTTACAATTTTATCACTATCTATGGTTAATAATTTGCACATTGATTTTTAAGCTCCAGCTGCAATGTTTCAAATTGACTAAGTTGTTTTTAAATTAAAGCCTTAAAAATGACTTTCTGTAAATATTGCATAGCTGTAAATTGTAATATTTGACTTGCGTATCATTAACTTGACCTCATTTTATTTGTCAGACTTCAAGGTTGGGGAAAACAAACTTGCATCATTGATTAACAACAACACATATGAATCCAAAATTCTTATGGTAAGACTAAGTTAATTTAACCTTGTATCAATATGCATATTCTAATTGGGTTAATTACTATAATTAGGTTTATAAATATCAAGACATTTTTTATTTGGTGATCATTTCATTATTTTATTCTTGTAATGTGTATATTTGATGAAGTAGTGCATGATATTGTAGGGAGAAATAAATTAATTATTAAAAATAGATCATTGTATAATGCAATAATTTTTCCAGGGTTTTGATTGGCTTAATGGTCATGGTATATCAGCCATTATACCATGCCTGAGAAATAGCAATCATTAAATTGTCTTCTAGTTGTTCTTGCAAAGCAGAATCAGCAAGATCTGGCAATATTTCTTGATTGTCTCTAATACAAAAATTATTCCACTTGTGCTTGTTGGATATGAGATGATTATACCCAACTCGGTACTATGTGTTTCCCTGGCTATATCATATCCAATGCACCCTTGTGGAATAGTAAATTATTGTCAAATATACTGTGAACACTCTTGTAAACAGGCAACCAGCCAACCAACCAACCAAAATGAAGGTAAAAATCCAAGGAGAAACTTAACACAAATAAGCGAATGATCACTCCCCTACTCCTTAGAACCAGTCTGACTGGAACCACATTTTCTAATGTTCTAAAAGTTTGTTATTTTTGTTGTATTTTTTATATCTACCAATAGTATATAGTTTTTCTACTGGTTTACTTTTGGTAAAGTCTTTAACTTACTTTTTAATAGACACAATTGTATAAGTTTTGCTGTTTAGCTCTATTTGAAATAATTCCAATTTGTTGACAGGATTATCTAACAGAACAGAGTCTCACAAGAGACGACCTGTTGGGAAGATGTCTTCAAAAGTTGGACTCCAAGGAATACACTACCGGCGGTAAGAGTTAAAATCACTATATAATCAGTATAAATAAACAAATACTGCAGGTAAAATCTGGTGTCTGATTGAACCATTTTATTCATTCTGCAAAAACTTATTAATGATTCATAAGACCATTGACCTACCAAATGGTCGCTAAAACATCACATGCAGTGATTTTACAACCCGATAAAACCTCCTCCTTATTAGTATGCAGTGTTTACTGTTTATCTCGTATGCTAATTCCCAACGTCGATAAAAGCATCATTGTTATGAACTCTCTTGACACACGCTTTTCCAGGAAAGTTTTTGAAGCCGTTCAAAAAACTTGCAGCATGTGTTTTATCAGGTCTAAAACCACTCGGCTGCACCTTGTGGTTTTAAATCCCAATAAAACACTGCTGCTTGTGTTTTGAACATTACACATTAGAAGTGTAGCCAGTATCCAGTCTAGTAAGTTAAATGGTTAATAAGAGTATTCATGGTGGAATGAGCAATGTTGTCTTTTATTTCATTATTTTGATGAGGTGGGGGGAGGGGGTGGTAGGGCATTTGGTAGGGTAGGTATGGCACAAAAAGAGGGAGGGGTGGGGGTGAATTGAGGTTTAGGGAACAGATGTTGGAGTGGCGGGTATTTTATGGGTTAGTATAAATTAATAAATAAAATAAATAATAAATGGGAATTTCAGTGGAATCCGTGGAGTGGCTCTTCTCTCCACTGTTTCCAGGTCGAATTGGAATTTGGTATTATTTCCCAAAACATTGATAGTATTTCCCCCCAAAAAAACCACTGCATTTTAGGTAGTAACCGTTTCAAACCAGGCTGATTACACATTTTACCTTCAGTTGGTAAAGTGGTATGGCAGCAATCTAGTAAAACTTCTCTCTGAGTAAAAATACAAAAACCCTTACTAACATGACTACCATTGTTTAGATGCAGCACGTCATGACCTTACTTCTTCAACTGTGGTTTGCTACAGATGTGGGTTACGGAATTTCCAGGAACTGGCTTATCAGTTCCGCCGCGACATCCCAAGGGATGAATTACCAGGTAAATCTAAAATTCCCTGGCAGTGTAACCTGGTCTTTGTCATCACCCTCAATGCTGACAAGAATGTACAAGTAAATGCAATAAATTAATCGTGCCTTCTATTTAACCTGTAGATTCTGTTCATTCCCGGGCTGATTGCTATTGGGGGAAAAACTGTCGAACACAAAAGACCAAACCTCTTCATGCTAGGTGAGTCCAGTAATTTGCTGATCAACATGATTATTCTCCTCAACATTCTTCATACTACACCTCCTGAGGGGGGCATAGTGGGGTTACAAAAACTGCAATACCAGCCAGGAAAACAAAATGCTGAAATGCTATGTTGAAAATCAAAACACAGAACAGCATTCATACAATGAAATTATTGAAAAAGCATAAAAAATGGCCAGATACAACAATACCATAAAACCCCATTTCTCAGTCAAGTGTTGTTCTGGGATGAAATTTTTTTTTTTGTTGAACATGAAGTCTTGTATACATGTTCATGTAAACACCAATATATTGTTAATAGTCAACCATTATTTCTTTTAAAGACAGACTGCCTACTAATAGTAAATACAGAAGTATTTTTGCACAGTTTATGACTATGCGGGAAAAGCAGATCTTAGCAAGGGCTAACGAACGCATGCACATTAACAAAAGTAGGCACCATCCTTAACAGAGCAGTCAAGCCATAATTCCTGTTGGGCAAGCCTGTTCCATGTTCTATAACTGGGCTGCAAAAATGGCAAAAACTTCCATCAGATTTGCTGACATTTTGTTCTTTTTTCCTTATATCTGCAGTCGCTTCAATCACATATGTGAACAGACACGATTTACATAGCTGTTTTGATGTGACCACTTGGTGAGGTTCCCTGGCTTTCCTTTCACGATTCAAGTGTACATCTTGGGTGCGCTTCAATGTCAAGATTCATAGCCTGGAACCACTCCTTGGAAAAGACTGAAGTGACTTCAAGGAAAATGCGAGGTTTTTTAAACCAACTTCAACATGTTTGAAAATCAGATGAAACACTCTTTTGAGTATTTGATACAGCTTCTTAAAACTGTAAATAATTCTTGCAGAAATTGAAAGCAAACCTTCACCAAATTTGATGATAATTAAGATCACTTTTCCAAACCTCCTACGCAACTGTGTTTTCCTTTGTTTTCTTTTCATGACTTATTAATTTGTTTGAGAAGTACCAGCTAATAGTTTCCACTGGAGGAGCTTCTATGTTGACTGTTCACAGTTTCCCTGTTGCAAATAGTTTACTTATGCTACAGGAAAACAGAGGGAAGAAGTTGGCAAAATGTTGTCATGTGGCAAACGTGTCACCTAATTATTTAGACTGCATTTTCACACCATTTTGTTTAAAATATTATCGCTGACCTCTGATTGTTCAGGAATTAACTGTCATGCTCAACACACAAGGACATTTTGGCATCCTCTGTTCTGTGCAATCCTGTCACACTAGAAATACCCTTCAATTTTCTAATAAAAACAATATTATTTATTTAATACTGTGGTGGTTTTTGAATCTCTTTATAAAAGTATGAGTAGTAAGTCTCAAAGTATTAAATTGGGGACAATATAGTCTCCTACGTAGCCGTTCTTAGTGTCGTCACGCAACGCTCCTCCGTGTGGGGAAAAGCGTGGCGTGACGGCACTAAGAACGGCTGCGTAGGAGACTAGGGACAATACAGATCAATTTGGAATTGGAAATGCTGGTTTTCTGGGGAAAAAGGTAAGCCAGAGTACCTGAAAAAGACTTGCAACTCAACTTACAGAATAGAACCAGTACTACATTGGTGGAGGGCTGTGCTACCCCTGCTTCTAATTTCCCAAAACACCCCAGCAGTGTGGAATTAAAAATCTGAGTTTTTGTAAAGTGCTGGTTTTTGGACATAAAATTCAAGGAGTATTCAAGCACTAAAAACTGAGTTTTCAAGGAGTACTCAAAGCAAGTTTACTTTGTCTTGCACTGTTTCAAAATGTTTTCATTGGTCATGAATATCAACTTTAAAAAAGCTTCCTTGGATATAATCTGTCTCTGATTTTGAAATCTGCGCTCAATCCCTGAATTACTTTGATACCATCCCACATTATTTCCTATCTGAACAAAAATTCAAGGAGTTTTCTTTATTTTCAAGCACTTTCAGCAAAAATTCGTCCTTTCAAGGGCTTTTCAAGCGCCCTTGAAATCTAACATTAAATTCCACAGTTTTTCAAGGACTTCAAGGAGTAGCACGAACCCTGAAAATATATGCTGGAAATTAAAGAAGTGAAACATTGTGCAAGACAAAGACAAGTTTTATTTCATCCATCATCTTAATGCTACTGGTAATGTAACATTTTAGATCCAGAACAATTTCAACAACGTCCTACTTGTGAGTTTGTTTTTCACTTTTTTTTTCTTGGGGGGTCGGGGGGAAAAAGGTCAGTGCCCCACCACAATGCCCTGGGAAATCTGTCAGACTTCGTGGCACCTTTCATTCATTTGATTTTTGTTTTTTTCACGTTTTCTTCTTTTTTTTTTCTTTTTTCCTCTGATTGTTCTCTTTTTTTCTTGTTTTTTTTCTTTTTTTGGATTTTCTGATTTTTTTTCTTTTGTTTTGGAGATTCCTTTGCATGGGGATTTTTTGATTTTTTTGGGTTTTTTTTTCTGCTTTTAAATTTTTTTTACCCACTCAGCAAGTAGAACGATGTTGCCTGATTACAGTCATGTTTTGTGTTGAGAATCGTTAAAAATAAAAAAAAATGCGACCGTGGTGTTTCCATCGCGAAGCAGAAAGCCCTTGGGGAGATAATTCTTGAGAAGGCTTCCCACAACAGTGAACTTCTTTCAGTTCCTTCGACGCCGTCGGCGAGTGTATGGCCCATTCTCCTCCCGTCTGGCCTCCTGCATTAACAAAATTATCAAGTAAATAATACATCAGTAAGTCTTTCAGTTAAGTCAGCAAGATCTTACAGGCGACCCTCCTCATGAGCCAGCTATGGTCCACTGCTACTGCACCAGCATGTTGTACTTCACCAAGCTGTGCAAGAATGTTTTTAAGGGCAAAGGTTCAGGTTCCTAAAAGAAAGCCCCTTTGCTGAGTTTATAGAAATAATTATTTGAGGTTCATGAACTTACCTCTGCAACAAAAGCTTCTCCATTCCACACTCTTCTTACCCTCCTGCGGCGTGTTCGGTTGTTTTGAATCTGAGCCTGACGTTCCTGCAATGCAAGAAACATCTAAATCACCTTAGTTAATTTCTCACCTTCATCAACTCTTTGAATGACTTTTGCTTTCATTTCTATATTTGATTATTTATTCTTATTATTTTATACAGATCTCCATTTAAACCAGCTACGCTGAATTGGAATTTCTGTTTAAATAATGTTTATAAATAAATAAATAAATAAATAAAGTGTAAGGTAACATTATTAAGAGTCTCAGAAGCCTTTTGATCCCTGAATAGGAACTTGATTCTGAGAAACATCAGTAGATATAAAGTGGAAAAAGAAGATTGTCCACTCCCATCACCCCTTTGCTTTGAAGCACCAGTAGTGCCATTCACTATGCAGCTAACAGTTGGAGCACATATCAAGGTCCCCTCATCTTACACATCTGCGCTAGATTTGCACGTGAATGAACTCCTGGGGGTAGGTGTGGGTATTACAGAGTCCAAAAGCACAACAAAGGAGACTGGGACTCCAATCCCATTAGTGGTTGCCATGCTGGTCATATGGGACTAAAATTATAAATTCTACTTTTGAGCCAAATGAAAACATATTTGTATTATTGACCAACCATCTTAAGTTGGCCATCTCCAAGTTATTCCACAAAATCCCAAAGCGAGCAAGCTAAACCTAGTGTAAAGTTATCCGGAATTTGCATCTCCTGTAAACTTTTTTCAAAATAGGAGTCCGCAGCAGGACACTTTTCCAGCTAAAATGAAAAGAGGTGGCTCAATGCATCCATAATTTGTGCACTTACGCCAGTTGGCTGTCCCCAATTGGGAGGCAAAGCGTTAATGGCTGCCACTTGAGCCTGCAGATTTCCACTGGCACCAAACAATGCTTCAAAAGCAGCCCGCACATAATAGCACACATAACCCATTGTATCTGAAATACCGCTGGGGGACACATTCAATTCCCCACCAGTGGGTTCTGCACCTTCCTCAGTCTTCACTGTAGCAGTCATGGGTATTGGCTCAGTAATGGGTTGCTCATCTGCGGTTGCTGAAAAGACATTAAGTTGTGTTATCACCACGGAAAGGTTTAGCTCTTCGTTTGTTACTTTGAGAGTTGAGATGCCTGCCCCCGGAGTTGATATTGTTAACTAAGCTTGCCAAGAATGATAGTAAGTTGTAAACTTTGCTAGGTGGAAAACTTGAACAGTCCAAATTGTTGTATGTTAGCATTACAAATGAAATGGGTGTGGTCAGTTACAACACCCTCTTTTGTTCCACATTGAGCAAATCACTGAGTGTGTAATATTGCCTTAAATCCATGTGAACATTAAATACTGAGAACAAACTTCCAGGACCACTTACCTTGCCTGCTTCAGCTACATCTATGATAAGTGTTATTAGTTAAAAAAAGATGAAAAGGCTGAAAGTGATCTCATAATGACACTTCAGCTCCTGATCTTCTTAAAATCTTCATAAAAAGCCAGTGCACTATATATTTCTAACCTACTACGTTTGAAGGGAGAAAGTAAAATGAAAAGGTTATGGAAGTAATTTATTTCAAACACTGCGCAGTCCATTTCCACTTATGTAGTGACAGGAGTGAAGTTCACTGAGAATTCAAAGGAATGGGGGATCATGTTAAATTGTCTGTCTGTTGAACATTGAGTTTCAAAGAAAGTGCAGACACAATTTAACTGCAGGAAAACACGTATGTTACACAAAATGGTTTGCACAGAGCATTAAAAAAAATCTAGTCACTTGAGAAAAATACCAGTATGATCATGAGACTGCTTGACATTGTGGAGACTAGGGCAGTTTCTTACTCACCTACTTGGTAAAAGTTTTAAAAGAATTAAACCAAAACTCCCCCTAGAATTCCACATTACCCAAACTTCCACCTTCAATAATACAAACTCAAGAGCTCGGTTATCAGATATAACCATGATGATGATGATGATATATATTCCTGATATTACTCCAAGCAGTGTTGCCTCTGTCATTACAACTACGTATATGATCCATTACAGTTACTGTAATGGATCAATTTAAACGTAGTTGCCTTAATTCTGTACCCTGACCTGTTGAAATTCTGCCTGGCGTGGATGCATGCTGACTGATCAATGCATCTATAATTTGCTTGTGCTTCCATTATGGTTATCAAGTTTCTCTAAATTAAACAAGTGTATTCTTACAAATTCAATAAACATTGTTTTAATTGAATTTGTAGAAATACACTTGTTTAATTTGAAAGCTACAAGTGCTATAATTATATAATTAAGGCAAGAGCTCCAGTTTTTCAGAATAATCAGAACAACTATGAAGAAACCAACAGCGGTTTTCTAGATATCTGAGCTTACTTGTGTGGCTTTATGCCTTACCTCCTCCTAGTCTGGACCGCTTTGCATCTAGGGATGAAGCATTAACAGTATCATTTTCCGTTGAACAGAAAATTATGCTGTTGATGCTTCATCCCCAGATGCATGTAAGAGGTCCAGACATCCATGTCTGGACCTCTTACATGCATCTGGGGATGAAGCATTAACAGCATCATTTTCTGTTAATGAAATTGCTAAATTAGCATCAACAGAAAATGATACTGGGAAAATAACAAATTATTAAACTATTTATTAAACTATTTATTTGAGTGAAATGAAAAGCTTTCAGTACACCATCAAAGGGGACCAAAGATAGTTTAATTTACCTAATTAAAACATCCTAAGTTCTGTTGCAGCAAATGTCACTTGTCTCTCTGGTGAAGGCACAGCATAATTAACCAATGCTGGTTTTTCTTTGGTGACAATCTCAGTGTTTTCCAAGCAATCTTAATTAACTAAATATTTCCCACTAAATATTTCCCACTCATAGGAAATGGGTGAATGCTCAAATTATGTTGAAATTCGACCCTGTAATGATATACTGAAAGACTCTGTGGATCCAAGCAATGAATATTGGACACTCCCAAAAGCTTTCAGTACACCATCAAAGGGGACCAAAGATAGTTTAATTTACTTAATTAAAACATCCTAGGTTCTGTTGCAGCAAATGTCACTTGTCTCTCTGGTGAAGGCACAGCATACCCAATGTTGGTTTTTCTTTGTCACAATCTGTGTTTTCATGAGCAATCTAAACTCCTAGTCTTTCCTGCACAGACCAGATACAGAGAAAGGAGGAGTGGCCCATGTAATGTTTAAAAAACGAGCAGGAGTATTTTATCTGGTTTAGAACCACGAAACGCAGCTTTGAACGCCTTCAAAAACATTCCTGCAAAAGCTTGTGTCAATAGAGTTCATAGCAATAATGCTTATGTGAATGTTGGAAATTAGCATGTGAGAAAAACAAGGCATACTAATGAGGAGTGTTTTATCAGCTGATAAAACACTGCATACTAATAAGGAGGAGGATTAATGATATAAAGTCACTGCTCCTGATGTATTATTGACCATTTGAGAGGACAAGGGGTTTAAGAATTATTAATGAGTTTTTGAAGTGAAGGTGAATGACCAAAAAAGCTGTTGAATATCTTGCATGCTTTCTTAAATCTTTAATTTGAATCAACAGCAATGTTAAGGCATGCTAAACTTACACATGAACCAAGTCCATTTGCTGCGAAAGTCCCTTGATTCAAAGAAAACCTACTAGAAGGCATTTAAATGAAGGCATACCTATGTCATCACTGCTGTCTTTTTGCGACAGTTTCCTTTTTCGTGATCCGCTTTTACGTGAGATGCTCCTGCAGCTGCTCCTTTTTAGTGCAGTTTTTCCCACGCTTGATGCTGACGTCTCCCCCTGACGTAACTTAGTGTCCAGGTCAACTGATTCAGCGTCCAGTTCAGGACAAGTTGAAATGGTATTCTGGGAGAGTGCAGAAAAAGGCTCGGGCATAGAACCAACTGGCTGAATCTCTACAGTTTTCTGGGGTGATGAACTTCTCGCCAGAAAACCAGCTGACTCACTCTCAATCCCAATGTGGAATGCTGCAGTACCAGAATGATCCAGTGGTGCAGGCAAAGCTGAGCCAATGCTACTCTCCTTATGTGATATGCTCCTCATCCGAGATCCACTCTTACTCTGCCTCTTCTTTGGCCTCATTTTTTCAACACTTGAAGTTGGTCTCTCCCCGTGAGATAGGTTGCTGCTCAAACCAGCCGTTTCAGAGTCCAATTCAAGACAAGTTGGAATAACATGCTGGGATGGTCCACTCATGTCATTTGGTAAAATACCAACCGACTCTACCTCAATGCCAGCCTCGGATGACGCACTGACAACCTTTCCATGAATTCCAACTGATGCACTCTCAATGGCCGTCCGCGATAGTCCAATAGGGCCTTCTTGGAAAGTACCAGCTGATTCAAACTCAATCGCAGACTGGGATGGTGCAGTGAAAACCTCGTCAAGAGTTGCAGCTGACTCAATCTCAATCGCAGCCATGGATGGTGTACTGACAGACTCTTTTACAGTTCCAACTGACTTAATCTCAATCGACGTGTGGGATCTCGTACTAACGGTCATTGGCAGAGTACCAACTGATGTAATCTCATTCACACTCTGGGGTGGTGTACCCACAGCTTCAGATAGAGTATCAGCTGTCTGAACCTCAACCTCATTTCTTGAACATGCAGTAATTGCAATCTGGGATGGTGCGGTAACATCCTCTGCCAGAGCATTCATTGAATCCACGTCAACTGCCGCCTGTGAAGATTTCGAAATTGGAGTCTCAGATAGCCAACAATTAGACACATGCTCCTTCACAATTTGTCCAACTCCATTTGCTAGGAATGTCACTTGCATCTCTGATGAACCATCAAGAGCAGCCAATGAAGGCACAGGTGAGCCAACACTGCTCTCCTTTTGTGATAGTCTCCCCTTTCGAGACCCACTCCTGCTTCGCCTCTTCTTTGGTCTCATTTTTCCAACACTTGAAGATGGTCTCTCCCCTTGAGATAGGTTGCTGCTCAAACCAACCATTTCAGAGTCCAATTCAAGACAAGTTGAAATGGCATGCTGGGATGGTCCAGTCATGTCCTTTGGTAAAGTACCAACCGACTCAACCCCAATTTTACCCTGAGATAATGTACTGAACACCTTTTCCACAGGTCCAACTGATGCAATCTCAGTGGCTGTCTTAGATAGTACAGTGAGACCTTCTTGTAAAGAACCAGCTGATTCAATCTCAATTGCAGACTGGGATGGTGCAGTGACCACCTCTTCAAACGTTGCAGCTGAATCAATCTCAATCGCAGCCATGGATGATCTACTGACACACTCTTTCCGAGTTCCAATTGACTCAATCTCAATCGCAGTGTGTGATGTCGTACTTCCCGCTTTTTGCAGAGCACAAACTGATGTAATCCCAGTCAGACTTTGGGGTAGCCCACCCACAGCTTCAGATAGAGAACCAGCCGTCTCAACCTCAACCTCATTTCTTGAACATGCAGTAATTGCAATCTGGAATGGTACAGTAACATCCTCTGCCAGAGCATTCATTGAATCCACGTCAACTGCCGCCTGTGAAGATTTCGAAATTGGAGTCTCAGATAGCCAACAATTAGACACATGCTCCTTCACAACTTGTCCAACTCCATTTGCTGGGAATGTCACTTGCATCTCTGATGAACCATCAAGAGCGGCCAATGAAGGCACAGGTGAGCCAACACTGCTCTCCTTTTGTGACAGTCTCCCCTTTAGAGACCCACTCTTGCTTCGCCTCTTCTTTGGTCTCATTTTTCCAACACTTGAAGGTGATCTCTCCCCTTGAGATAGGTTCCTGCTCAAATCAACCATTTCAGAGTCCAATTCAAGACAAGTTGACATGGCATGCTGGGATGGTCCAGTCATGTCCTTTGGTAAAGTACCAACCGACTCAACTCCAATGTCAGCCTTGGATGATGCACTTAACACCTTTTCCAGAGTTCCCACTGATGCAATCTCAATGGCTGTCTTGGATCGTACAGTGAGACCTTCCTGTGATATACCAGCTGGGACAATCTCAATCGCAGACTGGGATGGTGCAGTCACAACTTTTTCAAGAGTTGCAGCTGACTCAATCTCAATCACAGCCACGGAGGGTGTACTGACAGAGTCTTCCCGAGTTCCAATTGACTCAATCTCAACCGCAGTGTGGGATGTCGTACCTCCGACATTTGGCGGTGCACCAGCTGATGCAATCCCATTCACACTCTGGGGTGGTGCACCCACAGCTTCAGATAGAGTATCAGCTGTCTGAACCTCAACCTCATTTCTTGAACATGCAGTAATTGCAATCTGGGATGGTACGGTAACATCCTCTGCCAGAGCATTCATTGAATCCACGTCAACTGCCGCCTGTGAAGATTTTGAAATTGGAGTCTCAGATAGCCAACAATTAGACACATGCTCCTTCACAATTTGTCCACCTCCATTTGCTGGGAATGTCACTTGCATCTCTGATGAACCATCAAGAGCAGCCAATAAAGGCAGAGGTGAGCCAACACTGCTCTCCTTTTGTGAAAGTCTCCTCTTTTGAGACCCACTCTTACTCCGCCTCTTCTTTGGTCTCATTTTTCCAACACTTGAAGGTGGTCTCTCCTCTTGAGATAGGTTGCTGCTCAAATCAACCATTTCAGAGTCCAATTCAAGGCAAGTTGACATGGCATGCTGGGATGGTCCAGTCATGTCCTTTGGTAAAGTACCAACTGACTCAACCCCAATTTCAGCCTGGGATGATGCACTTAACACCTTTTCCAAGGTTCCCACTGATGCAATCTCAATGGCTGTCTTGGATGGTACAGTGAGACCTTCTTGTGAAGTACCAGCTGAGACAATCTCAATCGCAGACTGGGATGGTGCAGCGACAACTTTTTCTAGAGTTGCAGCTGACTCAATCTCAATAACAGCCACGGAGGGTGTACTGACAGAGTCTTCCCGTCTTCCAATTGACTCAATCTCAAGCGCGGTGTGTGATGTCGTACTTCCAACATTTGGCAGTGCACCAGCTGATGCAATTTCATTTACACTCTGGGGTGGTGCACCCACAGCTTCAGATAGAGTATCAGCTGTCTGAACCTCAACCTCATTTCTTGAACATGCAGTAATTGCAATCTGGGATGGTACGGTAACATCCTCTGCCAGAGCATTCATTGAATCCACGTCAACTGCCGCCTGCGAAGATTTCGAAATTGGAGTCTCAGATAGCCAACAATTAGACACATGCTCCTTCACAATTTGTCCAACTCCATTTGCTGGGAATGTCACTTGTATCTCTGATGAACTATCAAGAGCGGCCAATGAAGGCACAGGTGAGCCAACACTGCTCTCCTTTTGTGAAAGTCTCCCCTTTTGAGACCCACTCTTACTCCGCCTCTTCTTTGGTCCCATTTTTCCAACACTTGAAGGTGGTCTCTCCTCTTGAGATAGGTTGCTGCTCAAATCAACCATTTCAGAGTCCAATTCAAGACAAGTTGACATGGCATGCTGGGATGGTCCAGTCATGTCCTTTGGTAAAGTACCAACTGACTCAACCCCAATGTCAGCCTGGGATGATGTACTTAACACCTTTTCCAAGGTTCCCACTGATGCAATCTCAATGGCTGTCTTGGATGGTACAGATAGACCTTCTTGTGAAGTACCAGCTGAGACAATCTCAATTGCAGACTGGGATGGTGCAGTGACAACTTTTTCAAGAGTTGCAGCTGACTCAATCTCAATTACAGCCACGGAGGGTGTACTGACAGAGTCTTCCCGAGTTCCAATTGACTCAATCTCAACCGCGGTGTGGGATGTCGTACTTCCGACATTTGACAGTGCACCAGCCGATGCAATCCTATTCACACTCTCGGGTGGTGTACCCACAGCTCCAGATAGAGTATCAGCTGTCTGAACCTCAACCTCATTTCTTGAACATGCAGTAATTGCAATCTGGGATGGTACGGTAACATCCTCTGCCAGAGCATTCATTGAATCCACGTCAACTGCCGCCTGTGAAGATTTCGAAATTGGAGTCTCAGATAGCCAACAATTAGACACATGCTCCTTCACAACTTGTCCAACTCCATTTGCTGGGAATGTCACCTGCATCTCTGATGAACTATCAAGAGCGGCCAATGAAGGCACAGGTGAGCCAACACTGCTCTCCTTTTGTGAAAGTCTCCTCTTTTGAGACCCACTCTTACTCCGCCTCTTCTTTGGTCTCATTTTTCCAACACTTGAAGGTGGTCTCTCCTCTTGAGATAGGTTGCTGCTCAAATCAACCATTTCAGAGTCCAATTCAAGGCAAGTTGACATGGCATGCTGGGATGGTCCAGTCATGTCCTTTGGTAAAGTACCAACCGACTCAACCACAATGTCTGCCTGGGATGATGCACTTAACACCTTTTCCAGAGTTCCCACTGATGCAATCTCAATGGCTGTCTTGGATGGTACAGTGAGACCTTCTTGTGAAGTACTAGCTGAGACAATCTCAATCGCAGACTGGGATGGTGCAGTGACAACTTTTTCAAGAGTTGCAGCTGCCTCAGTCTCAATCACAGCCATGGATGGTGTACTGACAGAGTCTTCCCGAGTTCCAATTGACTCAATCTCAACCGCGGTGTGGGATGTCGTACTTCCGACGTTTGCCAGTGCACCAGCTGATGCAGTCCCATTTACACTCTGGGGTGGTGCACCCACAGCTTCAGATAGAGTATCAGCTGTCTGAACCTCACCCTCATTTCTTGAACATGCAGTAATTGCAATCTGGGATGGTACGGTAACATCCTCTGCCAGAGCATTCATTGAATCCACGTCAACTGCCGCCTGTGAAGATTTCGAAATTGGAGTCTCAGATAGCCAACAATTAGACACATGCTCCTTCACAACTTGTCCAACTCCATTTGCTGGGAATGTCACCTGCATCTCTGATGAACTATCAAGAGCGGCCAATGAAGGCAGAGGTGAGCCAACACTGCTCTCCTTTAGTGAAAGTCTCCTCTTTTGAGACCCACTCTTACTCCGCCTCTTCTTTGGTCTCATTTTTCCAACACTTGAAGGTGGTCTCTCCTCTTGAGATAGGTTGCTGCTCAAATCAACCATTTCAGAGTCCAATTCAAGACAAGTTGACATGGCATGCTGGGACGGTCCAGTCTTGTCCTTTGGTAAAGTACCAACCGACTCAACCCCAATGTCAGCCTGGGATGATGCACTTAACACCTTTTCCAGAGTTCCCACTAATGCAATCTCAATGGCTGTCTTGGATGGTACAGATAGACCTTCTTGTGAAGTACCAGCTGAGACAATCTCAATTGCAGACTGGGATGGTGCAGTGACAACTTCATTAAGAGTTGCAGCTGACTCAGTCTCAATCACAGCCATGGATGGTGTACTGACAGAGTCTTCCCGAGTTCCAATTGACTCAATCTCAACCGCGGTGTGGGATGTCGTACTTCCGACGTTTGCCAGTGCACCAGCTGATGCAGTCCCATTTACACTCTGGGGTGGTGCACCCACAGCTTCAGATAGAGTATCAGCTGTCTGAACCTCAACCTCATTTCTTGAACATGCAGTAATTGCAATCTGGGATGGTACGGTAACATCCTCTGCCAGAGCATTCATTGAATCCACGTCAACTGCCGCCTGTGAAGATTTCGAAATTGGAGTCTCAGATAGCCAACAATTAGACACATGCTCCTTCACAACTTGTCCAACTCCATTTGCTGGGAATGTCACTTGCATCTCTGATGAACTATCAAGAGCGGCCAATGAAGGCAGAGGTGAACCAACACTGCTCTCATTTTGTGAAAGTCTCCTCTTTTGAGACCCACTCTTACTCCGCCTCTTCTTTGGTCTCATTTTTCCAACACTTGAAGGTGGTCTCTCCTCTTGAGATAGGTTGCTGCTCAAATCAACCATTTCAGAGTCCAATTCAAGGCAAGTTGACATGGCATGCTGGGATGGTCCAGTCATGTCCTTTGGTAAAGTACCAACCGACTCAACCCCAATGTCAGCCTGGGATAATGCACTTAACACCTTTTCCAGAGTTCCCACTGATGCAATCTCAATGGATGTCTTGGATGGTACAGTGAGACCTTCTTGTGAAGTACCAGCTGAGACAATCTCAATCGCAGACTGGGATGGTGCAGTGACAACTTTTTCAAGAGTTGCAGCTGACTCAATCTCAATCACAGGCATGGATGGTGTACTGACAGACTCTTCCCGAGTTCCAATTGACTCAATCTCAACCGCGGTGTAGGATGTCGTACCTCCGACTTTTGGAAGTGCACCAGCTGATGCAATTCCAGTCACACTCTGGGGTGGTGCACCCATGGCTTCAGATAGAGTATCAGCTGTCTGAACCTCAATCTCATTTCTTGAACATGCACTTATTGCAATCTGGGATGGAACGGTAACATCCTCTGAAAAAGCATTCATTGAATCTACGTCAACTGCCGCCTGTGAAGATTTCGAAATTGGAGTCTCAGATAGCCAACAATAAGACACATGCTGCTTCACAATTTGTCCACCTCCATTTGCTGGGAATATCACCTGCATCTCTGATGAACCATCAAGAGCGGCCAATGAAGGCAGAGGTGAGCCAACACTGCTCTCCTTTTGTGAAAGTCTCCTCTTTTGAGACCCACTCTTACTCCGCTTCTTCTTTGGTCTCATTTTTCCAACACTTGAAGGTGGTCTCTCCTCTTGAGATAGGTTGCTGCTCAAATCAACCATTTCAGAGTCCAATTCAAGACAAGTTGACATGGCATGCTGGGATGGTCCAGTCATGTCCTTTGGTAAAGTACCAACCGACTCAACTCCAATGTCAGCCTGGGATGATGCACTTAACACCTTTTCCAGAGTTCCCACTGATGCAATCTCAATGGATGTCTTGGATGGTACAGTGAGACCTTCTTGTGAAGTACCAGCTGAGACAATCTCAATTGCAGACTGGGATGGTGCAGTGAAAACTGTTTCAAGAGTTGCAGCTGACTCAGTCTCAATCACAGCCTCGGATGGTGTACTGACAAAGTCTTCCAGAGTTCCAATTGACTCAATCTCAACCGCAGTGTGGGATGTCATACTTCCGACTTGTGGAAGTGCACCAGCTGATGTAATCCCATTTACACTCTGGGGTGGTGCACCCACAGCTTTAGATAGAGTATCAGCTGTCTGGACCTCAACCTCATTTCTTGAACATGCAGTAATTGCAATCTGGGATGGTACGGTAACATCCTCTGCCAGAGCATTCATTGAATCCACGTCAACTGCCGCCTGTGAAGATTTTGAAATTGGAGTCTCAGATAGCCAACAATTAGACACATGCTCCTTCACAATTTGTCCAACTCCATTTGCTGGGAATGTCACCT
The DNA here is from genome assembly GCF_977016875.1 of Pavona decussata. Classification (NCBI taxonomy): domain Eukaryota; kingdom Metazoa; phylum Cnidaria; class Anthozoa; order Scleractinia; family Agariciidae; genus Pavona; species Pavona decussata. Next base: position 646,766 of record NW_028145446.1, on the reverse strand, counting down.
GCATCTCTGATGAACTATCAAGAGCGGCCAATGAAGGCAGAGGTGAGCCAACACTGCTCTCCTTTTGTGAAAGTCTCCTCTTTTGAGACCCACTCTTACTCCGCCTCTTCTTTGGTCTCATTTTTCCAACACTTGAAGGTGGTCTCTCCCCTTGAGATAGGTTGCTGCTCAAATCAACCATTTCAGAGTCCAATTCAAGACAAGTTGACATGGCATGCTGGGATGGTCCAGTCATGTCCTTTGGTAAAGTACCAACCGACTCAACCCCAATGTCAGCCTGGGATGATGCACTTAACACCTTTTCCAAGGTTCCCACTGATGCAATCTCAATGGCTGTTTTTGATAGTACAGCAAGACCTTCTTGTGAAGTACCAGCTGAGACAATCTCAATGACAGACTGGGATCGTGCAGTAACAACTTTTTCAATAGTTGCAGCTGAGTCAATCTTAATCACAGCCATGGATGGTGTACTGACAGAGTCTTCCCGAGTTCCAATTGACTCAATCTCAACCGCGGTGTGGGATGTCGTACTTCCGAGTTTTGGCAGTGCACCAGCTGATGCAATCCCATTCACACTCTGGGGTGGTGCACCCACAGCTTCAAATAGAGTATCAGCTGTCTGAACCTCAACCTCATTTCTTGAACATGCAGTAATTGCAATCTGGGATGGTACGGTAACATCCTCTGCCAGAGCATTCATTGAATCCCTGTCAACTGCTGACTGTGAAGATTTTGAAATTGGAGTCTCAGATAGCCAACAATTAGACACATGCTCCTTCACAATTTGTCCACCTCCATTTGCTGGGAATGTCACTTGCATCTCTGATGAAACATCAAGAGCGGCCAATGAAGGCAGAGGTGAGCCAACACTGCTCTCCTTTTGTGAAAGTCTCCTCTTTTGAGACCCACTCTTACTCCGCCTCTTCTTTGGTCTCATTTTTCCAACACTTGAAGGTGGTCTCTCCTCTTGAGATAGGTTGCTGCTCAAATCAACCATTTCAGAGTCCAATTCAAGACAAGTTGACATGGCCTGCTGGGATGGTCCAGTCATGTCCTTTGGTAAAGTACCAACCGACTCAACCCCAATGTCAGCCTGGGATGATGCACTTAACACCTTTTCCAGAGTTCCCACTGACTCAATCTCAACCGACGTAGACCCAGGCACACTGTGGTTCTTTGGCAGAGAACCAGGTGACTCAATCCCAATTTCAGACTGGGATGGTGCACCAACCACCTGTGGCAGAGTAGCATCTGATTTAACCTTAACTTAAGTTCTCTTCCTTGCCTGGTTTATGACTGTCCTAATTAGTAATAACAACTATGGGGAAGGCTAGGAAGAGGTTACAGCTAGCTAAGTATATCCTAACACAAGTCTTGTGGAAATGTAGATTGATACCGCAATAAGAAAAAAATCAACAAAGTAAATGGGCACCCAAACATCCTGAGGATAAACAAGGCCTGGAATTTAAGGGATTTCTTTATTCTTTCACCCTGAAGCTACATGATTAAAGGCAAGCACAAGTCCACAATGGGTCTGACAGAGAAACAATTGTTGGTCGCATGACATTTGAAAATAATTTTTTATTACCCTCCCTTTTCAAGTGTGGTAGGTCATCATTGCCCCACTTACTTGATGCAACATGATCATAACCAATTTACTACATGTGTGCCCTGTTCAAGCAAATCGAAATTTCATCCAGTATACATTTACTGTATATTTCAACTATAAGTATTGTTATAATTTTTTGGCTGATTGAAAGAGTGGATAACATTGTTCAGTAGATAAGTCACTACCCAGCAGATAAAATGTTATAGTTGGAGTGCATTTTATGGACTGGATAGTAATTAATCCATCGAGTAATGTGATCTGCTCCCTGAACTACCAAATAATTAGACCAGTTGTATTTGAGCTTAATTTTAATTCTATTATCATGATGTTAACTGCTCTATTGTACAAGAGAGTGTGGAATGTTTTAAGTGTTGCATAACATATACCATGACTAAACTGGACCTTACTTTCACAGCGCTATCCAACTGCCTGAGAGCTGACTCAAGGGTTTCTTTGCAACGCTCATCACCTGCCTGATCAGTTGCTAATAGCAACAGTTGTCGAAGCACTGTAAAGAATACATTTCTAAATTATATTATTAAAGATTAAAAACAACTATGAATTTGTAAGTGACAAAAATATGGACTGATTATGACTCCCGGGGGCACCTTTACATGCTGACGTCCGATCTCACCCCAGGGAAAAATTATAAATGGGCACGAGACTGTGATATGTGCAGTATATAATATACACTTAATGTATGGTTCCGAGGAAAACAGTTTTGTTTCCGCGAGAGTAAATTAAGTGCTTTGTTATATATTTAGACTTTCCCCTCAACAATCACAGCGAAACAAACAAATAAACAACTGAGAGGGCAACAACTGCGGAATTGTATCCTGGTCAGGATACATTTGTATTTGATCAGGGACATGTGACCAAGAATCAACCAATCACAGCGCTCGTTTTGTGGAGTGAAAGTCTATCTATATAACATATATAAACACACTACAACAAACAAACAAACAAACAAAAAAACAGCGGCCTCAAAGTTGCTAAAATAAATTGTGAAAACAATCAAGCACAGAATTTGAATACAAGTTATTCCATGAGAATATTTCAGAACTCTGAAACAAAACATTTGTCAAGTTTGAAAATACATATAGAATCATATCATCATCTTTAAAATTATACACAAAATAGAAATAGGGGGAAGAAAACAAGTTTAATTTTTTCTTTGTTTGGCGTCACGGATTATTACCAAACCATTTACAGTCAACGCTGTTTTGTCCTACTAATTATTTTTGGAGGCAGCTGAGTTCCTTCAATAAAAGGAAGCACCAAATGAAGTTTTCGTATCCAATTTACAATGCAGCTAAACTCGATCGTTTTGTTTAATTTACGAAAAACCGATGTAGAACTGCACAACAATGCCGTCATCTGAATGCCTAAACAAAAACATGTGAGCTATTTCTATATCATATTCAATTGAACCAACAACAATAATAGCAATAAATAAAACATGCAGGAAGTCCGCGGACACATTCGCGCCCCCTCCCAAAAGAACTGTTCCAAAATGGTGGTAAAGGCCTTTGTATAAAGACGAGGGGAAAATGTTTTCAATCAGAATACCTGGTGTTTGAAACCCTCTGCTCTTACAAGAGCAAAGCAGGAGAGTTAAAGTGCCATTCCATGTTTAAAAGCACGCATTCTCAGACTTTCAAAATCGCGGGCAAATGAAGATTGCAAACGAAAGTGGGCGCGCGTGAGATTATGGGAAGCGCGTCGGGGGCAAGGGGGGCTGGGGTGGGAGAGAGGTTGGGTGGGGGGGGGAGGCTTCAGTCAAGCGACAATGTGGGAGTATGCCATTCACTGGGCTGGCTCACAGGGATCCTTTATTTCCATCGTCGTAGCCATTATCTTCCCACTTTGTTGAATTTTAAGTGCCCCCTTCTCCTTCCCCCCGCTAACCTCGCAGTTAAGATTCCGTATAACATTATCAATCGTTTTTACAGGGGTCTGTATTGCCAAATGTATTATTGAAGTCCATTGTGCATTTCTAGCCTCTGCTCTCCTATGCTGCCTGTAGAGCGAAAAATCTCCCCTTGATCGCACAAGCACCTGCTATACAGGCTAGAAGCCCTTTACCCGCCTTTCTTAAACATATTTTCTTATAATACCTGAGAATTGTCCAGTGTCGACGGTGGTGGAACTCCCAAGGGCATCTTTAGTGATGCTATCCGGAGCTTTGTTACAATCCATGCTTTCATTGCTTGTATTAGCCTCCTAACATAAAAAAAAAATGGAATACTTTAAGCGTACAGAAGGTGAGGGAGACTCGAGCATTGTCTTCCGATAATGTGTACGACTCTGACCAGTAAAAAACGTTAAAAACAAAACTTTTATCAAAAAACTTAGCAAGAAGTTTAGGCCCAAAGTCTTCGCCTTTGTTGGTATAAAATGACAAATAAGCAAACGCTTATCTAACGGTTCACAGTTTGCGCTTGCTACAATCACGACGCGTAACGAACGATCACCGCGCGAGAGAACAAATCACGTGAGTGAGCTATAAATTTCCGGAACGTCATTTCCCGCATTTCAGTCTCGCTGAGAATGCCAGGCCTCGAGGAAAAATCTCTTGTGGTAATACTGCACCTTGTCGACAATGGTGGCTTGGTCAAAATCTATATTATGTCCACATTGATTCGCGTGTTCCGCTATCTTTGAGTCGCTATCGCAAACACGGATTGCTATTTTACGTTCTTTAATCTGTGGGCAAACGGATAGAGCCTTGGCAACAAAGATTAAGGGATACAGCAGAGCAGTCCGTGTTTTCGATACCAACATATATCGATATGCTATAGCACAATACGCGAATCAGTTAGGCCATAATATAGATTTTGACCAAGCCACCATTCTCGACAAGGCCCGTGATTATCAAAAGAGACTTTTTCTTGAGGCCTGGGCCTGGCATTCTCTGCGACACCGAAATTCGGAAAATGAACTATTGACGTTCCGGAAATTTATAGCTCACTCTTGTAATTTGTTCTCTCTCGCGGTAAACATTCGTTACGCATCGTGATTGTAGCACGCGCAAACTGTAAACCGTTAGTTAAGCGTTTGCTTATTTCTCATTTTATACCCATGAAGGCCTAAGACTTTCGGCCGAAACGTCTTGCCCAGTTTTTTCATAAACGTTTTTTACCAGTCAGAGTCATACACATTTAAGGTTACATTATGTATGTTTTATTATTATGTTGTATCTATGTGCGCGCACGTGTGCATCTATGTATGTTGTATCTATTTGCGCGCATGAATGTATCCTCGTATGTTGTATCTACGTGCGCGAATGTGTGCATCTTTGTATGTTTTATCTATTTGCGCGCTTGTGTGCATCTTTGTATGTTGTATCTATTTGCGTGCATGTGTGCATCTTTGTATGTTGTATCTGTGTGCGCGCATATGTGCATCTTTGTATGTTGTATCTATTTGCGTGCATGTGTGCATCTTTGTATGTTGTATCTGTGTGCGCTTGTGTACATCTTTGTATGTTGTATCTATGTGCACGCTTGTGTGCATCTTTGTATGTTGTTTATATGTGCGCGCTTGTGTGCATCTTTGTATGTTGTATCCATGCGCGCGCATGTGTGCATCTTTGCATGTTGTATCTGTGTGCGCGCATGTGTGCATCTTTGTATGTCTTATCTATTTGCGCGCTTGCGTACATCTTTGTATGTTGTATCTATGTGCACGCTTGTGTGCATCTTTGTATGTTGTTTCTATGTGCGCGCTTGTGTGCATCTTTGTATGTTGTATCCATGCGCGCGCATGTGTGCATCTTTGTATGTTGTATCTATTTGCGCGCATGTGTGCATCTTTGTATGTTGTATCTGTGTGCGCGCATGTGTGCGTCTTTGTTGTTTTATCTATTTGCGCGCTAGTGTGCATCTTTGTATGTTGTATCTATTTGCGCGCTTGTGTGCATCTTTGTTTGTTGTATCCATGCGCGCGCATGTGTGCATCTTTGTACGTTGTATCTATGTGCGCGCTTGTGTGCATCTTTGTATGTTGTATCTGTGTGCGCGCATGTGTGCATCTTTGTTGTTTTATCTATTTGCGCGCTAGTGTGCATCTTTGTATGTTGTATCTATTTGCGCGCTTGTGTGCATCTTTGTTTGTTGTATCTATGCGCGCTCATGTGTGCATCTTTGTATGTTGTATCTATGTGCGCGCACGTGTGCATCTTTGTATGTTGTATCTATTTGCGCGCTTGTGTGCATCCTTGTATGTTGTATCTATGTGTGCGCTTGTGTGCATCCTTGTATGTTGTATCTATGTGCGCGCTTGTGTGCATCTATGTATGTTGTATATATGTGCACGCATGTGTGCATCCTTGTATGTCGTATCTATGTGCGCGCATGTGTGCATCTATGTATGTTGTATCTATTTATGCGCATGTGTACATCTATGTATGTTGTATCTATGGGCGCGCATGTGTGCATCTATGTATGTTGTATCTATGTGCGCGTACGTGTGTATCTTTGTATATTGTACCTATGTGCGCCCATGTATGTATCTATGTATGTTGTATCTATGTTCGCGCATGTGTACATCTATGTATGTTGTATCTATGTGCGCGCATGTGTGCATCCTTGTATGTTGTATCTATGTTCGCGTACGTGTGTATCTTTGTATATTGTACCTATGTGCGCGCATGTATGTATCCATGTATGTTGTATCTATGTGTGCGCATGTGTGCATCCTTTTATGTATTATCTATGTGTGTGCATGTGTGTATCTTTGTATATTGTGTTTATGTACGCGCATGAATGTATCTTTGTATGTTGTATCTATGCGCGCGCATGTGTGCATCTTTGTATGTTGTATCTATCTGCGCGCATGAATGTATCGTTGTATGTTGTATCTATGTGCGCGTGTGAATGTATCTATGTATGTTGTATCTATGTGTGCGTATGTGTGTATCTTTGTATATTGTGCCTATGTGCGCGCATGAATGTATCTCTGTATGTTGTATCTATATGCGCGCATGTGTGTGTATATGTATGTTTTATCTATGTATGTGCATGCATGTACCTACGTGTAACATATCTAAGTGAGCCCAAGTATGAATTGGTTGTGATTGGCTTTGCTGATATATTTAAATCAATGCGTTCAACTTAATTAACCAATTAATTCGATAGGGTCGTTAAATAATTAACATTTACTTCATTTTCTTGTTAAGTAAGTGCCTAATTAAGCGGTGTTTGATGACGTGTTTTACTAATTGGTAATTTCCCACTAATCTATTGCTGCTATTGTTTCGTCACAAGTTTTTCTCCCGCTTTTTTGGAAAATCGCGCTTACAACAGAAAAAGTCACTGTTTCTGTTTTCTTAAGCCAAAATGCCAAAACGTTTGTTTTGATGAACTGTAGTCGCTGCTAGAGAATTTTTGAGCTCGCCAACCGACCAACAGGATTTGTTCCGCTTTTCACTTGTCTTTTTTTTTTTTTGATAGAAATAAAAGTTAAATAAACGAGAGAGTCATACCTCCTGACTTGATGTTCCCGAGGGAGGGGCATCCTTGATTTGACTTGTTCCAGTCATGTTATCGATTTCCGTTAACTTCGAAGAACGTTGAGAACGTTTTACGAGAGCTTCAAAAAACACGTCTTACCTCTTGCGCGGTAATTCGCAAATGATCAATTGCTAATGAGCGCACTTAAATTATACGTCACAAAGAGAATCTCAATTAGAGGCAATTAGTAATAACTCGATTAACAGCAATTACACTGTTTCAAATTTCCACAAATTCGGTCCACTTCCGGTATACAAAAATGTCAAAAGGCGAAGGTTGTATTGTAACGATTGTAAAGATTTTCTCTCCTAGATTTTGATAAATTCTTAAAGCCTTTATGTGAACTTTTTAAAGTTGTTTTTGACGGCCTACGGTGCGGTTATTAAGAGTTTCTCGATGGTTGCTCTACCTTGTTAGTCCTGCAAAAATTTCTTCGAATGACGTGGTTTAATTTAATAAGTAGCTTATTTCAAACGTCATATCACGTGATGTTGAAGCAAGGACAAAGAAAAAAACAAAGCAATTAAAGGTGGAAATTTTGTTAGAACAAAGGGATAATTGGATAAATGGAAGGAAAAATGATAAAATATCAACAAACCAAAAAATGTTCAGAAAATTTAATAAAAAAGCAAATAATCCGAGGTGGAGTTTGAAAAACTCCCATTAAAACAAAGCTCGCGTATATTTTCAACAATACTACATCGAAAACTACGATCTTTGTAGAGAATAAAGCTTTTTTTTCAAGCTTAAAATGCCCGTGATTTGTCATTGAAGTGTCCGCAATTTGAGGCTGTTTTGTGGACATTTCTTCCTGTTAAAACTCTAAGCTCCGGCAGAGGTCAATCGTGTTCGTGCTATTCACAACGTAGCTTGCAAGGAGAAAATAAATGATTAGAAAAACTCACCTCACATTGAAAATATTGAACATTTTCCGCTTAAATTCTGACCAAATTCAAAGTAAAAGGAATGGTATTGAAGTGGTTCTTTGATAAATGCTAAAACAAGAAAATATTTTATATGGCGACTCATCCATCCAACCTATTAATTCCATACACGACTGAACAAAAGAATTTCCTTTGTAATGGATAAATAACATGTCTTGCGTCGCCAAAAGATCAAAACTTAATCAAAATTGCTCTTGAATTTACTCCACTGCCCTCTTGTATCTTTTGCGCAAGGGACAAGTTTCTATCAAACCCCTTGCGCGCGCTTTCAGTTCGCCTCCACTCGGCAGTCTTCGAATCTGAATTCAAAATATTATAAAATCTTCTGTGGCGTTAAAATTAGAACACCGACGCGTTCCAACAAAGATCTCGTTCCAATTCTATGGGCTTGCCAATTGCAAATCCCAAAATTGCCTGAAAATACACTCCAAATGATACGGATTAGACGGCCAAGAGCTTCGAATCGCAAAACTTAAATGCTTACAGAATAAGACATTTGTCAGTCCTATCGACCAGGCAAACCATGCCAATAAACAGAAAAACGATAAAATCCAGGATGACTTCATCAGTTTAGCACTCGTCGTTTGAGGGGTGAAATGCTGCACTGAAAAGCAAGACTTTCGAAAAATGTTCCTTCTATCGGTAAGTTGTGTTAAGGCTCTACTGGCTATTATTAAAAACCGAAGCATTGAATAATGTAAATCCAGAGGTTTGATTGTTTTAGGGGTCATGTGATATGAGCATTATACCATGCCTTACCAATGCCGGCCTTTCTTTCAAAATGAATTCAGCAAGATGTAGCAATATTTCTCGGTTGTTTTACAGTCAATCTACATCACAGGTCACCAATGTTTTTTTTTAATTTGAACGGAGCTTTGACATTCACAAGTTTTGACATTCACAAGTTTTGAACATCACCAGCGAGATTTCAGAGTTCCCGTAGAGAGCATAAGTTTCTTTTGTTTGTTGATGGTATCAAGCCATGAATTTTTCTTCACATTACAACATTAATAAGTATTTCAAAAGTAACAATCGTTTCTCAAGTATGCCTCTTTCTCGGAAAGATTTCTAGAGAATCTTCAAGATTCCATTCAAATGCCGGACATTACAAACAGAAATTCGAACGTTCAATTCATTCTCAGAAATACTGGTCAAGCATGACCGTAGCGAGTCTGACTGTACATACTAAAAACAAAACAGACACGAGTGTTTTACTCGAAAAATTTATACGAAACTACAGCTGAAACTACATTTGGAACCCGATTGACATATTATCCATATCCCCACTAGTGAGGTTATTGATGACGTCATTTGCCGCTTTATCACGGTTGTTTGTGCAAGCAGTCGTTGAAAAATGTCAAGCAACAAATTTGTCTATTAACAAAAAGAAAATTACATGATGGCTTGAAGATATGAATTTTTTTTCTCGTCTTAAAGGCAACATTTTACTTACTCACTGCTCTCCTTCGTGAAATAGTTTTTACCGCTCGAAAATATAATTCACATCTTCGCGCTGCCGTGTAAATATTCTAGATTTTTTCCACTTGCAATTGTTGGATGTGTGAACGTTATGGTTATGTTTCATCTCATATCCAACATGCGCTTGTAGAATGATTGTTAAAGGATGGTGCCCACTTTTGTTACAGCGCATACGTTCTGTGCATCTCGAGGATATAGGGATATTTTTGCGCGGTTTGGTCTCAAACTATGCGGAGAAAAGTATCCAAAAAGAAAGTGGGGGTAACCATGCATTTTTCAGAGATAATAAAGGTTCAATTTGGAGAAAAACGCCATATATTGCTTTGTATTTTACTACTTTTTAGAATAATAATTGTTGCTTAATTATCTCTAAAAATGCCTCCCACCCCCAGTTTTCTTTCTGGTTTCCAGTAGTCCATACTAAAATCTGCCTTTTCTACATAGCCATACACTGTACAAAAATACTTCTGCATTAGGAGGCGACGTCCTTAATATGCCATTCTCTTATTATTACAAATAAGCTAGGCTCAATGAGAGGATTTATTATGAAAATTTTCCATAAAATGGCGTACACTTTTAAACAAAACTTACAGATATCACAGTGCTATCACCAGCAGCTACGGCCTGTTAATATATATTTCGCCACTTCCTACGATTTTTACTAATTTTAGCTTTTGGGTTCGCCACTTCTTAAACTTTTACGGAAATGTTTCTTTTCTCCATGTGCAAATTAGATTATATTGAGTGTATTGTAAATGTTCAACTTTTTTAACTCTTAGTTTACACCACATTTAAGGATAAACAACCCTTTTTACTGACATACTACTGTTTTTGGCTTAAAATGTTAACAACAACAACTGTTTCCTAAGTTGACTAAAAATGGAAAGTTTGACATTTTTGTTTGACACTCTTTGCAGAAACACCACAGTAGAGGTCAAGACTTAGTGCTCTGAAGAAGTACTACTTTGCTATTGATTGGTGTGGGGCATTTATAACCCAAGGGGAGCACTTGTGAGTATACTTTGTCTTGGGTGTGGTTCTCACTCGGAAGTTGTTCTTGATCCGTAGAGGCGCTTTTTCAAGTTACGGGTAATACAGTACTGTTTACACAATGACCTGTGAATTATTAGAATCCAATTCACTGCTTGTATGAACAAGTCTGTGTGTTCTTAGGTTACTGAAATACTTAAAGTTTCTGAGGCAAATTTCACACTGAAAAACTTGTCCATTCCTCACTACGGAGTCCTTGCTGTCCACAGGAGAGCTCTCAACCATTTTCTTGTGCACTATACTCATGTGAGATTTTAAATTACTGAAGTACTTAAACTGCTTGCTACAAAAGCTGCATTTGTATGGTCTGTCAGCTCGGGGGGAAAGTATGAAGCCAGCAGCAGTTTTGCTTGATTCTCTGCCTTCATTCAAGTTCTCCAGTCGTGGAACAAGAGGCTTCTTTCTGTCTTTGCATCTGTTGTGGCTTTTAGTTGTACACTGTGATGCCTTCAGTACATTGACAGTAGATTGACAGGAGAGAAGCGCATTTTCACTGGCATTAGATTCTTCTCTTTGTTTCTCACTTTCAACTGTTGAAACTTTGCAGCAGTACTTTCTCAACTTGGGACTTGGTCTAGTAATCAACAAAGACAAAAATCGTTCCAGTAAATGGTTTAGATACTGTGCATACAACATCTTTTCAGATCTTCAGGGAATGATGTTACCTGCTATTTTCAGGAGATGTTTTGCCACTGTTTCTTTCACTTATTGATCCATCCTGATAACCAAAAGCAATAAATATATGTTAAATTTTTACTCAAAAGATTAGCAAAACTGAGCCCTAGTTTTACAAATCCAGCCCTCCAAAATGTTCTTTGGATACAGTTTGTCCATTTACCTAACACGAGTTCAAAGATGGAATGGTTTAAATTTTGAGATAATAGGTATTCCTTAAACTCTGTTACTATTGGGGTTTCTTCAAATGCAAATTCTCATTTGTAACATTTGCACTGGTGAATAAAATTCTAATTTTATTTTGAGTACATAGATCAAGTTGAAAGTTATTAAAGTTGGTCGGGGTACAGGCATAAGTCTACCCCAGGGCATTTGACGACCTTGTGATTTTCACATCACAGATAATAATAATAATAATAATAATAATAATAATAATAATAATAATAATAATAATAATAATAATAATCATAATATAAATATATAATAATAATAATAATAATAATAATAATAATAATCATAATATAAATATAAATAAAATCTTTCTTTATTATAATATTCCAAGCAAAATTGATATTTACAAGTTAAAAGTAGAAAAAAAGAGCTATTAAAACCTATTTACAATTCAATATTTAAAATTCATTTCGATTAAAAAAAAAAAAAAGCGACTATTTCCAAGTACAACAGAGCTATTTTCAAGCACAATTTTTTAACAATAGTAAGACTAAAATTTTGATGAAATAAAAAAGTTGTTAAAAAGATCCTAAAATACTAATTTACAACGTCACGCCATCATTCACTTTCTAAAATTAGCGGAGACACGCTTGGCTAGCGTTTAAGCGGCAGTCATCAATGAAATCCCCAAATGGAATTTTGTGAAAAGGTGTCCTGGAGCCTCGTACGCATGTGTGTACCGACTTTAAAATCTCAAAAGAAAGCAATGTTCTAATCCAAGTGATAGTAATGTGATAAGGTTCCTCATTCTTTTCTGAGAGCTTCTCGGCTAGGCGTTTGAGAAAACAATTGCAGTCGGCTCCCATCCCACCGTTGGTTCCAAAAACTAGGGGAGTGAAAGATCCCATTTCAACGTCCAGCACCCTCTGTTGGTACTTCCGCTTTTTCTCTTCTTCCTGCTCTTTAAAGATTGTCGATGTTGCTTTTCCCTGGTTACACTTGGAGTTAACATGCGTTACTCTGACATCGAAAAATGCTGTAACTCCTCGAGACCAAAAGCCCCCTGCCTTCATGTCCAGTCTTGCCTCCGGACTTGTCACCGCGCTTCTGAGGTTGAATTGCTCATTGTCGAGAGGTTGTAGTTGTGGTTCGACTTCAACGTTGGTGCAAACCTTACCAAGAAAAGAGGTAAGTAGGTTGCGGACGCCATCATGTCTCTGCGCCACGAACCCTCCCTTTTTGCATGACAGGGCATGGCAGACGGTATACTTCTCCCCACAAACACACTTGCTTGGTAAATCAGACAGGGGAAAATTATACCTTAAACGCAGAGAGTCTCTGAATTCTTGTTTATTCAGCACTAAGCCTTGATCGACAAGAGGTACTGCGGTAAGCCACGAGCTCGCACCCTTGTCTCTCGATTGGTTAACTGACCGCAGCAGATCCGAGGGTAGAGTGGAATCAATACTTTCCATTCTCGATTTCACCGACGCAATTTTTGAAGCTTGATGTTGTCTTTTTAACTCCTCCGTGGACCTCTCGCCTGCCACCATAATAATAATAATAATAATAATAATAATAATAATAATAATAATAATAATAATAATAATAATAATAACAATAATAAAGGCCGGGCCAAATGAGAGCTGATAGTGGCCCATAGTAATTAGTTGAACTATCGGCAACTATCGAGCGGGGTGCCAAACGAGACAAAACTATCGGCAAATATAGCATGTTCAAACTTGATGAGAGCGGCCGAGAGTTAGGTGCCAAACGAGAGCGAGAGTTTCAACTATCGGCCACTATCGTTTACTATCGGCTCTCATTTGGCCCGGCCTTAATAATAATAATAATAATAATAATAATAATAATAATAATAATAATAATTTATTTTTGACGCATTACATTAAAATCTCAAGGCTCTTACAATGTACAACAATTTAAGAAATGCAATATCAATAAAAGCAAATTTTATAAGTCACTTTCTTTTACTGATAACTTCGCCACCAAAAGATGATAAATTTGTGATTAACTGTGTTAAAGGAGGACAAAAATTGGAACGGAAGATCCACAGAATGAAAGGTCACTATAGAGCAATACAGGGAAATAGCAGGGAAATTAACCCTTTCAGCCCTAACAGTGATCAGCATCAAAGTTCTCCTTGTAATATCAATGCTTATTCAACCTCTGAGGTCATGAGAATTAAGGATATGATCACCCAAGGTGAGTTTTCTTGACATTTTAATACCTCTTCTACAGTACTTTTATATAAAAATTATGGGGGACAAGATAGGAGAATTTGTTCTTTGATATTAGGGGTTAAAGGGTTAACCCATCCTTGGAGACCCAGCGGCGGTTAGTTTGGTCTTTAGATGGAGTCAAGACTTCCTCCTGAAACAACTATCTGCTCCCGGGATGACTTTAACCTTTATTACACCATGATCCTTCCAATCTGATTGGCTCTCAACAGTGCGATTTATTCACGAATCACACCATTTTTTGTTCTAAATCAAATCTTTTTTTAGCCAATCAAAATGAAAATGAAATAAGAATAACCAATCAAATTACCATTACGAACTAGCTTTGAAAAGCATGAAGGTAAGCCCAGAAACAAAGAAATCAATTTATTAAGGACGGTGCCTACTAATAACGAAGTATTTTTGTGTGGTTTATAACTATGCGGGGAAAGCAGATCTTAGCAAGGGCTATTGGAATCCAAGAAGAAAATTGGGGGTAACCACGCATTTTTCAGAGATAATTAAGTAATAATATCTCTAAAAAGCGCCAAAATTTAAAGCAATGTATGGGATTTTTTCCTAAATTGAAGCTCAATTATTTCTGAAAAATGCATGGTTACCCCCAATTTTCTTTTGAGATACCAAAAGCATTTGCTAAGTTCCGATTTTTCCGTATAGCTTTAAACCGCGCAAAAATATCCCTGTATTAGTAGCCACCACCCATAGGAAACCCGAGTATCTCAAGATGCGCAGAACGTATGCGCAGTAACAATAGTAGGCACCGTCCTTAATTACGCTGTGACATTTGAACAAATGGGGAATTTACTGGTTTGTTCTCAAAGCATCCTAATGCCCGGGAGTCAGCTGGAGAGGGTGGACAGGCATCATAATGCATATTTCAAGTAAAAATATTTGATTGACAATACACTTAACACAGGGTTCATACTCTTTTGAGGTTTTGAAATTTCATGACTTTCCATGACCTTTTCCATGACTTCTTCAAGTTTTCCATGACCTAAATTTGACCGTCTTCTTGGAAATCATCTTTCATTTTGGGTATGTTTTTACTATTTTCTTTGCAAAAAAAAAATTATTTTGTACTTTCTAATAAACATCATTTTCCATGACTTTCCATGACCCACACCTAAATTCCATGACTTTCCAGGTCTGGAAAACGAAATTATTAAATTCCATGACTTTCCAGGTTTTCCATGACCCATACGAACCCTGTTAACAACCTTTATTTAGCTTTAATAGTACATATGCATATTAATTGTCTTTTGACATATATTCATCTGTTTCTTGAAAAGCATCCAAAATAATATCGGGGTGAGGTATTTCCTGTTAATAGGCTAATGGGGATGTGCCACTGGATGGGGTTGCATTTTCAATAGAGTTACTGCAATGGGGTTGCACATTTTCAGGATTTTAGGGGTGAGAAAATGCTGGCAAGTAGGGATTTTGGGTACCAAAAATGGGAAGTTTCACAATAAAAAAATTGTGAGCAGATTTAGTGCTGTTGTTTTGATATTTAACAATCTGCCCACATTACATTCCGTTCTTGAAATCACAACTGAAACATTTCCCAGTCGCACAATAGTCCAGAAGAAAGTCCACCAAAATATCCATGCTATGGTTTTTACTTTCTACTCTGCAGTGTTATCATCCATCGAAGTTAAATAAAAATGTGTGTCAATTCCTCTTAGGATGGCCCACAAAAACTCTTCTGAGGATTGCTAAGTTTTGCCTTGCCTTCATGTTCCTCCCCTCCCCTGTATCAATGTTGAGTTTCTACTGTAAATCTTAACGCACAAATTTACATGTATTTCTTCATGAGGAAATAAACATTGAACAGGGAGGTGGGGAAAAACAAAAAACAAAGGCATAAACAAATGTAAATAATAGAAATTGCTATACTGGGCTTGTTTTCTAACCTTCCCAATAGAAATTGGCGATGATTGTAGTTCAAAGGGTTCATGACTAAAGGTAGACGCATAATAAGAAAATAACTAAATTGGGATCGCAAAATTAACATTTATGCAAAAGGGACCCAGCTGGGGTCTATAACTGACAACATAATAGACTGTAATAGGGTAGGGTTTCTAAGAGGCCAGTGGCACATACCCAGCAAAACTAATTTGACCCAAGTACCCCCTCACCCTTCCCTCCTGGGAATATTATCGGCTTTCGTTACCTTTAAGGGACTCGCCATATATAGAGAAAACACTGTCTTAATGCACGCGCAAAATGGAATGGATATTCATTAAATACGTGACATCATTAATGACAAATTCATGTAAAATGCACACGCAAAATTCAACTAAAATCACAAAATTATTTAAATACTGTAAAAGAACGCAATGTCTTTCAAAAGTGACTCAAAATGTCAGGGTTAGTGTTAGGGAAAAAAGAGATTTCCCTAAAAGTAACAAAAGTCATATAATTTATCTGTTTTCTTCTTGGAACAGAGGATACCAACAGACAAAAATTAATAATGCCTGTGTATACTTTTGCACCAAATGAACACTTTTGTTTATATATACCATTATACCATCTTGACCCATACTTTGAAAAATATGCAGAGAATATGATGATACCTCACTCTTTCTCTTGAGTCGTCTTGATTTAAAACTTGTCTGTCCCTTTTGCTTTATATCATTTGTATTGTCCATGTTTCACTAAAAACAAATAAATGGTTTCTTTAAGAAATACTAGTAAACAAAGGTAATAGATTTGACCAGGGGGGGGGGGGGGGGGCTGGCAGCTACCTTTGATCTTGCCGCTTCTCGGAAAGTGATGATCGCCCCAGTAAAGAAATATGTCAATCATTCGAAAACCGTAATGAGCATGCCCGAAATGCGAAGGATTCATGCTATTTTGTCTGTGGCGACTCGACGTTGGAAAACGCATTCGTATCAAGTCATTGCTACTTTACTGTTAGCATGTTATTTTGCGGTGGTACAAAGTTTGAACACTGCGATTAATCAAGACCGCTGGAATGAGGTGCCAGCTTTGTTTTAGGTTAGTAGAGTCGTCAGCAATGAAATTGCGAGCGACATGTTTTCAGCGAGTGTATGTGCTGAAGAATATGATTTGTAATGTAGCGAACGATTATGGTTTTCGTCGTCTCAGGAAGATATTGCACGTCGACAAGATAGTAGAGTTCAATTTCGATTCTTGTTCAGTTCTGAAGAAACTAGAAGCCACGCAGTGTTTCACGACTGTCATCACGAAAGCCCAGAATGTAAGCTTATTTCTCAAGATTGGCTTGGAACTTGAATGTAAGCTTATTAAAAGTATTTGTCCCACATTTTATGCGTATCAACTGTTGAAAGCATCGTTACGAATGAAACAGCATGTTTATTTTATGGAATTCTCCCTCTGTTTAAATGTTAAGTGACGACAGTTATTCCTGTGAGTTTAATTTTAATGCACAAATTGTTTAAATGCATACACAAGGAACGGCTTGAGTCCTTTAGAAGTTTTTAGATAAGAAAATTTTGCAACTGGAAAGGATAGCTGATAAAGATCTCAGAAGAAGATTGCTCAACATTATTGTGAATAGAGCTACCAGGTTTGTATGAGCGGTTGCAAGGGTGTTTGTCTCTTGCCTGTATGGGGAGATTAACTTACGTGGAAAGACATTCAGGTCCTTATTCTCTCGTGCAAAAAATTGGGAAGTTGAGTTCAGTAGCACCGGGTGAACAATGTAATGGTACACTGAGACCTTGCAGAAACCACATGCATGGGCAGAAACCTTGGAAGGTACATGTAAATATTATTGTATTACCTGTCACCCTTTACAATACAGATGCCCATGAACACCTGTATCGGTATGGTGGTTTTCCCCCATTGGTGGATGCCAAAATGGGGCTACTGAGAATACACCCTAAAACCCAACTGCAAGGGAGATACAGTACCAAAGAGATCCCGGGATGGTAAATCAACCATGGTTTCTCTATGTATTGAACAGCCATTTCAAAGAAGACAATCTAAATTATCACCCCTTGATTACTGAAGTGTTTCTAGCAACTCAAGGATTAACCCAGCTGACCACATTACTCTGCAGTATAATTATGTCATCAAAACATGACAATATACATCAGAACTGTAACATATTGCAATACTGTTTAATTGGTACATATTGTGTAACATAGTCAAGTGTAATTAGCATATTGTAAATTATGCAATTACTGCACATTTTCACACACTTGCACAGTGTAATGACTGGCTGGAGTATTGCTGCGCCCTGCCTCTTTTATGTTCCAGTTCTCACCCCAGAGGTATGACAGACAAAATCTAAATTAATGAAAGATAACTTCACCTCTTTAAAATGATGAGATTTATTACCAAGTATACATAATGAATTCAAAAGTCAATATTTGTGGCTCACTTGGCAAAGTTGAAGAGCAAAATGCTGCTAACATCACCTCTCAACTGCTCACCATTTAGAAGAGATTAGAGAAGAAAAATCTGTTGTTGAGAGTATGACAGTAACATTTTAACTTAAGCAAAACAGAAAATTAGATCACCAGAACCTCCACAGTTTGTTGACTCCCAGTGGGTAGTTGCTGTAAAGGGAGGAGATTCTACAGTGTACTTAAATGAAAAAATCTATAGGGAAGGTAACGATAAAGTGGAATGGAAGAAGTCTTACTGGTCTAGCCCTGTGAACTATGTGGGTCAGCTAGTTGTTGGTTACAGTATTTTTGTTTCTCGCTGCAGAGTTTGCATCCGTGATCCCTCTTGATGACCAAACTTCAGGTAAAAGAGAGACCAAAACTTTCCTGTGATGTTTGGACGTCGAATAGCCAAATTGACACACAGACGCGCCTTCACATAAAATTGCCGCCATGTTTGTTTATCAAAAAATCGGTACTTAGTCTTGCTCAGCAAAATTTCTTAACTGGGGTGATCATGCAAACTCGGATCCAGGCCTCGCTGCCGACCCCCCCCCCCCCCCCCCCTGGATTTGACAAATTTGTGTTGGATGTTATGCTTATTTATGAAAAAGAAATGAACTGCTTCGATTGATCAATCAATCAGTCAGTCAGTCAGTCAAGTCAGTCAGTCAGTCAGTCAGTCATTCATTCAATCAATCAATCCAGTGTACATGTAAGCTTACATATAATGTCTCTAAATTTAGAATGAAACAAACATTTTACAACTTCAGTAGAACAAAATGAATCGACAGCTTCACGTAGAAACTTTTCAAAAACCATTTAGTTCAAAAACGTTTCAAAACGTAAGCTCAAGTATAAGCTTGAACAAAAAAACAGCTGAGATCGATCATGCAAACACAAATACAAATTAGTGATCAATTATTGACGAAACAATCAATTGAAATATGATATCAGACACATGCTTACGTTAGAGGCAATATAAACTTGGAAAGATGTAAATCCTACCTTATCCAAGATAGCTGACCACCCATTCTTTCAAAACGAAAGACAACATTTTTGCTATGAAAAATGAAAACGAGTACACGACGGTTTGAGACGGTTGACAGAACAACGAACTTTGAACGGAACTTCAAAATGGCCGCCAAATTCATAAATTTTAATAACAACAATGCAGTTCGTGCGATGGTTGAGAAGGACTGGGAACTAGTCCTGTTCGAGCTAATTTGGCGGGAAAGAATCCATTGCAAGTCCTTCGCAGATCGAGAGAGATTTCGCCAAAAATATGCAGTTTACGGGCATTCGAAGTCGAAAAAGAAGTAAGATTAACCAGCTTGAAGGCATACAAAGTGCTGGCAAGTATGTGCACGGTCTGCAGATGTACAAAACTCCGCCGACAGACAACATTACGTTGGAAGAGTTTGAAGAGTTCGCCATTGACCGGTTGAAAGGTAAGCATCCTCGAGCAACTGCGCTGTGAAAGTTGATTGTCTTTTTTAAAAGCTGACATATTTTTTTTTATTTTTTAGTATTAGTCGATCCTTAGTCACTTGGTACAGAATCATTCGATCTTAGTGTTGAGTCTTGTATCTTGTTGTGCGTGTTTTTATCGAGATTTAATCGGGGGTATTGGGTAGACATTTTGGCACAGTCAGTTTAAACTTAGGTTTATATGGAAGGAAAATAAAAAAGTACAGTAGTTTAAGTTTGGTTAGTCTGGGTTGATTTGCCAGCACGTGAAAGTATTTTGCTTTTCGCAGTATTTTGCTTGTGGCAGTAAGTTGTGGAAGACCAGAAAGTTACTTTTTGTTATAACTTCAACCATGTTACATCCTTGGTCACTCAACCAGCAATAATTAATTTCACCCCCTCCCCCCCGCCCATCATCCTTAGTGTGATGGATGCTGAAATTACGCAGCACCATATTTTCTATCTATTAATGACAGACCAGGTGGCCTTTCTTATAAGCCTGGTGGCTTCTCAAGGTCTCCTCGCCATTACCTTGACTTGTAGTTTGAATGACTTCTTCTTTTATTAAGGCAAATAAATGATGATGATGATAATGATGATGATGGTTAAGTAAATCATCCTAAGAAAACAACTTTTAATGTTTCTTTGTGGTCTCGCAGTCCTCAGAGAGGTGGAAACATTTGGAATACGATATAAGAGAGGCTCAAAAGAATATGAAGCTGCAATGAAGGAAAGTTTGAAAAAATTCTTACCGCTTACTCAGCGAGCTGTGAGCAAGGTAGGTCATTCACACCCCTAAGGGACCGATCGTTTATTACGTCCTAGGGGGGGCGGTGGTTTTCTAAAAAATCGAGTGTATGAAAATTTTACCCCCCAAAAAATCTTTCAAACAAACGTTTTACCCCCCACTGCAATGACAGTTTGAAAATTTTACCCCCCCCCCCCCCCCTCTTCCCCATGGTTGGCCTGGTGGTTGAATTGTTGAGACGTTCTTGGGCACAACGCTTGGTTACATGCGGAAATCGCTAGCTCTCTGAATCTGAACTGGCAAGAGAAACAATCAGAAGTTAAGCGAAATTCAAGTAAGGGAACGTACCTTAGGATATCTCTTCAATGTCTTGATAATAACGATGTTTTGTTATTGCTGGAGTCTATTCTTCAGTCGTCAAAAGAAGGTACACAGAAGGTCAAAGCAGCTCGGGGTTTGAGAGCAGTACAGGAGCATTTGATGTATGGATATGGATCAAGGATGTGGATATATAGATTTTGAAGAAGCCTACCATCTCTATTTGTCTTTTGGTCAATTTTTTTGCCCTGATAAACAAGTCTTCAGAGATAAACTGCTTGATGAAATACACGGTTTGCCTGTCTATGTCATTACTCAACCTATTACGTGCCAGAGCTTTGTCGCTCTGAAGAATAGTAGCGATATGGAGAAGTATCTAGTCGATTTTACCAACTCTATGATTGATGAGAATAATGATTGCTAAAAACATTTAGTTGGTACCCTTAAAAGTTTACCCCCCTCACTTTTCGTACAAGGTAAAAATTTACCCCCCCAAAAAGAGCTCATTTAAAAAAATTACCCCCCGTCAAAAAACACCACCCCCCCCCCCTAGGACGTAATAAACGATCGGTCCCTAGGGGCCAATGGAGGTCAAAATGACCCAGAAATAGGATGCTCATAACAATACCAAAGTTGGGACAGTCATCACCCCTAATTACTGTCATAGGTAAAGTTGAAGCAGATGGAAAGATTTCTTTAAAATAGGACTTAATTCCAATGAAAATTATTAAGAAGTTGTATGCTTGGAATATTTTTTCTTTGATAAATTTTGATGTGATACCTATCAGACCATATTGCTTGAACTCTTCAGACGTGATTTGCATGCTGTTAGTGGAAAAT
Source organism: Pavona decussata (assembly GCF_977016875.1). NCBI lineage: Eukaryota > Metazoa > Cnidaria > Anthozoa > Scleractinia > Agariciidae > Pavona > Pavona decussata. Next base: position 625,312 of record NW_028145446.1, on the reverse strand, counting down.
TAGATGATCTGTGTGCTATGGGGCCAACATAGCTTGTGTAAGTCCTTACATGTGCAACCATTCAGCTTTACTGTGAACTTAGCTGCAAACTGAAAGTTGCTCACTGATCACTCAAGTCTGTTTTCTGCTGTTCTCAGTGGCAGATCCAAGAAATCATGTATGGTGGGGGGCTCATACATGTAGGCTTAGTGTGAAAATGCCTCAAAGATTAATGCCCTTTGGGCCATATTTTATTTGAAAATAAGTACATTGCTGACTTGGGATCATGTCACTAGGAGCCTGGATGATGCTCCTCCCCCCACCCCTGCCTTGCAGCATTGATCTGTATACATGTGTCCATGTTGGGGTTCAAATTTTTGGGGGGGTTTAAAAATTTTTAAACCAGTTTCATTATATTTCCCTTTTTTCTCAGATTATGGTGTAAAATGAATACCGCACAAAGGGAAAATAAAAATGAAACTGGTTTGAAAATTTTTAAGCCAAAGAAAAACTATACATCTATACTCATGCATGTTGTCAATGTGTGTGATTTTTATCTCATTAGAACTCAGACGAGGAATTAAATGAGAGGAGAAAAGACCATATATCTCATTTTATCTTACGTCTCGCATATTGCAGATCGTAAGTACATGTTAGGAGTAAATTCCTTGACTTCTAAGGTATATTGCTTCTGGTGTTAGAGAACACTGAAAAATTCCTTTTCATGTTCCTGTTTTTAACAGGGAAGATCTTAGGCGATGGTTTATGTCCCAAGAAGTTGAGCTATTTAGGTAAGGATAGTTGTACATCTTATAAGCATAACGTCAGGGATTTCTCCTTCAGTGTTATCTACCTTATTCGTACTAATTTTCGCGGGCACTTAATTTCGCGAATTTGGAACACGAATATTTTGCGAGCATTAATTTTCGCGATTTTGCAAAAAATGATAAATTTAGGGCTTTTAATTTCGCGAAAATTGACAAAAGACAGACTTAGAAAACCGTTTTTTTATTGAATGATCACTTTAATAACGATTGATTTACAATCATGATTTGCAATTACGTAATAGAAATAGCGTTGATAATCAGACAAATCAAGCAAATGCTGCAAATCAATCAAATGCTACTGCAATATTGTACTTAATAAAAGTCAATGTAAAAGTCAATTGTAAAAATATGATTTTAAATACCTATGCCACACAGTTCGATGACTGCACGAAAGATGTTTTGAAAGAGCTACATGTACAAGAAGAAGAAATGAGTGATTCAGATGAAGAAAGTGCTGAAGTAGAAGATAAATAGACTGATGACAATTGCCATGTAGCTAAAAACGTAGTTAATCATTGATTAAAGCAATTATGGAAGTGAATTAAATTTCGCGCGTTTAATTTTCGCGTATCCTAATTTTAGGGAGTCTTTAATTTCGCGATTTTTTACAAATCGCGAAAATCGCGAAATTAAAGCCTCGCGAAAATTAGTACGAATAAGGTAACTTGGTTTAGCTAATTCTAACCAGAAATGAACCGTCAGCATGATTCACAGTGCTTGTACAGAAATTTAAGGTGGAGATAGATTAGGCATAAATGTGGTGGATCATTTTCTTGGTCCATATAAGTAAGCAGTTTTTAAACATGGCCACACGCTCGTTTGGTTTGTTCTATGCTTTAAATGAAATTATTTTTGTAAATGTTGCAACAGGTTTCGTTTTGCTGAAGTTGCTAGATTCGACAGACAAGAAGCGGATGAATTTCTCAAGGACAATGGATTGCAATATGATCCTGTATGTACATAATATATTGTGATAATAATTTATTTTGTCAAGTGTTATTCCTTAACAATAAAAATTAAGAACCCATACTACCCTGTTTGATATTAAAATGAGAGGGCGCTCCACACAGTCCCCAGTGGCATCGTGTGGCCTGTTTAGATTTCTCCAGGGCCCAGTGAAGATAGCTTGTTTTTGGAGCTCAGGACCATAAGGAGCCACTTGTTATTTTTCCAAATTATTTAAAAACGTTTTTCTATTTTTCTACAGATAGGTAATGAAGAGAGAGAGAGAAAAAAGGTGGAATTGATGAACTCAGGATTCAACCTAACCATGGACAAAGTTGAGAGCACAGACTACTTTAAGGTAACAAATACAATTAAAATCTGTAAGACCACAGTAACAAAGTGATGAGTGGTGCCAGATATCTTGTAGACCTGGATCAGTAAAATTAATTAACGTACAACTGGCTTAAAAATTTATACAAAGCATTTTGAGAGTTACATGTAGCTTAACTGCTATTGTAAAATTAATGTAAGCTCCCAGGGTCCACCTTTAGGGTCACATACATCACAAGACGACCTAAATTTATGAGTAGTTTTGTTGTGAGCTTGACATAGCACCACTGTACATATACTAACTGACACAGTGTGTAACAAGGTATCAAGTTGCTCATACACATAAACTTACCAAGCCTATTTTTTCTAGATGCTATTTTGGTGATGATTTATGATTATTTATCATTGTTCAACACAATTCAAGACTTCACTAGCTATGTATCACCCCTAGCCTTCTTGTAATATGTAAATACTTGTTTGTCTTGTAAGAATATTATTATTATATACACAGGAGTGCAACAGAAGTTGTTGCTGTCTTTGTGAACAATTGTGGTCCAATCATTCATGGATTACAGCCAAACAGTACAATAATATTATTATTATTATATCACCTTACAGCTGCATTTAAATTTTTTAATATATTCATTCATCATTCTGTTAAAGAAAGACCATGTTTTCTTTGTTTGTTACCTTGGAACTCCTTGCACTGCCTGAAAGTTTTTTTCCTCTAGGTTCCATTTGTTGAGGCTCTAGACCTTGTGAGGTCAAGAAAAGTTTATCTGGAAAATGTAAGTTCTTTGTGAAAAAGTCGAGTATCAACTACAGGTCACTGTGATAATTGTATATAAACAAGCTAAACAGGGTCTCCTTAACCCCATACTAATTCTTGGTAATATACCAGTACAATAGTGACTTAGTGTACTTGTGACCTACAAAAAAGATTCGTCCTTATATCCAGAAGATATGCTGCAAAATCACTTTGTTTGAAACCCCAATTTCCCTTTGTTATTAATTTACAAGCTAACAGTGAGAATTTTGTCTGTCATTTTCAGGGTTTTGCATATGTCCCAAGAGACGAACTGGTCTCCCTTGTGGCCAATGAGTTCCGTATGCAGCTGTCTCGTGCACTGGCTGTGAGTTCCTCTATGTCATTTATAAATTATGTATTTATTTATTTATTTATTCACCACGACATACAATCATAAAAAGTTACAGTGAATAATAGACTAGGATCTTACATAAGTTTAGAGTAAATAATAATAGTAAAAGAAGAAGAAAGAAGTGGCGAGGAGACCTCAAGAAGCCCCCGGGCTTATACTGAGAGGTCTCCTCAGAGATATGTTAGGACTGTAAGACTAGTAGAGACATTGTATTTAGATTTTTTAACATACAGTGGTATTAGACTATAAAGACATAACAGTGTCGGACGTTTCATACAATTAACTGAGGAAATCAAGAAGCTCTCTTTTGAAGGTGGATAGACTAGGGGAAGATGTAATGTACACTTTTAACACTTTTTGCTAAGAATTATAAAATTTTAACTCCAGTGACTTCAGTATCATTTTTGAGAGAGTACAGTACAAATTACACTTGCACTATATACTTTTTCCTGCCAGGAACCCACCATAGTCGGTGACCTCCTTGAAATCATGTCTTGGTCAATGTTAGTTAATTGTAACATTTTAAGTGTAATATTTTAAAATATCAGAAATGTTACTAGCATTTTAAATCCTTTCAGATGACTGCTAGAGCCCTGCCATACCTTGAAGAGGATGAGAGACTGCTACCAAAATTAACAAATCTTAGGTTTGTGACTTACCATGAGAGAGATGAATTTCATTATAAATTTCTTTACTTTTTCACTGTTTTATTCACATAATTTGTAAATGCATTTTGTTCTTTAGTCGACAGTATGTTGGGCAGGATTACACTCAGAAAAAATCAGCAGCAGGAAAAGTTACTCTGGATCAAATTGATAGCGTGAGTGTGTGTCAAGGTTGCCTTCACTTTATGTAGATAATAAATCTCCTTCGTGTAAACTCCCCTGAAAACAATAAATTATCGCCTTCCAAAATTAAGACCCTAGAAAACCTTTTAATCAATATGGAAGCCTTTAATGTCCCTTATTGACAAACAGAATGCACTAACCCTTTTCAAATTGTGCATTTTTATTTTTATTTATTCATTTACTTATTATTATTTTTTTGTTAATGAATTAAGGGCCTTAGCTGTTGCGGTATCCCTGTCCATGTCTATTGGACAAAGCTTATAAATAAATAAATAAATAAATTATGATGATTATCATGCTAACCTACAAAGAATTCAACTAAATTGTATTTTACAGTTGTCCAAAACCTCCTATCCTCTGTGCATGCGTCAACTTCACACAGCAATGAAAGAAAACCACCACTTGAAGCACTTCGGCCGTTTGCAGTATGGTTTGTTCATCAAGGCGAGTATCACATGAAACGAGGGTTAAGACTAGTCTTCTATGCAGCTTTTTTTGGGTTGTGACACAAACCTTCTTGAGAAGTGTTGGATGATGACCAGAATAATGACAATGAAGGAGATATCTAAAGACTGGTTCCCATCTACGATTGCTGATGAACTAAGGCTGTATGTTGCTAAATTGCTGGACAAAACACTTGGCTCTGAAATCAAGTTCAATCACAAATTAGTGATTGCCCACAATATTGTTGATAATGATGACGATGAACACACTCTATTGTATTTGACATCTGAGGGTTATTTACTCACTGTTTATTGTTGTGTTATTCCAGGGAATTGGCCTCAGTTTGGAGGAGGCACTAATCTTCTGGAGATCAGAATTCACAAGAGTTATGGATGTAGACAAGGTACTGTTAACTTTCTTTGTATAACCAGATAAATGTCAAAGACACAAAAACAGTCAAACAGGATTGTCAGACAAGTAAGCTGTTATACTCAGGGGTGTCAGATCGTGGTTAAAAAACTATTAACACATCTTGCAAAATTTTAAGTAAAATCTCAAAGGTCACACTGAGTCTTTTTTTATTTAAAAGCAATCTTAAGGCCGATTTAGATGGTACAACTTTTGCTTACGACTGTCGCATGCGATTTCTAGAGCATACGCTGCTCACGTCATGCAAAAAATCGCACACAACTCTCGTCACTCAACATTGCCTATACCTACAATTGTCGTAGGATTTTAAAATATGTTTTAAAATCCAACGACATTTTTGTGACGTACGCGACAATCGTAAGCGAGTTGTAGGTTTGATTTACACGAAACAATTCTTGTCGTAGGCCTGTTGTAAGCTTGCCGCATGCGACAAAGTTGTACCATGTAAATTGCCCTTTAGATTCTCAATTTCTTTTGCAAAGCTATTACAGTGTCAGAATCACTGAAAAATTCATTGTCACCCTTGAATAGTCTAGAATTTACTGTTCAACTCCCTTAGAGTATTGAAAGGAAGGCTATGAACCAAATAATTATGGCAATATTTATTGCTCCACATTCAGATTGCAGATACAGGCCTCACTAATCTACACTTAAACCCTATCAATTTTCATCATATAAGCGTATTTCGCATTGCTGTTTTTAGTTTGACAAGCAGTATGCATATAACATTCGCCACAGTTATGGAAAGGAAGGCAAAAGACAAGACTACACACCATACAGCTGTATGAAGATTATTATGACCAATGCACCAGGACCAGGAGATCATCATGGTATTTATTTTAAGTTTTAATTTTGTACAAGTTTACTTTGTATAACATTTGCAGCTTTGATTAATAGACTGTTTTATCGAGAGGGTCTTGTAAGATGTCTACTTTTCCTGTTAGACAACCTTGCCACCTTTTTTCAAGCCACCTAGAACATGTAACAGTATATGAACAGTAACCTGGCATAGACATCTGTTCACCCCAGATCTGCAACATCATATGATGAAGTTGTTCATGGCTGACCAAGCTCTGTGATCTGTGCCCAATCTTTCTGTAACCTCCATGATGCCGTGCTCGCTGAGATGAATTACTGACCGATGTCGTAAAAGTTTCAGTGCAAGAATGCTTATTTTTTTCTAATAACGGTGTTATGAACAAATTGACAATTTGATGTTAAATTAGTGGTTGATTAAATTGATTTTGAAAAATGTTTCTTTTCTTGCTTATCCGTTCACAGGCTGCCCATTCCGACATACAGATGCTGATCTATTGCGGCAACGCTTGGCAGCCTACAGGATACCCAAGAAGGGGGTTGATGAGGTATGATAAGATTCACAATAGAAGCAAACATTATTCAGGGAGGAGGCTAAAAGCTGTTTTCTTATAACAGTCATGCTGTGTTCTTGCAAAATAACAGCATGTGCACATTCCATTTTTCAAAACGAAACTTGTAATATTTATTTTACTGTAAATCAGTTCCTAGGGCTCATGCACCTACTTGATAAGCTTTCCTATTTAGTGGTGAGCTAACCTCTTTGCTTAGGTTATTTTCAATCTATTTATTACTCTTCCTTTAATTTGGAAACTTTTAATTAAGGCTGTAGTTTCTTTATAAAAATTATTAGTATCTTAATCTTTTTGTTGTTGGAACTTGGCAATGAAATTAAATAAAATTTGATTCCAAGCTTCTGTAATTCAGTCCATATTGTCATTTTACCAAGACTATTTTTAGTAAATTATCTTTTAATTAATAAACTTTTGTTTGCACTTATTGATATCTTTTCATTTGTAGATAATGGAATTTGTCAAAGAGTCTCATTACCAGCTAGCTTGTACAAGATACTACGAGCTTACCCATGGGGTATGGACAGCTGCTTTCTTAGTAATCACAAACATGAAATCCATATAAGGGCCACATTGAGAAGACAATAACTGAACTGGCGTGATGTGCGAATAGAGCGCATACATGCCAGTTCACAGACATTTTGAACTTGTAGTTTTGTGAGCATAGTTACGCGAACGATTAATGTGTGTGCAAGTAGTTTTTCAGAGTTGCATTTTTGGGGATTTTCATGCAAGTTTAGTGTAAACCACGTTACCGTTTTGGGGTTGTTTTTTGGGGCGATTAAACATGCTTGTTTTCTGAAGAGTTTTCTGTAACTGCTTGCAAACAGGCCACATGCCTGTGCAAATTATTTTATGCAGATTCATCTAAAAGTACTTGAATGTGTGAGATGTGTGCAATTTATCATAAAAATTATGCAAATGTATGTAACTTTATAAAAATGATGTGAAACCAACCTGGGGAGAGTGTATAAAATACTGAGGGTGGCCCTCACTCCCGCTCCCCTTGGTAGTTTAGACACTCTCCCCAGGTTGTGCTTGGTTTTACAAACTAAGTTGGCAGTAGTTTAATCAAAGCGTAAAAGTCTCGAAAATCCCACAGAAAAATAGGGGACTGTGAACAATCTTACAATATACTGTTACCTCAAACGTCTGCCGAACATGCTTATTTCAAATTTGTATTTTTGACAATCAATAAACTGGCTTGAACTGTAGACAGATTTTTGTTGCCCATGGGAGTAACATGGAATAAGTTCAACTTCTATTTGTAACCCTTGCATTTATTTCTAACTTCTTATCATTGGTGACCAATGGGGCAGATATTCTAGGGAGGGGAGTACTTGCTGTAATTGAGGATGGAGGCGTAATCAAGGATGGGAGTTTCAAAAATCCCACAGAAAAATAGGGGGCTGTGAACAGTCTAGGATATTTTATGCTAAGTGATTTGTTTTGCTTATTTTTCAAATCAGATTTAAACATTTTGTCATTTTTTCTTGTACTGAATTTTGTTTACAGGTAACTGCCAGTTCTGCGATTAATCATCCAAACCAATACTTTGATGAGAGCCGTCAAGTACTGCAAGAAGGACAAGGAACGACGTCAAAGCTTACAAGTGGCGCACCCAGTGGACTTGACCATGGCAAGGTCACCATAAAGAATGAGACAAAGAGCACTTCCAGCAGCAATGAAAACAATGACATAGGAGACATTCAAATGGATGATGACGATGATGACATGCTTGGAGAAATAGAAGGAATGGACGCAATGGCATAGCTTAGAGAAGGAAATGTTGTTAATTTGTAAAATGTCTTTTTGGAGCATGTACATTACACACAAAACTACAGTAACCAGCCCCAAAGCAAAAGTTTTATGTCTTCTGCTCGGATAAAAGGTGGGCATGGATCATCCATACCAACATTGTTATTAATGGCTTCTTCCTCCAGCTCAGATGGGAAAAACATTTTATTCTCCCACCCAACCCACCTCCCTTTATATAATTATGAACTCTTGACAGTTCATCACAGTGATGGGAATTCACTTGCTGAATCAACCTGCTTTCTTGTGAAAATGCAACAAATAAATTATCTTATTTTCTGTTATGTTTGAACTTAGTTTTAAATTATTTTATTGGTTGAATAAAATGGCTAGACAGCAATTCAGGTTACATTGTTTATTAGTACAATAATTTCTACTTGTAACCTACTGCAAGTTTAATTATCTGTTTTACAAAACACGTCTCTCTTCAAAATGTAGTTTTAACTTAACACTGTTTATTAATTTTTATGGTCATGGTAAAGTACAAAGGAGTAAGCTAATTTGAAATCAGGCCCCCTTACTTTGAAAATGCGTAAATATTTTCACACTTTTCTTTTAATTTTATCAACAACTATACTATACAAAAGTGTAAACTTCATGAAAATTTCCCACATTAATTTTAGATACCATTTTACAGTCTAGTAGGCTTGCACATTAAACTCTTGCTGGCAATAAATACCCAAAATAACCTTGGAATTAGCAAATTTGGTTCGTTCTTACCTTCAAGCTCTCCTGTTTTCTTCCCCCAAAAGGTAACACTTCATGAGGGTGTGCAAGACAGATAATATGTCAATGTACAAATATTTAAAACAACACTACATTTTCAATTTGCCGTAAACCTGCAGCGCTAAAAAGCACTTCAAATTGCATGCATGACTGTTTCCATCAATTTCTTTGCAAAGGACCCAGAAATAAATATTAGGGAGCTTCACCTAAAACAAAAATAATAAAAAAAAACCCTAGATCTATACACTTCATGTTTCATATTTACACCGTTAAGCTATCAAATTATGTTCATTTCTCCAAATACGTTACATGAAGCTAGGTGAAAGTGTACATCAATCATGACAACAAATTGCAAGTATGTTTACACAAAATGCACTTTTGAGGAACTTTCACATTCTAACACCTGTTTTTGTTTTTTTTTTTACCTCAAGAATTCAAAAAAAGTTCTGCTTGTTTTCAGGTTTTAGTCTACACAAATCACAAGTTAAATCTCTAAGCAGAAACCAATTCCTCGTCAGAGTCATAATCACTGGAGTCAAGCTCATCATCCACCACTGACTTGCGTTTCTTTGCAATAGACACTCCCAGCCCAATAATGTAAACCTGTATAGAGAAAGTAAGGCATGGCCAATGAACACTTAGCTTACATACATACATACTTTATTTTGCCACACAAATGAAATAAATATACAATATAACATAAACAAAGAAACAATATAATGATTGCTTCACTCAGTCGCAGGAGTGCTCGATGCAAAAACATGCAGAGCAAAATATAAATTTAAGATAGAAAATGTAACACAGTTACTCGAGTTTCACGCACTAAGCGATCATCAGAAAAGAAAAGTGTCAAGGGGACCTCAAAGAAACTATAGAGAGCTTATAAGAGATTAGGCCCCCCCCAAACTACGAACTAAGAGTTGATTACAACAAATGAAACAAGTCAGTTCATCATTCATAACTACTTAGTTTGTTCTCAAGTATTTTCTTAAAAGAAGAAATGAATGTAGAGTTGATGACTTCATTGTCAAGCGAGTTAAAAAACTTGGGTCCTTGGAAAAAAACTGAAACTTCTTAATGTTTATTAAACAATATGGTAGATGGTAGGCATGGAAATTTCTAGTACTTATTGTAAGAGTGGAACTGATTGTTTTGGGAGAAATAACTTAAGAGTACATGTATACTATATTGACAGTAACATAATACTGGTACCTTGAAATAGACAGGAATTAAAGGAAAAATTGATTTACCAACTAGTAACTTACCAGCAAAAAGAGCCATGTTCCCCAATAATAACACGCACCAAAAAACCAAACTTTGTAGAAAAATCTGTTCAGGAACACTGCAGCTCGAGTCATAATGCATGCACCTAAAAAGGAAAAAGTGCAAAGAAAGGTGTCAGATGGTGTGACATAGAGGCTGGTTTACACAATTGCTTGGCCCAATTTGTCAGCCAATCAGCATCGGAACACGAATCATACGTGTATTTTGGCAGCTGATTTATGGCCGATTTGTGAGATGAAAAATTGGCTGGATTCAGAACTTCTGTTGCAGTGCAACAGAATTTAATCAAGTTGGGCCAAAACTCTCACATAGGCCACCACATCGATCAGAATTTCTAATTTGGTGTCACAATGCACAGTCATACAATTTATGTTCTGACATTATTGGGCTGACAAATTGTAGCATGAAAACTGGGCTTAAAGCAATATTATGGCACACAACAACCAAAATCAAGTTGGGATAATTTGTACATGGACAATGTATACAATGCGTCAACTTGTGCCAGAAAATGAGCTCTCGCTGATGTGTGTCACACAATGTGTCATTGATTGAGAAGGTATCATCATCATTATATCACTGTCCTCGCATATCCTGTCGTGTGTGACCAGAGCTAACCCAGTAGGATCATGTGAGCTTTGGTCATTAAATCTTGACTACTAAAGTGATGAAAGAGGCAGTTAGAATTTACATTTCAAGGACTGAATTCAAGGCTGGAGTGATGACTAATGCATTGTCATCTCCAACGAGATCCCATGCAAACACGACTTAGACCTGGAGACATTAGACTTCATATAATAATAATTGTTGTGGTCAGGAGCACAACAGCATAACGTAACATATCCAGTGACTAGGTCTTTCCATTCCTGTAATCTGCCAGTTTTAAACTCAAAATGATTTAACAAAGAAGTTCAGCTTTTCGCTCTCATTCAAAATCCTGACTTGCGACTATTCAAATGACAGCTAATGAACAGTAAGTACTTTGTTTGTTTGTTTTGTTTTTTTCAATGCATTAAAACTAATTTTTTAGAATTTTCTCTTGTTTTGAGTTTGATTGCTATAACCCACCTACAGGAGCGTCAGTAGCACAGACATGAATTTCTGGAGGTGGTGTAGTAGTTGGTGTAGTTTCATTTCCAGGCACTGTACCATTATGTCCAGACACTGTCAAATTGGTGTGAACTGTATGATTAACACCAGAGTTGGACTGAAAGGAATACATTGCTGTTTGGTTACTCAAACTTGTAGAAAAATTTAACTATATTATTACTAGTCACATTATCATCATCATCAGCCAACTGCACTGCAGTCGGTCACGAGCTTTTTCCACGCCTTCTGGTCTTGTGCCATGCTTCGAATCTCTTCTGGCATTGGTGGGTATGCCTGGCTGATTATGCTGGCAATGTCACAACACACCAATAACAAATGCCTTTCGGAGGGCTCTCAGGTGCACTCTGGGGACATGCCTATTTTATCATTCGTGACATCATTTTTAACCTTGTCTAGCAGAAACAATCTTGGAAAACAATCCCCAATGAGAAAGACTTTACAAAAACTTTACCAAAGTTATGTACAAGAAACCTAGAAATTTTTCATGACAAAATGGAAGACAAATTTGGCCTACCCAAACACGTCATTTATAAATGTCTGCCTCAGTTGTCAAGAGGGCCTCAAACCACATTTTTTGGCCATTTGGCACTCAAGGAGACCTTTCAAAACTACTCTGATCTTGTGTGTAGATTAATGTTGTTTAGAATGAGAGAGAATGGAGGAAGAATTTTGGAGGTTTGGTCTGGAAATGGGAACAAAAATTTATACATGTCAATGACAAAGTGAGGACTTTGTTCCTCTGGGTTGATCACACCCTCTGCTCTTAACAATCACGGGGTATAAAGATTCGAAGGCTTGGAAGATGGTGTCTTCTAGTTTTATCAGGAGCCCATGACTCAGAGCATACAGCTCCTACACCAAGCGTATGTCACAGTGTTTTAACAGATCAGTCTATTTTTTAGATGCACATGTATGAGCTTACCATTTCTCGCGAAAATTTAAATTCTGATTCATATGAGAATTATGCAAGTTTGAGACTGGTTTAATAGTAAGTCTCCAGTGGAACTTCAATCTCAAAATAAACGGGTCTGTGAAAATGTTGTTACACAAATCTACAGTAGTTGTGCGCTCCGGGTATGGGCTTCTAGTTTTATTCAGGGACTTACAGGTTCCATGTAGCGCTGGCTTCCATACATGACATACTGAGGAGCCAAAGTAAACAGCATGATATTGAGGAACAACATGGTCAGCATCACCATCAGAATCAAGAACAACAGGGCTTGTGGCATAGTCTTGCGGGCACGTATTTTATACAACTTACAGACTAGTCAAGGATGGTATCAGACAATGAAAAGTAAGAGCTGAAGATATTGTGTTAAATATCAAAAGTTCTAACACTGATTTGTGTTTGACATATTTTACTACTGGCAACCACTCAGACAGGACCTCTACAAGCACAAACAATTCACTGGGCATGCATGCATCCATCCAAAACTAATTCTACCGCTTGCACAACAACTACAAATATATTGTTCTTGACAGCAGAGAGATTATAAAGATGGTAAAATAATGAGGAGCTTCTGAAATTAGGCTGCTGCCTAAGAAAAATTTCAAGGAGACCACAAGGCCAAAAGCCAAGAAGTTTATGGGAGCCCAACATGTGAAGTGTTAGGGCGTGCTGCTCCAAAAAATTGAGACACCCAGAGCATTTTCTTTGGCACCCCAGGTTACTGGGCTCCCGTTAGGCAAGGGCCTTAAAAATTATAAATAATTTTATACCATTCACAGAGGTAAATTGAGCTATGTCAGGAACTCAAAAAACAAGAAAATAAAAGTCTACTAAGGATACTTTGATCCAGCAACAGCGTATTCCAATAGCTCTGATGCCAGACATGGTACAGTAGAGGAAGTAGAGAACAATAGCCACAAACAAACAGTAGTCCAGTGGAAATACCTGCAAAAGGGAAAATAATCCATTATTACACACACACACAAATAGGGTTTCACACTGTTATAGTATATGTAAGATGACGAAAGATCACGGAAAACCATGTCTAGTATGTATGCAAACAGCAGATACAGAATCTTTACAACTCTACCTGTGAGATCACAGTGGTTACCATCTGATGGTAATATTTCAGGTCCACATAAAAGAACCCCAAAATTCTCTTATTCAAAAAACAGCATTTTTTTGTTGTTGTTGTTGTTGTTGTTTTCAATTACAGAAAATTCTACTGGAAAACTTTTCCCCACACTTGTCTATCATACATGCAAAAAATCAAGGTAGGCCACCAGGCAAATTTTCAATTGAAAGGAAATGTTTCCTGCAGGCATTAAACTGCATTTTCACTGCCGGTTCGATACGCATGCAACTTTTGATAAGAAGTTTTGATTCATTCAACTGACACATACACGTTAGCTAATAAGTTGTAAGTTTCCGTACACGTGCACAACTAAAAACCCTTTCAGGCCTCCCTAAGCAGACAACATTCTCCAATGCAGTAGCATATATAAGAGATGAAGGTTGCTTGATGCTTGACACCCACAACAACAAAAAAGGTCAAGGGTTGAAAAAATCTTTTAGGTGATCACTTACTTATTTGACACAATTAAAGATTTTTTTAACCTTCAAAATCGTTTCATTCTTCGATGCAGTTCACCAATTTGTCTGTACTTTATCAGCAATTGATTGACACTTGATCAATTACCTATGATGGACAATCTGGAATAACTATCCTGAAAAGAACATACATACCTTTTGTGCATAAACCATCACAATGTTGATGGGATTGGGAAGCTGGGGCTTGGGAAGTGCATAACCAAACTTGTAACCCAGGGAATTCAGGGCCTTGTCCAAACTGGAAAAGGTGATAGCAGATTTTTAAACAAAGCAGACTTCAAAATTGAATTCAGATTCAGTAATAGTATTAAATAAACATAGAGGGTAGCCTTTTACATTAAACCAAACAATTTTTTTTTTTTTGGGGGGGGGGGGGGGGGGGAATCGAACATGATAGAAATTTCCCAAAGGAAATATAATTCAGAAGTGGGGTATACCTTGTGGGAATGCCTGAATTTTCTGGAAAAACAAAACATTTAAAGTTTATGTTATTTTGTATCTTAGCCCACTGCGAGAATATTCTTTAGACTAAATACCTGTAGGTGGCTTTTGATTTGCACCAAAATTGTTGTTTGAAGTTCTTTTCTGTCAAAATATTGCCTAACTTAGTTGGTTGTTTATGCTGCCACAGATTCTGGCCTGTGTTGTAGGATGGCCTAAATTGGACTATATGACATTAATTTACTCAGATGTCACTACAACTATTATTAATTTTAAGAAATGCTTAGGGCATACTAGCTTATTCTTTCAATAGAAATACTGTTACTGTAAGTGTTTAAAAAAATTGCTTACCCTCAATGGATAGTTCTAGGGAAATAAAAATATTTGATGTCTGGAACATACCAAGTGAGTAACAAGGAGACAAAGATGAGTAAGCCAAACAACAGATAGAAAATCCCAAACACCATTTCAAATGGTCGGCAACACTTGAGGCACTTATTGAGCCAGCTGAGATTAGCAGCCTGCAAATGTCTCTCTCTTCTGGCAAGGACCCTTTCCTCTCCTTCAAGCTGTGTAAGAAGTCTTCGATCACGACCAGACATCGTGCGACCATCTGCATACCTGGCTCGGATTATACGGGTACGTTCTTCCACAGATTCACGATCATGACTGACGTCTGAATGCTCTTTCTGTAAAATAAGCAACAAAAAAAATTTGTTTTTCACTTTTATTAGATGTTACAATCTGGGGAGTGAGAAATGGAAGAAGTTGGGGTTTACCTTCGAGTTCTTAAATCCTTTCAGCATAGAAAATGGTAGAGCAGTCATGCCATAGGCCTAAATTGAGAACAAAAGATTTTGGTCAATAATTATTAGTCAATTAAGTTCACCCTGGTGAAAATCTTTGGAGGATCTTCAAAGATCTTCAAAGATCCTCCAAGATCTGCAAAGATCTGCAAAGGTCTTCTAAAGATCCTTGAAGACAAGGATCTTTTAAAGATCCTCACAGATCCTAGAGGATTTCTTGAGGATCCTATAAAGATCTCTTGAAGATCCTGATGAGGATCCTTTCAAAGATCTTCTAAAAGATCCTGCAGGATCCTCAGAGATTTCATTAGGATCCTACAGGATCTTGAAAAAGATCCTTTAAAGGATCCTTTCAAAGATCTTTGTCAGGATCCTTAAGGATCCTCAAGGATATGATGAGGATCTTACAAGGGTCTTGTAAAGAACTGTCCAAGGATCCTCCAAAGATCTTTATTAGGATCCTTAAGGATCCTCAAGGGTCTTACAAGGTTCTTAAAAAGATCATAGAAGGATCCTATAAAAGATCTTTGTCAGGATCCTTAAGGATCCTCAAGGATATGATGAAGATCTTACAAGGTTCTTGGTAAGAACTGTTCAAGGATCTTCCAAAGATCTTTGTCAGGATCCTTAAGGATCCTCAAGGGTCTTACAAGGTTCTTAAAAAGATCTTAGAAGGATCCTATAAAAGATCTTTGTCAGGATCCTTAAGGATCCTCAAGGATATGATGAGGATCTTACAAGGTTCTTGGTAAGAACTGTTCAAGGATCTTCCAAAGACCTTTGTCAGGATCCTTAAGGATCCTCAAGGGTCTTACAAGGTTCTTAAAAAGATCTTTAGAGGATCCTATAAAAGATCTTTGTCAGGATCCTTAAGGATCCTCAAAGATCTGATGAGGATCTTACAAGGTTCTTGTTAAGAACCGTTCAAGGATCTTTCAAAGATCTTTTTCAGGATCCTCAAGGGTCTTAAGAGGTTCTTTAAAAGATCTTTAGAGGATCCTATAAAAGATTTTTGTCAGGATCCTTAAGGATCCTCAAGGATCTGATGAGGATCTTACAATGATCTTCAAAGGATCCTATCAGGGATCCTTGAAAAATCTTTGTCAGGATCCTTAGGAATCTTCGAAGGTTTGATGAGGATCTTACAAGGATCTTAAAGGGATCCTATTTTATCTCTTTCAAAGAACTTTCCCAAAATCCTTAACAGTCACCATGGATCTGATGAGAATCTTAGAAGGATTTAAAGAAGATCCTTTCAAAGAGACAAAGAGGATCTTAGAAAGATTTTTGAGGATCTTTTCAATGATTTTTGTCAGGATCCTTAAGGCTATAATTATTATAATGATCTTACAAGGATCTTTAGACAAACTTGTAATGAGAATCTTATCAGTTTGTTAGAGAGAACTTTGCAAATCATGGTCTTGTGATAAACCAAAATATAGAATAATAAACAATTTACTAAAAAATAATTGGGGTTGCTTTGGAACCAAACAGGCTAATTGTACCAATCTTGCAGTCGTGGATGAAATCACCTTTCAATCATGCATAAACCATACACTGTCATATGGCAATGCAGTTATAAACCTCACCTCAAAGGCAACAGAACTAAATATTTTTTTCTTGCAAAGAAAGTGATCAGCCACATAAAATCTCAACAAAACAAGATTTCCTGGGTCTACAAATATTTTCACAAAATGTGAAGACAAGCAATGACTGAAAATCTCTTTCTTCGACTTTGACAACACAAGAAGCTAAAGAACGAAACTTTACAACATTAGATTGTGATCAGTCGATTCAATATTAATTTTTGTGATTTCTGGAGCTGCAATGGGCCAATACTGTGGAATTTTCAGGTAACAACTGATGTTAGCCATATCCATGCATGAGTTATATTTTATTCCTATTTTACCTGATAGGGAAAAAAATAGGGCATCTATTTTATTTGTATTTTATTTTTAATTTTAAGCCTATTTTAAAGCAAGATAAGATAGAACAAGGTGTTGTATTTTATTACTATTTTCTCATAACAAACTGAAAAATAGCCTGTAAAACAGCCTGTAATCCTATATCACTATTGCTCAATAACATAGTAACACACTGTTTTATTTATATTTTTTCTATAAATAGGATAGGCAATGGCCAGTTAGATTGTCTGTATCGCATGTTGTATGTACATATTTTGTATACACCAAGGGAAACTTCATCTTCCTAATCTAAGGTGAAGTTACTATTTGTATTCATCATTGTTGATGTATACACCGTCAAAGTTGAGCCATATAAAAAAGACAAATGCATGATGTATACTTATTGCATGTACACTTTTTTGCTCAATCTAACAATTAAATATACCAGGTACTTCTTTGCAATAAACTTATAAACATTAAGCTTATGTATGCAATAATAACAAATGGTTTAGAAGAAAGAGCAAGGATGTACTTATTTTCTATACCACAAGATTAAGCTGTATTTTTGTTATTTTAATTGGGCAAATAAACACATAAAACCAAGATAAGCAACTGATATTAGTATTTGTAACTGGCCTGCTTTCCAGGAAAAGATTTAATAAAAAAAATGAAGCTTACATGTAGTACATGTCACTGAAATGCATTTGTAAAAACAATATTACATTCAGACCTTCTTCAATGGATCTCGACTCCATTTGATGCCAAAAAGAACAACAATGCTTTCAATCATAATTCCTACAACTTTCATGCACAGTGCTAGCTTTTAAAATGAGCAAGAAAACGTGAGGTCACAGCAACACTGGCAGCCATCTTGGATTTCATTCAGACTGGGTAGACTGGGCACGAACAAGGCCATTTTGGTCAGCAGATATGCCACTGCAGGCTCGCGGAAAAGACCGTTTCATTTTCGATTTAGGCGGAATATTCAAGAAAACAGGAGACATTTCCCGTGGATTTTTACCTCTGTGAAGCTTCAAAATGTTGGGTTCAAGCAAAAAAATGTGGATAACTACTTTTAGCAAGAGGTAAGCTTTGAAATCAATAATTTTGATGAAAAAGACTGCATGAAAATGTGTGATTTTATAGATCGTCTATATATGGGAATTTCGAATGCATGTGCTTTTTGAATCTTATTTGAGCTTACCTGCAAATTCGAGATTGTTAAGGTAAACATTCCCTATTTATTTTTGTTACACATGTTAAGCCTTTGCAAACGTTTTTACAGAGTAATTTGTAGCCAGGTTGTTATCATGTCTTGGTATATTAGCTGAAGACATAGTGATCTTGGTTTGATTGACGTTGCATGAAGATCTGGAGTTCATGATCAACTTCATGGAGTGTATAAGCTTATATTTTCTGTAGCACCATGAGTTAAAGGTCGGATACCCTTGTTTTGCTCAGAAATCAAAAAGATTGTTACAGATGAGAAGCTCACTGAAACATGTGTCTAAAAGCGTATACTTGGCACTGCCCAGATCACTGTCACAGTGATCACTGAGTAACCACTGGTCACTCAGAAGAACTGACTTAAATGCACTTTTTTCTGTTGTACTGCAGATTTTCAGCTCAATAATGTTGTCAAGGCTGATACTCAATCGTGCAGCTTCAGAGTCAAGTCAGCAAATCCTGCTCAATAAGCTAAGTCACTTATGACCGTTGGACTCTATTTTAACTGATTTGATTTTGTTGCAAATCGTGACTTCTGCTACTCCTACTGAGAAACAATAATTATTACCAAATAAACTTTTGTAACTTGCATAATGGAGTATTGGTCATTATTTGATATCATATACATGTACATGAAGTTGAAAACAGCAAGGGTACAATCAATCTTTTTTTTTTTTTTTTACAAAATATCCAATCATTTTTCTTTTTTTATTTAGCACTTCCCCTGAACCTTTACATAATTCAAGACAAAGCCATTTTCTGAATGTTTCTTTCCTGAGAAGTTTACTGTGAAATTGTTTTTCGCTGTTACTTGTTTGTAGCTCTGGCTGTGGAATACGGTCTGTGAATGACAAATTTATATTAGGTGCAGGAATATATGAAGTATTGACCATGAAATCATTTGCAATGGCAAATGCTACAACTAATTAAAACACATGAACTATGATAATTCTAGGCTTAGAACAAGGATTTAAACCATCACCTATTTTCAACCTACATGTATTTTATAGCTATTTTATTTCTGGATCTATAAACCAGCAGAGTGCTATTTTAACCCTATTTTTACCTGCATGACATACATTTAATGCCCTATTTTAAACCTGTTTTAAAGGTATTTTTGTACCATTTTCCCTTTTTTCCCCATTAAATTATCCCTGTTTTATGTTTACTTTAAGCCTATTTAAGCCAGGCTAAATTGGTTCTTATATATTTAGGTATTAAAATGCCCAATTTCAGCCTGTAGGTTCTTAAATCACTAGGTTCTTATAAATGGGTTTTTACCGTATTTTCAATTTTGTCAAAATTCATATTCATTAGAGTGAATGATTTCTTTTAATTTTCAATGTAACATAAATGCATAACTGTTACAAATTTATTGAAGGGTATTATTTTGATAACTGACATTGTACTAGGCACTGTAGGCAACATTTTCTTTTAACTTGTCATCCAACCATGTAAAAGTGTTGTTGTGGATGTTACCACCCTGTTGCAAGTTGTGATAACATTGTACATTGAAGTAGACATTAGTTCAACTTTGTACAGCACGTTTCTGCAGCTTGCAACACCGGTTGCAATACATGTAGGTATAACAATGTCTTTCAACTTTCAAGTCAAAACAATGTTGTGCTACAGCTTGAAAGACAAATAATTAATGCTGTCTGTATTTCTCATCCTTTATTCGTAGTAATTTTTTTCATGTCTTTCTGCATGTAAGTGGCCTCATTTTCATGACAACAAAGGGCTCACACAAAAGGAAGAAATAAGAAGAAAAAGAACAAGTTTGCTTTATGAGACATTTTTACCCTTTTTTTTAGATTTTTACATTTTGCATTAACTGTTGTGTTTCATGGTAAGGGATTGATGATTTTAAACCATGAGATTTTTACAAGTGTAAAACATCAAAGATCTATTTGTAAAAAGATGAGAATAATCTGAGAAATAAAATACATTTGGCATAAAATTTACTGCTTGTTAAAATAGGATATTTATTTTGTGCATGAAAATTAAGAGTATTGTGAGAGATGCACAAAAGGATCTTTCTACCATTTTTCGGAAAATCCCTGAGTAGTTACGATCCTTGAGAATTTGTGCAGAAACCTTGAGAAGATCCTTCATGTCCCTTCCTTGCAAAAATCCTTAAACATCCTTCAGGATCTTTGCAATATTTTTACTATCCTTGCAAGAACCTGAAGGATCTTTAATAGCAGAACCCTATAACGATCCATCAGGTCCCAGCAAGGCTCCTACAAGGACCATGAAGAATCCTGCAAAGCCCCTGTCAAGATCCATAAGGTCCCTGCAAAGAACCTTTAAGATCCTTCCGGATCTTTTTAGGTTTTTTCATGATCCTAACAGAACCTGAACCTGAAGGATCTTAGCAGGACCCTGTAAGGATCCATCAGGTCCCTTTAAGGATCCTACAGTACAAGGACCATGAAGAATCCTGCTAATGCCCTGTTAAGATCCTTCAGTTCCCAGAAAGATCCTTCAGGTCCCTGCAAAGATCCATTAAGATCCTTAAGGATCTTTAAAGATCTACTTAAGGATCTTTTGTGGATCTTTTTGAGGATCTTTAAGGATCTTGATTTGATATCCTCAAAGATCTTGCAGGATCTTGTAAGAACCTTGAAGTCCCTGCAAAGATCCTTCAGGTCCCTGCAAAGATCCATTAAGATCCTTCAGGATCTCTGCAGATTTTTATAAAGATCCTTACAAGAACCTTAAGGATCTTGGCAGGGTCCTGTGAGGATCCTTAACGTTTCTCCTACAGGATCCTGCAAGATCTTTGAGGACATGAATCAAGATCCTTAAAGATCCTCAAAAAGATCCACAAAAGATCCTCATGTGGATCTTTAAAGATCTTTAAAGATCCTCAAGGATCTTAAAAAGATTTTCACCAGGGCAAACAAAGCGTTGAGCCCACAACAGAACCCATAACCAATGAAACTGGCTTTTGATAAATTTCTACTACCAGTATCAGTAACAGAAAGAATACATTCAAGTAAGTAAAGGTGTGTCATGAGTCAGACAGGGCTGTCCTCAAGGTTCATAGCCCCCAGCAGTCACGCGAATGAATTTCATGGCAACCGATATTTGGAAAGACCTTCCAACTCCTTTAAAAAAACTCATACAAAGTGTGTCTGCTTTTCCGAAACAAATTATACATTATTTACTGTCAGAACAACAAATGAACTAATTTTCTTTTATGCTGACCTCGTAACATACGTTAACTTTTTTTACAATTAATAAGTTCTTCCTTCCTTTTGCTTTTTCATTTTTTTTTCTTTTTCTTTCTTTTCTTTTCTTTCTTTTTTGCCTGCTATCTAGAACCTAAATCAGCCAGGGAGCTAACAAGACAACCTAATGGTTTATTTAGCTTCCTTGCTTTAAACATTAATTTAACTAATAATTAATTTAATTTATATAACACCACTAAAAGATTGTAATAATCAACATGTAAATAGAAAAAAAGCACAAATAAACATTATCATCATTATCATCGTGTTACGACTGAGTATGCATTGAAACCTTGATGTTACAAATGAACCTGCTACATTGTAATTTACTCCCTAGATCTCCACACATGTCAAACTTTGTGGACAATTGCTTGAAACTTAAGAACAGCCCTTATCTGAGGAAGATTGAACATAAACCGAGAGAACAAGTTATTATTTTGTTCAAACTCTTCCAGGAAGATATGAGTAAAAGCTTGCAACCTACTGTTATGACAGAGAACTGCAGGGATGATAAACACTTACTTAAATGATAGACGGATCGAAAACTAGGCACAGATAACCAGCACATGATACTTTTTACTGGTAAATTCATTACTGGTTAAATCTTAAATATGGAGGCAATACCGTATCTTAAACATCTTAATAACATTGCTGAACAACTGACACATACCGTGTAGGTAATCATGATTACCATGCCAATGAAGGAAAGAAATCCCATCATCAGTGACAGAGCTGTTTCACCATCTACAGATATAACCAGGGTTTTAATGATTGCTGGTAAGTGGTCAACAAAATGGTTTTTTCACCTTCTAGTTAACTGCCTCTGAGCAACTACAAAAGCTGTGGTGAAAATTAATGGCCAAGCTAAAAAGGAGCCTTGCATGTTTACTCCCAATTTTCTTTTTGGATTTCAGTAATAATTGCTAAGATCTTCCTTTCCTGCAGTCATAAACCATGCAAAAAACCCTTTTAATTAGTTGTAACCATCAAAAAGAAATTAACATTTACTATCCCAAGATACGCAGAAAGCATTAGCAGTAGCAAAAGGAGGTGCCGTCTGTAAATAGTACATATAGTTGTACCAATCAGTGGTAGTAACTACTTTATTTACTCCAAGAGGATAAACAATTTTTAAGTGGGCACTTACTGCTAGCTTTCAGTTCATCTTTGAGGAACAAAAGCTTCTTGTCCCAGTCGGTGACATTACTGGGTGGCTTCTTCAGTGGGGCAAAGGCTCTGCAAAAACATATTCTGACCATTGGCACATTTCATCAAGAGATAGCTACTAGCAGAGCTGTAGAAACCTGAGCTAAAACAGCCACCATCTGCATTTTCATCTTCAATCAACATCTTACA
>NW_028145446.1:387500-597500 GCF_977016875.1 Pavona decussata | reverse complement strand
ACTGTGAATGGTATCCAGCCATACGCCAGTACTTCATGAGGGATAAACATCCTTTGTAGGAAAACTTTAGTTTAGTTCCAGGTTTCTTAATTTGCACAAAAAGACAACATAAAAACTAACCTTTCAAACGACGTTTTTGCACAAAAACAAAACCTTCCCCACATTCGTGTTGCATTATGGGTAAATGGTCACCAATTTCGACCCCAGTGCCTCACTGTAGCCTGCGAACGCAGACGTATTTCCGGCCGTGAAGCGACGGCCGGAAATACGTCTGCGTTCGCAGGCTAGCCTCACTGCAGTCGGGTCTCGATCGCGGGCGATCGCGGGTGACTAAATTTTGTGTAGAGGAGGGAACAATGGCTCGTTATGATAGTTTTTAATAAGAGGTAGCGGACAAACGTTATTTAAGGAGAGAATCTTTTACTCAGCATAAATACAAAAGCATCGCGCTCAAGGGGTATGTAAAAATGAAATGTAACTTACATGTTAAAAATGGCAGTGTACAAGTTACACTAGTCAAGCCCTGTAGTGGAAGAGAGGAAGACCTCGCAACACATGGCCGCGTAATCTAGAGAAGGATATAAGGAACTGTGGGTTTATCTGGACTCATTTTGAGAAGCTAGCACAGGAGCGTTGGAGTGAAATTATTGGTGGTCTATGCTCCAAGAGGAGCATTGTGCATTGTACTGAGTAAAAATAAGTTCCACACAGCTGCTTTTAAGTTGTAAAAAAGATCAAAGAGGACATAATTGTGTCTACACTACTGATTTTAAAAGAGAAATGTGTGTAAAAAAAAAATAGAAAATATCGCAGTTCTGAGAAGCAGTCCAGGGGCCTCATTTAATTTGCGCGTCCCAGCAATCCATGCAGGGCGTATACAGTTGCAGATCTAGAGTGCAAAGACGTTTAACCCAATAAAGGTCAATAGACAACCTGAGCTGGTGGCTACACAAATTGTTATGATTGTGTCAGTGAGCTTTCAAACAAAAAGAAACCATTAAACCAAGCGTGAAGTTAGAGACTATTGATGCATTTATAACCTGTTCAGGTGCCTGTTGTGTTCTCATTATATCACTACTGTTTGTTTGAGCATAAATTAGTAATTTCCCGCTGTCCGTGCCTCGAAACCTTTTTTCTATTTTCTTTCTTTTTTTTGAAAACAAAAAAGAAAGATGCGACCTGGCTGGAAATTTGCTTTGTTTGTGTTCATAGCAGGGGCGCTTTGTCAATGTAAGTATTTGCTAGTCAGGGCTCGTGAATACCTCCAAGTATGTTCTTGGTCTCTTGCCTTGTCAGTGGAATGAGGGAGGATAACTTGACTGATATTGGCTGGTAGTCTGCAATCCCGCCACAAGTTTATGGGTGTTTTTGTTTTGAATCATGGGCATCGCACATTGTTGGCTAAACACTGGAAACATTTCTCGTGTCGACTTCAAGATATTGGCGATTATATGTGACACACGGAAAATCTTTAATATTAATTCAAATGGAGGTTTTATGGTTGGACTTAGAAAAGTCATCGAAACATTACATTTTGTGGTGACCTGGTGATCAGACATTGAATACGACAGGACGTTTGATGTGCATTTGATGTGGGTACGATTCTAACCTGGTTTTGAAGTCTTTATAGCAAGCTTGAAACTTTTCAGATCATTATTACCACAAACTAGTCGGCGGATCAATGGCCAATCAGAAATCCCATTTGTGACCATATGCAGGCTAAGATACATTTAGACTGACAAATTTTTACATTTATAGTTCATTTGTAATTATATTAGTTGAACATCACATTGCTTTGGACGTAGTTTAAAGGCTTTTCAAGAAGGCTCTCACATTTGGATACGTTTGTCACTCTGCTCGCATCATAGCACTACTTTGAGAGCTTAAGGGGTTGAAATGAAACTCAATTAAGGACGGTGCCTACTAAAACCGAAGTATTTTTGTGTGGTTTATGACTTTGCGAGAAAAGCAGATCTTAGCAAGACCTATTGGAATCCAAAAAGAAAATTGGGGGTAACCACGCATTTTTCAGAGATAATTGAGCAATAATATCTCTAAAAAACGCCAAAATATAAAGCAATGTATGGGATTTTTTCCTAAATTGAAGCTTAATTATCTCTGAAAAATGCATGGTTACCCCCAATTTTCTTTTGAGATACCAAAAGCATTTGGTAAGTTCTGCTTTATCCGTATAGTTTTAAACCGCGCAAAAATATTCCTGTATTAGTAGGCACCACCCATAGGAAACCCGAGTATCTCGCGATGCGCAGAACGTATGCGCAGTAACAATAGTAGGCACCGTCCTTAAAAAGGCACTCGAAATACGTACTAAACAATCTCGTAAACCGTTTTAACTGAATAAGTACATATTTATTGATATTTTAAAGGCACACAACCCAAGAAGGCGAAAACAAAGTTATTCAAGAAACTATCACACGTTGGACGATTCCATAAAGGTCGGTGACCTTCAACATTCTTTGTAGATTAATATTGTTTACTATTTTAACTTCTCAGATGAAAATCTGTCATGTTGTGCTTAATTTTTTCACTATCTCCTTTTCGTTTGATTCAAACCATTGTCGGCATTATCCGTTAATTAAATCGTCTGGTGGGTTCGTTAGAAATAACATTAACTGAAACAACAACAAAAATACATTGAGCTTAAGTCACTTGACTTATTTAACAGTTTTTCGCAATAGCGATTCTCTTTCATATGAACTTGAAACCAACTCAAACACTTGTAGGACAAAGTGGAGTAGTGGAATAGTTGTTTTACAGTACGCTCAACCACGGGCTAAAATGCCAATAACCAAACAGAAAGTGAGGGCAAGAAAGTTAGCAGAGCTGCCATTTTCCTATTTGTTTTGAAAACGCGGGCTTACCAAATACCGTGGTGGTGCTGATGTATTACGTCATATGCCCCGAGTAAGGAACGAATCAGATTACTGAAAACTGCAACATCCCGGTGGTGTTAGTAGACGATTTAAGGGCCACAATTTCTTGGGCATGGTATAATAGGTGATATCCCATGGCAGCTAAGCCAATCAAATCTCTGGAATTGCATTATCCAATCATGTTCAGTTTTTGATAAATATATTGTACAAGGTAGTTCTAACTCCTTATTATATCCATTTTGAAATCACTGGTGATCCCTGCAATCTGATTGGTTCTCAACAGTGCGATTTATTCCCAAATTACACCATTTTTGCTCTAAATCGCATCCTTTCTTTAGCCCTCAAAATGGAAATGAAGTAACAAAAATAGAATATTAATATTGACAATGATACTCTGTGATTTCAAAATAGGCGTAATAAAGTGGTAATGGAACTTTGTGTCGTGCAATTTTGGTCTGAAATCATACTTGTGATTTGAAATCAAACTCGCGCTGCGCGCTCGTTCGATTTTGAAATCACGCGTATGATTTCAGACCAAATTGCACTCCACTCAGTTCAATTACCATTATTAATTGTATGATTGCAATCCTTGTGACGATTCTACGCAGGAGAAAACCAGAATTTTACTTTAAAGATAAGGAAAGGGCTGTCAGACGGTGTGCATCTATGTTGGTGGTCGGGCGCGTGTGCAACCAGAAATAATTGAAATAGTAGATTGTGAAAAAGGCCGGTTTCTATCACGTTAGTTTTTCAAATGGAGATTTTAATCCCCCTCCCACCTCCTGGATCCGGCCTGTTCAATTGATAGTTATTAAGTGGTTATTAAGTGGTGCTAAATTTAATCTCTCTGTTTTTTGTGCTTTAGCTTCTCGACCAAAAACCGAGCATGGGCAGAAGAAGACTGAAGTTCAAGCCACACAAGAACAAATGGCGGGTAATGATAAGAACACTATGACAAACCAAGCTAACGTGTTGGACATTAACTATATAATCAGAGAACTCCAACACGTGAACGCGATTTCCAGCGGTTTGCAATCTTCCTCCCAACGGAGAAATTAAAGGCTAGTCCGCAATGTGGGTTCGAAATCGAGCATACCCAACTCCAGACCATAGGTAAACTTGCTGGAAGGTTATCTTCCAATGCTGATTTAGACTGGGGAGTCTGGGGATGGCCACCAAAGTGTAAATGAATAAAAAGCGGTCACACCGTTTACCAGCTGTAAAGGGCTGTTTATACAGGCGATTTTTAGAACAGATTTTTTAGAAAAAAAATTGTAGGCGATGTTAAAGGCAATTTCAAATCGCCTGTGAAATGTATTGGCGTTTTTAGTTGCGGTTTGTTCATGTTTTTTGAATGCAATTTGGGTGCTATTCTTGGTTTTCACATGACGTCATAAAAAACTGAAATTCATAACTAAACACAATTTTGGATTTTTATCTTCATCACATATAAGAAAATCTAAATTTCCATCGGCTTGCTTGTTTTCAGCGGGATAGCATTCTTTGTTTTGAAAATAGAGCAGTTTGAATTTTAGATTTTTGCGCCGTGCGTGACAGAAGGATTGCTGCTCTAAACATGTCACGTACATGAAAACATCGATCCGTCTCGTGTTTTTTTTTTAAGTCTGATAAGCTAACATGTAATAGAAGCGTTAATGTCAATGTGTGAAAGTTCAGCAGAGAGAAGAAAGGCTTTGAAATAGCCAAGGTAAACTCCAGATGTTTTAACTGGTTTCCGGCCGCCATGTTGGTGCCCATCAGACGGGGCACCAACATGGCGTCCCATACTAAACTCTGTAATTTTCCGTGGTACATTTTCTCGAATAACTTGATTAGGAGATATCGCACAGCCCTGTGGCTTTCACACGTTGTTTATGTATCACTCTTCTACAACATATCAATTTCTTGACTTAATCTATTGAATGGTTGAGGATTTTATTTTTTCCCTTGCGTGACGATGTGTGAGGTGAAAACCACCTATTTTGATTTGTTGCGCAGACGTACGTGGAATTCGAACGGCGCATACGATAGGAGCATAAAACTACAGTCGTACCTCTACTAACGGCCATCTCTCCACAACGGCCACCTCTCTATAACGGCCACTTTTTTTGTCCCGGCGGACAGTCCATACATTAGCTCTTGTTTAAACCTCTCTATAATGGCCACCCTCTACAACGGCAACGGCCACTAAATTGTGTTCCCAACTGCCAAAATAACCTCTCGACAACGGCCAGTACAGTACTTTTTTGTAAAAACCTTTTTTATAAACTGATGCAGTAATCGACATTTGTCTTCGGAACATTACGTTTCTGTATCCATTTAATGATATACGTATTTTGATTGTGTTCCATTTATATGCTGCAGTAAGGATAAATTGTCTACAATAACATAGTGAATGTTGCGAACCTTGCTCGTTTCGCCTTGTTAAGATTTTGATTCAAGACTTTATTTACGTTTTATTGTGTATTTTATCTTTTTATATTATTTAACAGTAAGCATGAACTTGGCACAATAAACATGTTGTACTTCCAGAAAAAAAAGGTGTCATATTACACCCCTACCTCCCCATAACGGCCACCTCTCTACAACGGCCACTTTCATTTGTCCCCAAGGTGGCCGTTCAGCATGAAATCGCAGCGAAGTTCCTCAGTGGTTGTAGAAGCAATTTGAAATTGCTCTTAAAATCGCCGTTAAGACGATTGGTCAGGTGTGATTGCCTTGATTTTTTCATCCACAGCAATGCAAAATCCGGAGGGTTTACAGCCCTCTGACGCAGAGGTACTAAACAATCTTCAGAACTATAACAAGCACTACATCAACAACGAAATGGCAGCCGAGACTGGTAATAATTTAATCTAGGATATCTCTAAAACCAGATGTATTCACATCCGGCCTGTCAAATCATAACAAACGCAATATCGAATGTGACCGTTCTGTCTTTGAAACGGGAATTGAGAAGGGAGCGAGAGCGAGACATCGTGCAATTTTGTCCATTCAAAGTATTTTTTTACCCGCCACACTCTCGGTATTCCGTTTTTCTGGAATTCCTCCATAAAGATAAATTCAATGATTGATTTCGGCTGGGATCTTTGTCCGTTGAACTCATACGCAACAATATAGTATCCCAGCACTTGCTGGTGGTAAAATAAATGTAATAATAAATGGCGTAACTTTCTATCTTTTGTTTTTTCAGCGCTTCTGGCAGACAACGGGATTGATGATGACTCGGCGCTGAAAATCTCCAATATGGCGGCTTTACCCAATGGAATGCCTCCTGCAGTCGCAGGAGCTAACACAGCAATCAAAGCCAAAATCAACGTTAATGCGCATGCTCAGGAAGACGAACCCGCTGACCACTCAAGGGCTTCAAATGAACAACAGGGGACACAACAGGGTGGTTACGATCCTAACGCGTACCTCTTCGACGCAAACTCGTGGCCTGAATACTCTATACACGATTCCGACTACAGTCATTTCCACGCTGTAGAGATGAACAACATGAACGGGGAAAACACGGACATGCCTCCGATGTACGACAAGCTTAACGATTCTCCAGGCATGGGTGCCCAGAACATGGGGAGTGAGGGAGGTATGGAATATCCAGGGGGTCAGAGATTCCCACAGGGGAAGCCCGGTGGGGCAATGTTTAATGATGAAGTGAAGGAAGCGAAAGGAAAACCATTGCAGAGCAGGCCTAAAGAAGAAAGCTTTGAAGACAAACCTGGTAGTGCAAATAACCCAGGAAACTCTGGTGAAGAGAAGCCTGCTGACAGCGGAGGAGATATTGGGGCAAACAAGTCAGAGGATAGTGCAAAGCCTGTAGAGAAAGACGCTCAACAGAGGCTTCAGAAAACAGAGAACAGCACCCCAGCAGCCAGTGACATGGCTACCCAAAAACAGCAACAATCTCAGCCTCAAAAGCAGCAGCAGCAGGAGGCGAAAGGCACCCCTGCAAAGCTGGCAGCCTCTGTCGCCCAAGCTGCAGCCTCCTTACCTCCCAAGGCGATCGCCTCTTTAGTCAGTAGTCTAGTGGCAGGTGGGAAGACTGCGGAGGCCACAACAGGTCACGGTCAAGGTCAAATCCAGAAGAACGTAGTGGGGACTGCTTCCCAGTCTCTCATCCCTCAAGATATCAATCCGGCAGGAGAGGTCACCCAGGCTGCTGCAAAGCATAAGATTGAAAACCCAAGGAAGCACTAACAATACAGTTCTTAATTTCATAAACTTACCATCTCAAACGTTAGAACGATGACGATAGATAGTTTGAAGAAACAGCACGATTTCTTAAAGTAGACTGAAAAGGCCAGCTAATCAAATCATTTGCCATGTTTATAGATTCCAGTCCTAGAAGAAACCGTTAAATTATGTGTGATGCAGAAACGACACAAATTAGCCCTTTGAATTTACGAAATGGCCGAGTGTAGGTTTAGAAAGCGCTGATTTGTACACTTAACAGTTCGATAATTTAAAATTGATACAAAAGGAACAAAAAAGAATAAAACCACAATTTCTTCGAAAAGTGTGGTGTGATTTGACGGGATACACAGCAAAACTTTATTTTTTTGTAAAAGCGACAATCGATACTGCACAAGAGATTATGAATGAAAGAAATGAGATTTTTTATCTGCAGTTCACAAACACAGTCGAGCCTCCCAGTGCGACCACCTCTCGTAAACGACCACTTTTCCGAAATACATAAATTTTCCTTGTCAAGTAACTATCAGTTGAACCTTGTAGGCGACTATCTCTTGTGAGCGACCACGACCAATATTTTACCCTGCGAGCAGCGCCTACTTCCGGTGCGCGCAGGCCTTTTGGGCTGATGGTTTAAAATTTGTCTTTTTGTTTTTAACTTCTGGTAAGTGAACACGTGACTGATCCCATCTCTCTCTCGTCCGCAGATGCTCCTTTACAAAAAAGGAGGGAAAAGGAAATGGAAAGAAAAATGGAAATTGAGTAAAAGGGAGCGCGGGGGCCGAGTGGAAGAGATCGTGTCCCTTTTTTGTCTCCGCTCGAGCGTGAAACAGGCCTCTAAAGAGGAGAGAGATCCCATCTCACGAGCAGCGGAAACTAATTAATTCCACGCCGTACAACTTAACTTGTTTAGCACAGAACTGCTATATTGTGGTACGGCGATTTTGCCTTTAAAGCCGTCAAACAGCGTTGAAAGATTATGGGGTGTTTGGAAACTATATCAGAACAGAAATCTCTTTCCGAGACGGCAGAGATTGAAATGCCAGAGTAGGCAATGAAAGCAAACATACTTTTTGAACTAATCCGGAGCGAGCCCACAAGAAAAAGGTTGCACTAATGACTTTCTCCCGTGTGGAAACTGGAACCGATTGCGCTTCTCCCGCGTCTACCCTCGCTTAGCTCCGATTGTGTTTTCCCGCGCTTAGTTCCGTTTTCGGTTTTTCCCGCGCTTAGCAGCGAATCCACTATTTCCCTTGGAACGGCCTCGCGTTTAAGAGCGGATGTCTGTAAATATCAACCAGAGGTGTGCAATAGCGAAAAATTCAAAATTCTCAAAAAAATTCACAACATAGCCCACGGTAAACTATTGCAAGAAATACATGTTTTACTTCGATCCGATAATTATTTTTGATGTGAGGCTATGATCTTGAATCCACCGCTCCTGAACCGGGTTTTCGGTGTCTGACACCACATGTTGCGAAGACCTTGTTTTAAAAATCAAACCAGTTTTGTTCCAAACAAAAAACATCCAGTCTGATAAAGTACATAATTATGAACATCATGAATGGTATCTTACTCATCTGAAGTGAAAATTAAATATTTAGGAGATTTTTCAATATTTACAATTTTTTAAGCGATTTCTCGTGATGCCAAATTGACAAATTTGCGAGGCTAAAATCATCAACTGGTACATGGCGTTGAGGATAAAGATTTACACCACGTGAAAGAGCATCATTTCTTCTTATAAAATCCGCTTTCAAAACTATGGGCAACACAGAAGAAAATTTTTGAGGCCGCGAATTACAAGTAGTACTTTAGTGAAATTTGAGCTTTTCTGTCACGGCATTCCGTTGCTAAAACTCAGATAAACACAACATGAAAACGTTTCAAGCAACAATGGTTTATTAATTCTTGCTACAGGGCACTGCCTGTGCATGACCTATGCTTGTAAGACTATTTTCCTTGGTTTTCTATCTTTAAGGGGCAGTGTCAAAAGATTTTAGCGGAGTTCAAAAGCCGTACACGGGTAAGCTTACGTTGTCAACCGGTCGCAACACTAGTAAATATGGAATAAAATGAAACCAGGACTTCTTTCATTCAATCTTACTTTGAAAAAAATGGAGCAAATAGCTAAGAGTGCTATATAATTCATACCTTTGAGCGGCCACACTGGATGTTTAAGAAATATGGGACATCAGTAGAGGAAACATCGTAACACCTTACTGGCCGTTTTATACATTTGGTCACAAAGGTTGTGTTACATACATTTCACCGGTAGACCGCTGACCTTGCACTTACGTACGCCCTTGTCCACGGGATAGAAATCGATGTTTCGTCCAGTTAGACCCCAAAGGCAATTAATTATATAATAAGTTCAAAGTGAGATTACGGTTTTGGGTTACCACAATTTTATCTGGTTGCGTCTACACTCGCGCAGTTGTTTTGATTTTAGATAAAGTTTTTCAAATTTTAGTCTAACGTAGCCTGCGAATACAGCCGCCTCTCATCGCTCCCGTCCCCGAGGGGCGTTTCGCGAGGCTACCATGAGTTAAAAGCAATGTGACTGTCTAGTTCATCTGGATAAGACCTAATTTTTAATTTATTGTTCACACAAATTGTCTGTTGTATGATAGTTTTCATACGATAAAAGATAGTTCATCCATCAGTAATGGAATTTGAGCAGACAAAGTATGGTTTCTTTTGGCCTTAATGGGTCAAAGTAAGAACACGATCCAACAAGATCATGTTGCCTGAATATATGGTGCTATGCTCTGAATTTTTAGGCCCCGTTTATATGGAGAAAAGTTGTCCCGGGTAGAAGGGTCACCCGCCTACCCGAGCTACCCTGGGCGAGCCAACTTTTCCTACATTTCCTTACAAAACTTGGCGAACCGTTTACATGAGAAACAAAAAGTTGGCTCGGCTAGAAGGGTGAC
Source organism: Pavona decussata (assembly GCF_977016875.1). NCBI lineage: Eukaryota > Metazoa > Cnidaria > Anthozoa > Scleractinia > Agariciidae > Pavona > Pavona decussata. Next base: position 587,476 of record NW_028145446.1, on the reverse strand, counting down.
CCGCCTAGCCGGATCACCCTTTTGCGATGGTAGGGTCACCCTCCTAGCCGGGCCAACTTTTCTCCATATAACACTTTGGCGCGCCTAGCCGGGTCAACCCCGTCAAGGCGAGACAATCAGAGCATGCGCGAGCTCTGTTGTCATTGGGAATGTGCGAGTTCAATGCCACCGACTTCAACGCCGACAAAGTCAAAATATATGAAAAGGTATATAAATCATTTGGCGTTTAGTGTTATCAAGTCATGCCACAACACACGCTTGTATCTCAGTTTTGTGTGATTACGGACTTAACAACAGGCGAAATTCAACGCGAAAAGAACTTGAAGTGTCACGCGGTTAGATTCAGTCAACCACGACTTGTGTAGCCTTTGCAAACCGATTTTGCCCGGCAAGTTTTAACTTCAGAATTGTTTAACTTGGTTTCAAAAACCATAGGAACCAGAATTTCTTGGGTATAAAAAGCCAACGTTTGTAAACTTAAGAAAAACAACCGATTTGATTTGCAGACTTCGAGGCGGTTTTTTTTTTTTTTCGCATGTTTTCATGATCTCTTGACGGTCAGCTCTTGGCTCGGGCAAAAGGGTCAACTTTTTTCTCATATAAACGCTCGCTAAAGTTGACTCGGCTGGGAGGGTGACCCTCTTGCCCGGGACAACTTTTCTCCATATAAACAGGGCCTTACAGTACTTGCGAAAGCCGACAGGCACTAATATCGAGGTCATCTTGTGGATAAGTCTAGATTACACAAATGTGATGCCCCGATCTCCCTTCGTTTGCTTGAAATGATTAGCTGCCCAACTTGGTGGGACCGGCACAGAATCGGTTTAGGCAGCGCCGTCAGATGCCATAAGCATCTCGATGTCTTGAGCAAATAGACCTGATTAGATGGCTGTCATCGATTTCGAAGATATCAAGGGAAATTTTGCCCTGAAGTTTAGTCAGTTAGTTTTGTCACTTTGTAGAACTGGCTTTACAGCCAAAGGAGCGTAAAAATAAAAAAATAAATAAATAACTTTTAGTTACCCTCGGCAGTGTTTATAGCACAAGTGCTAGTGGGGCCGAGCATTAAACTTCATAAAGAAATAATAGCGTAGCTGTGCCGTCCAGGCTGTGAAACCCTGGCCCTCTTTCTAACAAAAATTGCTCCCCCTACGCTCCTCCCTTATTCCTACTGACAATGTACTGTGGTCGACTGTAGCAGGTGTGAGTCGTACTGCAGGAAATATTGGGGAAAATAGGGACGACAGAGGTGACGCAACCCCCTTTCTTACCCCGCCGCCTCCCCACTAAGCTCCCCATTCTTTACGTCAGGAAACTGTAACAGTGACAAAGCACAGGGCCAAATAACTTTTAAAAAAAAATCACTTAAAATCGTAAATGTGTGTGGATGTAATAACCAGTAATTCAAAATCAAATTGCAAGCGTTATTAAAGGTAATTCTTATTTAAGGTCAGGAGGTTTGCGTTACATTAATTCGATACCTGCTCTGCCTATGAGAAGCTCCGCCTCAGTTTTCAGCGTTCAGTCAGCAAACCCAGTGGCCCTTAGATAGTTTCGAATGTCTGTTGTACAATCTCTGATTGGAATACATTGGGTATTCGCTGGATTTCCAACACTTTGTCCACATTGTCCTCCAACACTCACACAATACCATTTCGGCTCAATTTGTTTGAACGCCGTGAAACCAGAATCGAGCATTAAAGTTGGATTGCAGAGCAAAATAAACAAACTGAAGCGATCTGAATACCAACGTGGGCTAACTGCACGTTTAGAAAGTTCAGTGACAGAAGATACAGCTCACAAGTAAATCGCAGTTACAGTTTGTATCGAAGGGGCAGTGAAAAATTACCCTTGGCACGCGCCCGGGGGGTACCATTCGAGCAGAGGCCCTTTGATCTTCCTAGATAAGTCGAAGGGCCTCTGCTCGCAGGGTACCCGGGGGTGAACCTTTATATAAAAATTGACGGGGGTGATCGTAGCTTTCGGGGGTTAAAATTCGTGGTTTGGTACCTGTCAAAGGTATGGCGGTACCTTTTAGCCAGTTTTAGGGTATTGAGCGAAAACATATAAGAGAAAGTTATTATAAATATCAGTCAACTGTCACTAAGCGTATTCATTTTAGAATTGGTACCACTAAGTGGGAAAATTATACAGACCACGGCTACAAAACAAATTCTGGTACTTTTTAGTGGTACTTTTTTAAAATCTATGACGATTTGATATAGGAGTCCCCCTCCCCCTGGGGGCAAATGGTCTGCGCAAACTGTAACGCAATCTCTGCCGTTAAACGTATTTTTAAATCGCGGCAAGATGCATGTATCGTTCATCGTTCCTGATTGATGTGATGGTTTCTACAATGTACAGAAAGCTCGCTAAAAAGGTATGAATTACGTAGCACTTGTAGCTATTGTTTCATTTGTTCTAAAGTAAGATTCAATGCAAAACATTCTGGTCCGAATTCAAAACGTTGACTATGTAAACTGACCTTTGTGACCTTTATACGCTTTTGAACTCGGGGTCTAATAAAACTGCTACAATCTTTTGTGCCTGCCCGAAATGATTAAAAACCATGGAAAGTAATATTATGAACGTGGGCCATAACCTATAGCAAGTACCAACAAACAATTGTTGTTTGAAACGTTTTCATGTTGTGTTTATCTGAGTTTTAGCATCGGAATGCCGTGACAGAAAAGTTCAAATTTCACTAAAGTACTACTTGTAATTCGCGGCCTCAAAAATCTCCTTTTGTGTTGCCCATAGTTTTGAAAGCGGATTTTATAAGAAGAAATGATGCTCTTTCACGTGGTGTAAATCTTTATCCTCAACGCCATGTACCAGTTGATGATTTTAGCCTCGCAAATTTGTCAATTTGGCATCACGAGAAATCGCTCAAAAAATTGTAAATATTGAAAAATCTCCTAAATATTTAATTTTCACTTCAGATGAGTAAGATACCATTCATGATGTTCATAATTATGTACTTTATCAGACTGGATGTTTTTTGTTTGGAACAAAACTGGTTTGATTTTTAAAACAAGGTCTTCGCAACATGTGGTGTCAGACACCGAAAACCCGGTTCAGGAGCGGTGAATTCAAGATCATAGCCTCACGTCAAAAATAATTATCGGATCGAAGTAAAACATGTATTTCTTGCAATAGTTTACCGTGGGCTATGTTGTGAATTTTTTTGAGAATTTTGAATTTTTCGCTATTGCACACCTCTGGTTGATATTTACAGACATCCGCTCTTAATAGTCTTTTACCGTCAGCACTCGATTTACTGCCCGGGACGCTAATTTCATTTTGGGATGGAGACAGGTCGTTTTTCTTTTTGACATACAGCTATTTCAATTAACGTTATCGGATTAAAATCAAGCTAAAAGACAAGACCGCAATGTTTTGTGGGATTATTTTTTATGAATAATTTCATCAAAATCATCCCTGCACGTGCAGGTCATTGTACTGCTAATTACAACCTATTGTTTTCTCCAGGAATCACTGATTTTGATGATTTTATTCTTAAAATCCCACGTAAACTTTCGGTCTTGTCTTTTAGCTTCATGCTTTGAACCGACAACGTTAGTTGAAAGGACTGTATACACAGTGAACAAACAAGATAGAGTAGTTAGAACAGGAAAACACGAAGCAGACGGTATTCGTCTTATTTAATTTTGGAACCAATACCTTTTTCGAAATGAACAGAATACTGCCCCACTATCTTTGAAGGAGAAAAACGATTCCCCGAAGCCGACATAAATGCGAGTAACAAACACTATCACAAACTACTCCTTTTTTTGCTACAGGCAACTTTAATAAACCTCTTACAGATAATGATACCTTATATACTATGTACAGATATATGCATATAGATTTCTTGTAATTGTATCAAATCAAATCATTTTGATCGCTCTAATACGTACACGAAACTTTGCTAACAGACTCAAACAACCTTCACAGTATTTCTTTCAGAAAACTGTTTGTAGAACCAAACTTAAACAGGGCACCCAACTGCTCTTTTCGGTAGAATATCTGTCCGGGAAATGTTAATCATCATTGCTAGTTTTTTTTTAACTTGGTTATGAATGTCCAAAATTTGCAGAAATGCTAATTAACAAATCGACGGCAGTTTTCTATGGTCTATACTCTTACAGATGAAATAAAATGTTCAAAAACCACGAGCCGCAAGTGAGTGGTTTCACTGCTAAGTTTTGAACCTTTTTCAGCACGTGAGTGATTTCACTACCAAGTTTTGAACATTATTTTTTATGGCGTCATTTTAAATTATAGACCATAGAAAACTGCCGTCGATTTGTTATTTACAATAACAAGGAAAAGGTACAAGCGGAATTGGCTTTATTTAACGAAGTTAATTTTTACGTTTACTCTTATAGATAATAGCTACGAGCCAATCAGCGTGCGGGAATTTTGACAGTAAACTGTAAAAATCCGTTTAAATAGAAAAAAATTTTGCTCATTCTGCAATTCGGATTGATTTGTTTTTTTGAAAAACTAGCATTTTTCTTGTCAAATGTCACCTCAGACTTTTCCAATACGGGAAAATGGAAAATTAATTCATTTTGTTTTCGACAGGGCAAAAAAACAAAATGTGAAATAAAGCCAGCTACAATCTTGGACAATTCAAAGGACAAATTAACCGCCCCCCCCCCCCCCCCCCCCCAAATACAATAATGGAAAAATAGCGTGGTTTGCTTTACGTGTGTATTCATCATTGATTTGGGGGGAGGGAGGGGGGGGGGGAATTTCTATTTTCATTCTTTCCAAGACTGTAGTATTTTCGAAAAGTCAAAAAATTTTCTTCGATTTAAAAATTGAGCTAAAAATCAAAACAGATGGAACTGTGTTAGCGAACCAAAACATCCCAAGAACTTCCTTGGGTAACAGAAAATGACTTTTGAAGTATTTTTGTTAAAGTATCTCGTTGGGCGTCCCTGACACCTAGACACCGCTTATACACCTCATAATACAATAATAAATAGAAAGCATTTTGTTTCTATACAGTTACTGGAAGCCGTTACCTCAGACAGCTTGAGACGAACTATAAGTTGATAAAACTACCACTACAACCATATATAACCCACCTTGTTTAAATAAAACTTTTCACAATTTAGAGTGATCTTTCCTAACCTGAGAAATAGATTATGGAGTAGAGATTTCATGGCTGTGACTACCATCTTGAAAATACAGTATGACAAACATAGCGTGAAATACAGTGCTGCTTTGGAAACTGGTATCAATTTATTTCTAAACTGTTTTGAAAGTACTGACTTGACAAACTTGAAAGAGACTACAGTGAGAACTTGGAAACATTCAGCGGATATGAACTACCAGCGACCAACTATGAGGTTTTATCACATGATTCTCACCACTTCATGTCACGTGGCAAAACAAACTCCATCACTTTACAAAGGTTCCATGTGGGAATCAAAAGCGTTACAAAATCAATTTTGGAACCCGATTGGGTAACTGTTTTCAATTTGAACAACATGACAGGATCAAGCAGCAACATGTGTTAACATCTCAGTCACTGTTTAAGTTTTCTTTAAAACAGGGCTTCATGATTGCAGGAAAATGTACCACATACTGTACAAAAAAATCCCTTATCAAGTGGACCAATAATATAATGAATACTTGCAAATAAAATTTTATCAAAATTATTTGTCACTGGATTTCCACACAAGCATTGTATTTTGTGCCTTACATTTGCCATTTAGGTCTTGACACTGTTTCAGAGGTTAACCCTTAAACCCCTAATATCAAAGAACATATTCTCCTATCTTGTCCCCATTCTTTTCTTATAAAAGTATTGGGGAGAAGTTATTATATCAAGAAAAATCACCTTGGGTGATCATATCCTTAATTCTCATGACCTCAGGAATTGAATAAGCATTGATATTACAAGGAGAAATTTGACGCTGATCACTGTTAGAGCTTAAAAGGACAAATGTAATCACTTTAAAATGAAAGCAAAAACTCATTTAAATTTTATGATTATACTTGATATTATTATTATAAATTATTATTTTTTACAGTGCGACGCGCCTTACCGTAGCCACCCAACAAACTTTTTTTACAAGTTAACCAATCAGAGGGCGCGAAAGTATTTGACAAACACCGCCTCCTTGCAAACATATCGTCTGTAGTCTGCGTGTGACTGTAATCAAGTGAAGATGAGCGAGTTACACAACTGGCTTAAAAGTCTACCAGGCGGATTACACCTGGAGAGATGCAGCAAAGAATTTGAAATTCGTGGATTCAAAACTTTAAGCTCTCTGAAATACCTTCAAACCGGAGATATCGATGCGTTCTTCCCTTCGCCAGAAAAATTGCTTCTGGCCGAGAAACGTATACTGGAATGTGAAATCAAGGCCATCGTTGACACAGAAAACAAGAGATTGCCGCTGAAACCAGTGGAACTCTCGCAGAGGTTCAAAAGTAACAGTGGTACGAGTGCGAACTCCATTTATTCTGCTTTTCCCAGCCACTTACCGGCGACGCTCCCAACCGCGATGAATTCGCTCCCGCCTGTTTTAGCGACAACAACAGCCGCTCGCACTGTCGGATCCCCAGCAAACGCCCCACTGGAGAGAAAAGCAGCTGAAATGAAAGACAATTTACTGGTCCTCGAAGTACAGATTAGCAGTGCTTCTGGCGAACTACAGAAACTCAAAGCTCAGCAAGACGAATTTATGCCTTTAGCGGCCGTTCGTGGTCGGATTTGCAATCGTTGCCATCAAGCCGGTCACACGAAAACCACATGTAAAGAGAGACCCTGTGAGAGTATCAACAACTGCAAGATCCGGGAGAAACACCCTGAGTTAAAAAATAAAATATCCTCACTGCAAGCGGAACTCAAGGACCTCCAGAAGCAGCAGGAAAAGCGAAAGAGTGAACTGGAGAACTTTTTGGCGGCAAGGGAAAAATCCAAATCGAGTTTCTTTGCTGTTATGCGCCCGAGATTGCGTATGCAGAACTTGCCAAAATACGCCGACCGCTTGAAACTCGACAAAGATCTACTAGTGTTACAACGAGCATTGAAGAATGAGATACCGAAATGGTCACCTGAAGAGGGGGACTGGCAGTTGCCTATGATAATTGAACACTATCACCACGCTAAAGTTGCCGCGTATTTGCCTGCAGCCCAGGGATACTTTGTTAGTAACCCTTCGCATGAAGCAGCCCAGTCAAGTTCAGCTGGAGCTCGTGGTTTTCAGTTTATGAAACCTTCAGTCGAACTAGAAGTGAATTTATTTCAACATCAGTGATAAAAATGATTACAGAAACTTGCTTGACCTTTTGGCCGCGGTCTTGCTTTAATTAAACTGTTGTGCCGGCGCAAAGGAATTCAAACATATATGTTGAGTTTTGGACTTGTTATAAATTAATTTGACTTTTGTGAGAACTGTTCATTTTTGTACTTTATTGTGTCAGTTCAAAACAAACTGAACTGATGTGTTTATATTCATTGCAGTTTTCTCTGTACTTTGCGTTTTATTTTTGTAATTCGATAGGTTGTTGGTTCTTTAGCCGGCCTGGCGAATCTAGGAATTGGAAACATTGTTTGCAGTCTTTTCATGTAATGTTTCCTACGTGTAAACATAGAAAATTGTGAATACAATATTTTTGCACTGAGAAACGGCCAAAACATTTTCTGTGCGTCACGGATACAATAGTTGTGTCCGCCACTGACTGTTTCCTAGTTCAACCAGGCCCACATCTAGCTAGTGCAATTGTAAAAATAAAACCCTTTTCTATTTCCAGCTCTCCAGGAATATGAATTTACTGTGGACTTTATTTCGTTTCGCATGTATCTTTTTTGCGTAACACAATCTGAGCTTATTGCAGGGGAAAAGTCAATTTTCTAGCCGTGCATATTTTTCCTAATTTGACAGCTGTTCATGTCTCGTGTGAAAGATTTCGCGGCGCCAGTACTGGTTTCGCTGGCGCCGCGAAATTTCAGGCTGACTTCAGTTTGTTCGCTTTCATGTTATTTTTTGGCAACATTTATCCCAAACGGTTTTCCTTGAAAAATGTTTTGCAGCAATATGACAGTCATGCCAGGTCAATTTGTGCAATTCCGCATTTTTTTGTTGTTGTTGTTTTAACTACGAAACTTTACTCTCGAATCAGTGTATCAATTTGATATTACAAAATAAGTTTTTTTGTGCATTCAAAGTATTAAATTCTGCGGTGAAGGCGGGAAACATACATAATTCCCGCTTAAAGTCCGGTCTACTCCAACGGGTGCATTTGGCGCGATGGCCTTGGTTAAATAAACTTGATGTAGTGCTTAGCTGAGGGTGCGTTGAAAAAAACATCGGCTGATATGGACAGAAATTGTAACTTTCGTAAGTCATTCCCTGATCTGGTTTTTCACCACTGATCTTGACCAGTATCAGTGAAGCCGGTTGCCTTTTGTTTGAGCTTATTATACTGCTACTCAGATCAACTGGGTATAAATATCTACAACAACAACATTCAACAAAAATTTTATTGAGACTTACGCTTACATATAGTTTTGCATCTTTTTAGCAAACGTCCAACTTCGTATAAACCGACGAGGAGGATGTTATGACAGTGGAAGAGCCTACCCCGACATAATAAGAGAACGAGTGTTAGACTTGGCACATACAGGTACAAGCCAACGTCAAATCGCAACGGAACTTCGAGTCAGTCGGCGTTACGTCCAAAAAGTGCTTGAACAGTATGATGAAACGAACATTTCAATCCGAATACCCCGTGCTGGCTTTTTCGTTCCAAAAATCACCAACGAAGTTCTCGAGTTTATGTCTGTTGAGAAAACTGTAAAACCAAGCATTTATGCCACTGAAATACGAGAAAGACTTCTGTTAGATGGCGTTGTTGATGCCGACGACGTACCGAGTGCCTCGCAAATCAATAAAAGGTTGAAATGCGATTTAAACATGAGCAAAAAGAAGCTTTCAGTTGTACCATCGGAAACCGATACTCCTGAACATATTAACAAAAAAGACGAGTATCTAAACGCTGTATCCACATTTCAACCAGATCAAATCCATTTCTTTGACGAAGCAAGCGTGATAAAAACAACTGGAAATCGTAGTTACGGGAATGCCACATTAGGAGAGAAAGCAATTGAATTTCAAAGATACGCTTCGAATGCAAATTATACCATAAATCTGCTCCACTCTCTTCATGGCGTTGACCTTTTCAATATCCTAGACGGTCCGTCAAATGGATTTGAGTTACTGAATTTTTTTGAAGATGTTGTTGATGTCCAGCGACCCGACGGAAGTGTTGTTCTCGAGCGAGGTGACTGCGTCGTCATGGATAATTGTGGATTTCATCACGGCCACTTTGTCGAGCCACTTCTCAGAGACACCCTCAACGAGTACGGAGTGCAGCTAATTTTTCAACCACCATATTCGCCTCATCTGAATACGTGTGAATACTGCTTCCATCAAATAAAGGCTTTCCTTCGGCGATGCCAGATGTTAGCCAGCGAAGAGACAAAGATCGCAATCGCCGAGGGTGTTTCAACGATTTCACAGGCTAATTCGTACGGTTATTTCCATAACTGCGGATTTGTGTAAAGCAGTCGAATCCAAACTAATGTCACAAATAGTATAATTATAGTATAAATTTTCTTTGTTATAAATACAAATTTCCATTACGGTGCACAAAGCCTTTGCAAGGCGGCGGTGTTTAACAAACACTTTCGCGCCCTCTGATTGGTTAACTTGTAAAAAAGTTTGTTGGGTGGCTACGGTAAGGCGCGTCGCACTGTAAGATATCACGACTGAAGGAATATATACATTTTAAAGTATCTGGTATTTTGCAGCCATAATCATGATCACTGCTAAACCAGTTTAGATACAATAATGATTCAGGTTTTATGACTGTTTAGTTACACACAATGAGACAAGTCTTAGAGACATGAAGTGTAGGACTGTCCTTTTGTGCAGACAATAGAAGATTTTTGCCACTTGTAAACAACTCCATCACTTACAACTTTTTGATTTACACCATCAAATAATAAGTGGAAGACCTGAAGAATTTTCCATGATTGGGTGCCTGTTTTCATTTCTTATTTCTCCAACACTATTTGAAAAAGGAAACACTGCAGGGGGCAAAATCGCCTGGAAAACAAAAAATATCAACATCGATTTTCTCCCTATTGTAGTCCATATATTTCCTGTGATACTAGTAGGGAGAATTTCTTGTTTTAACTTTGAAGAATATTTCCTTTAAATACAGTAATATTCTCCAAAAACTTAAACTAAAGCAATAATTTGTTCCCATGAAACTTCATGTGACTATGACTTGTCCACTAGTGTGACAAACATATCTTACAAGAGACATACATTTGAAGGCGTGCATGGAATAAGTCAGCCCTAAGTGAGTTTTAATGTAAAGTCAAATTCTCCTTTTGTTTCACAAGCAAATACGAGGCAATTTGGAAGAAGAATCTGACAATTTATTAGGGCTTTTTTCCAGGCACCTCTTTAATTGTGATGTAGATGGTAACTATATTTACACGACTGCAGTTACACCAAAGAACACCCTTAAATTTTTCAATCAATAATTGAACTACAGTAGGATAATACTAATATTTTTAAATTAAAACGAAAAATCAGAAAATAAATTCACCTTTGGTCCTGAAATATTACAAACAACAGTAAGATTAATGTTTTTTTTTTGTAAAACAAGAAACCAAAATGACAAACAAACAAAATCACAAAGGCAATGCCACCTTCCAGTGTTACTTAACTGTAGAGTGTAACAACACTCACCACACTGGAAACATTATTTTTGTAGATGCCACAACTACTAATGAAAATTATGGTGACATTTTCAGAATTTCCAACTAATTTTGTTGGCAAATTGAATTGTTTCAGCCTGTGGCTTTTATAATAACAACAACTAAAACTAAGCTGTACCTTCCTGTGGTGTTGTTTATTATGTTGTACAGCTTGTCCTTTCTTTTGAGTCTGTGGATGAAATCCTAAAGTGTGACCGTTCAAATGAAAGCTACCAAGCAGTACTTTTCCCTTGGGGCTGTTTATTATGCTGTACAAAGTGGTTCTAACTTTTGATGTCTGTGGTCGAAATACTAAAGTGTGGCCATTCAAATGAAAGCTACTGAGCAGTACTTTCCTGTAGTTATGTATATAATGCTGTACAAGGTGGTTCTAAGTTTTGAGTTTGTTGATGAAAACGAAAAAGTGTAACCATTCAAGAAAGCTACTGGGCAGTACTTTCTTGTGGTGTTGTTTATTAGGCTGTACAAGGTGGTTCTAACTTTTGAAACTGTAGATAAACCCCTTGAGTGAGGCCATTTGTAAACAATAGTGGTACTGCTAATTTTACAATTTTTGTTAAGTATTAATTTTACAAAATTGGCACTCTTTGGAGGTAGCTTGGAGTTATTAAATCAAACCTGAACAGACACGTCTGTGCTACCGTCTTCTCTTGGCTGATGAAGGTGGGTGGGGTGATGAAGGCTGCGAGGAACTTGCACTGTTCACTTGCCTCGTCCTCTTTCTCTTTGGGGAGGAGTCTGGAGTGGAGGTACCTGCTGGGGAGTTGCTGGCCAACCCTTGAAGTTTGAGTTTAAGAAGAGCTAAAATCAAAATCACACTTCCCGTTAGGGGAAAACACACACAAAAAACTATGGAGTGAAATTTAAAGCTCCATAAATGGCAACTTGTCACGATGGGTTTATTTTGACTGCTCCAACCTATCTGTCTTCCTGCAAAGCTTAAGGTTAGTCTTGGTTGTCCAGGTTCTTTCTTAGATCTGGCATGTTTCAGATTTGTCAGTCATAAGTATGCTATATGGAAGTGGTTACTTTTACTTTTTCATGGGCCACTTATCATCAAAGGGAGGTACCAGATATCTAACCATAAACACAAATCATACCTTCGTCAGCCACAGCCGATGATTCAGAGGCAGAGGAATGAGGTTTAGTGCTTGCCTCAAAGATTTCATCAGGCAAATTAAATTCTGTCTCATCATTTGGAAAAGGTAGGCTCTCCAGGTCATCCTTCATAGAGAGAAAAAAAATTCCACTACTAAGAAATGCTTAAAATTTACATTTTTTTTACATGTTAATACTGTTGTGTCCTTCAACAACAAGCAAAGCCTGAATTCAAAGCTCAACCAAGGTTGTATTTTATGCTGCCACAAATAATCACAGACAAGAAAACAAAACTGAAATTGTGCAAACATACTGTTCAAATCAAATTCCACACCCTCCTCTGTCACTTAATACTCAGCCAATGTCAGTTTTTTATATACTTGCTCTGGATCAAATGTTACTGAACAATGTGAACAATGGAAACCAAAATAATTAACATCTCTTTCAATCTTTAAAAAAAACCCATAAAAAACAACAACAAGAATAAATGATAACAAAACATGTGAAAAAACGAAATGAAATTGTTTAAAACATCACTTATATTCCACGCTTCCTTTACAGCGGTCCTAAGCCGATTCCTTAATTTACAAATCCGTTTGTAGTTCCTAGGCCCCACTCGGTTGTGAAACAAAACATTAGTTGAGCACGTAAATCTTAGCAGAGGGAGCGCCCATATTTCTGTAGACTAAATAAATTGAAAACTAAATAGAATAGCGGTACTTTTTCACCTTCAAGGCTAAAACGACCCTAATGTTAACGTCATTTATGCCAAAAGGGTCAATTTGGGTAAAAACGCGAAAATTTTCAACAAGTTGACGAATGCCGTGATTGGCGTATCGGGGAAATTCTCTCGTGACCCACAATAAGCAAAAGAACTAATCATAGTTTTAAGCTTTAAACACTCACCAAGGCTTGGAGATTGTATAGCTCTTGTAAATGTTCCCATATTTGTTTCGAGGAAATATTTCTTTTCCCAGTTGACGTTGCGAATTTGTCGTGAATACAAGCCATATGAAAATGTCTATTTATGCCTGTAAAACAAACAGTAAAACTCAAGAAAAAATTCGAATCAAGGAATATAGCCTGAATTTATTCCACTGGCTTACCGACTGGCTTGTGTCCCTTCATGGAATGAAATAAACTGACTTCAAGTTCTGGGGTCCAAACCAAGACTTCTTCTGTAGACGCCATCTTGATTTGTTGTTGTAAATGGGCATGCGCTCATCGTGAGCCTGCTGAAATAAATTGATCGAATCGCAGGCTCGTGTGGTCTTCCTCGCGCAAACAACGCGTGCAAAGTGCGCAATTTCGTTTTCGTGCAGTCCGATTCTTTTTCGCCGTGTGTGTTCAACGGTAAAACTAATCCAGGTAAAATGACACGGAAAGCCATCAAATCTATTCAAGAACTGGGTGAGTTGTTCACAAGTGGCGATGCAATCGATGCTGGGTTAAATACAAGTAGCCACACTTGGGGCCCTTTTAATCGAATTTTCCGAGTTTCAATGAAATCAAGTCGGATGGCAATTCCAAAATCATTCGAGGCGAAACTTACTCGTTGGTTCCGTTTACCAGACGACACACATGAAGAACAATCAATCAAAAGAGCGGAATTCCAAACTGTTGGTTAGTATTGAAATCTCTTTTATTTTCTTTTTTATTACCGGTAGTTTAAAATTTTGCAAGTGACGTTGCAAAACGGGGTCACGCGAACAATCGCCCTGATCTGTTACCAGTGTGGACAAGATTCCACTAACGGCAGGAGGACCATTAAAAATTACGATATCTTTTTGCGCACTACAACATTAATTATTTTGTTAATAGCTTTTATTTTATTACTATTTATCATTATATAGGCAACCGTTGCCCTCCAGTGCCAGGATTATATTAGCTGCAGCTATTTAGGCGCAAATTAAATGCCCATTTTCATGGAACCATTTAGGCGGAAAATGGACATTTCTCACCATGAAGCGCACCTTAAGTACTGACCTGATTTTGTGTCGGTGGGGCAATGTGTCAGGGGTGTGGCAGCTGCAATTGTCAATCAGAGGTTGTTGTAAAGTTGAATGATATCAATTTCCAGGAAAACTCAATCCTTTCATTGAAAGTTGAAACAATTTTGTACCCAGAGTCCTCAGTTTCTTTGGCCAGCAGTTGGTCACCAGGGAAACAGAGACACTGGGGAAATCATGCACATGAGTGCATAACAAAGTGAATTCCCCACCCTCTAGTGTGAATTTAATAATTGTTATAAATTATGTAAAAGTAAATTATCTTCAAATCTTTCAAGTGTTTTAGATCTGACCAACAATGTTGATGTTTTACATTACAGTGAGAGTATTTGATCGCTGGACATGCAACCAAACTTGTTTTAATGCTGCTAGGGCTCTCAAACCACTCAACAATGGAGCGGAAAAACCAGCTTACAGTGTGGAATTTCCGATAGGTGCCAAAGTTCCTGGCTGTGACTTTTGCAATCCCCTAGACTTTACTGCTGCAGGTATTTAAAGTTAAGATATGTAACAGATGCTGACTCGTCCCCAGTTGTCTCTCTTGTTGGGAAACGGAGAGCGCAAAGAGTGATGGGAGGGAAGAAAGCGAAGCGCAAGGGGCGTTTTTCCCTTACAATAATATTTAGAAAGAAGTACCAGTAGTTGAAGATAAATGGAATCTCTTTATTTTTTTTACTTTTTTTATCCTATATGAGATTTCCTATCAACATCTCAGAAATGCTCCCCTACTACTTTTTCGATATTAATTTAAATATTTGTATTAATATGTAAATCACAATTATGGTTTTGAAACTGAACAATATTCATTTTTCAGATATGTGGGGTCGTTTGGAAAATGAAAGTGGTTTGACAGCATCAAATGTTGCCAAGTATGATGCACTCCACACTATGGTTGTGTTCAAAGAACATTCCCCAAGTCACTGGAATAAGGTAGAAATGAACTCTTAACAAGGTCTAGTGTTTTAAAAAAAATAGTATTAAACTAACTAACTGAGTAACTAACCTCGGACACTGTATGAATTAAAATATCCCTTTGCTTATTTTTCAGAAAAAGTTGTTCGATATGCTGGACTTGTGTACCGAGTGGTTTGACATCACTCACAAGAACCATCCACAGGCCATCTACCCAATCTTGAACTGGAATTGTCGTGCCCGAGCAGGAGCTTCTCAACACCATGGGCATTCACACATGCTGCTAGCAGAACATTTCCATTATGGACAGTGGGAGCGATTGCGACAATCTGCCAAGTTGTATACCCTGGAAAACCCTGGATATAATTACTTTGATGACTTAGTAGCTGCCCATAGAAACTTAGGACTTGCAAAAACCTTTGGTGATGCTTGTGTGTTTGCCCATCTGGTACCTTATTGTGGCTATGAGTTCAAGGCAGTTTCTTGGAACTTTGATGATGATTTCAAACTGGCAATCAATGAGGCTGTTGAAGCTCTCATTCACAAATTTGGCTCAGAGTGCTTCAACCTGTGCATACATTTTCCTCCCTTTCAAAATGGAAAACTTCGAGACGTTGCAACAGTGGAAGAAGTAAAAAACAGTTGCCTGGAAACAGGTGATGTTGCCATGCCATTCATGGCTCATCTCGTTGACCGGGGAGGGGTGAAGACTTCATCATCTGATGTTTGTGGCATGAGAATTTATGGAAGTGCAATCGTTAATGAAGATCCTTTCTCAATTGCACAGCAGTTAGATTGGTTAATGTGACCAACTGATTTCATCGGTTGCTTCACTGGTTTTACTTCATTCATGACATTGAAAAATTTTATTCTTTGCCCCAGAATTTGCAGTAGTAAGGTTTTTTAACCATTTTTTGAATGATGTACGTGAAAAGTGACCAGCTGATTTAAAAGAGTTGAGTCAATTATCCCTGCACAAAAATGATTTTTTGACTTTTTTAATTATAAAATTTTTAATGATGCCATGCAGCCACCATTCCATCACAGTGACGATGATTTATTTATTTATTAGTAAAACATTTAATTAATGTGTTTGCAACAAACAATATTGATTTAGAAAATCACCTATAACAGAAATATGTAAGAACATTGTTAAATATTTTAACATATTTTAGTTACAAGTGATCATTTTAAATTATTTTTTTTTGCAAGTGCAAAAGTATTTTAACTTTGCATCAGAAATTTGGAATGGCATAAGTTTTTTGGTTTTAGTTTTTTAAATCTATTATAGTTTCCTTGCTCTTAAAGAGGCTACAAGCTATTTTAGCATAAATGTAAAAATGAAAAAGTCCTTTTCAAGAATTATTGTACATAGTTTTGGTATTAAAAACTACCAAAAGCAAGCTTTTACTTTCTTTACAAATTCAGGGATTTGCTACTTTATCATCATCAGCTGCTGCCTAAACCAGAACCAGTTCAGCTGCACTTTGCAACCCTATACTAGCCTAAAGACCAAAAATCACAAGCGTATCCCAGACTCACTATTTTTCCAGAAACTTGGTCACTATCACAGTCCAGCCTAAAGCAAATCTTCACGTGTACAACTACTAAGACACATTTTTTAAGTGTCGAGTCCAGCGAAACCTAGTCAAGACTAAATTCTTCAAGCACTTGATCAGTTTCCTGGAAAATGATACACTCTTCTAGACCAAAATTCTGATTTTTAAACCCTATCCCAAACTAAACTGCTTGAAAACCATACTCTTCACAGCGGGGCATACCCATGTAGCTTATGGCAGTGAACCCCCCTCTCCTCCCAGGGCTTTCCCTGAGCAATAGCAGCAGCAGCAGTGGTAAATACTGTGTAGCGCCATTGATAAAAGTTGCGTTTAAAGTTGGTATTTCTTTGCGCGCTGATATTTACTTATGAGGCTCAAATGTTTCCGGACTACTGTCCCTTCATTGGTGAGGTGGTAGCAGCTGCCCAGGATCTCTAACCGATCAGCTGCTGTTCACATTCTACCGTGCCCTTGTCCTCCAAGTTTCCTTTGGACAGCTTCCCTTTCTCTTAGTTGCCCAGGGCCGGGTTGTTCGAAAGCCGATTAACGCTAATCCACGATTGAAAGTTAACCGAGGTTTTCGTCTGGCTCTTTAAAAATGATTTTAAAGGCTCATTTTAAGCTAATGATAAAGCAATGTCTAAGGTAAAACTTAGGGACAAAAGTCTTGGATGAATCCTTATGGATTGTTAAATATACTAAAATCAAAGTTCACGTTAACCCAGGATTAGCTTAATCAGGCTTTCAACAACTGGGCCAAGGTCTTTGTCTACCACAGCCAACTAAATAATATACCACACTGGCGTTTTCCATCTATCAGACATTTTTCTTTACTTTTTAAACTAGCTCATCTTGATTTACAATTTCTCACACCACTAACCCCATGCCATGTAAGCCCCTGGCTTTGGCCTCTGATTGTAATTTAAGTGGTGCAAGGAAATAGGGCCAAGTGACTCTTGATCTCACGCCATATTCTCCCCCCCCCCCCCCCCCCCCCTTTTAAAAAGTACACATAAGGTAGTTTGGAAGGAGAATCTAGTATTTTATTTGAAAATGTATGCACAGAAAATGTCGGCAGACAAATATCTAAGCATATTTTCGTGCCAAATGGAGGCTATTGTTTATATACCATCATTGTACAAAGTGGAAAAATCATTTCAAACCACAATGACAAGGTTCCATATTTGTGAGAAGAGAATTATTCTCTTCTCACCAACACTCAAATTAGAGAACTTCACATCTTCTTGACCCATGTTTTTTATTTTCTTTATGATACAAAGTAAGTTGACAAGTACTCTAACATCATTATTTTATTTTCTAGTCCTTGAACAAACTGTTTTTACATTTTTGTTCAGTTATGATTACCATACCATTTACCTTAACTACCTCATTGCTACTCAAATATTGACAATATCATAGCTTACATTGCAAACAACAAGGGTTACTTTATTCACTAGAATTGAATTTATTCCCAAAAATTAAATGCAATTAACAAACTTACATACTTGTACATTTGGGGCACCACACCAAAACTATCAAGCGTTCAGCAGTGATTTATGTTTTGAGATTATGTCCAATGTACAACATGAACAACATATTGACATAATTATTTTGCTTTAACATATCTTTGAACATGTATTTCATCCATCTGAGAAGTTACACTGAAGAAATGCAACTTACATCAGCTACAAATAGTACTTAACATTTAATTTACCTTACCTTAGAATGAAAATGCATAAAATAAAGTGATTTACACACTCCATTTAAAAATGCCTTACATGGAGCTTTCTGTGTCCTGGGAGAATTCAGAATATAGATCAACAGATTTGTGGATGGTTATGGCATTTAGATCACCTGACCCACTCCCAAACCAGGAAACCAGGAAAGGGACAAGTATTTCTTTAATACTGATTTGTATTGGCTGAATGAGTACAGTCCAACTAACGCATCCCTTGCAAACTATATACAATTTCCACTCATCTTGAGTGTCAAAATCAGTTATAAGATCTTAAGGACAGGAAAGCATGAAGCTTGATCTGGTAAAAATGGATATACAAATAATTTCAGTTTCTCAGCTCAGTGACTGAAAAGCTTGGGTCAAATTCTGCAGATTACGAGAATTAGACTTACCGGTGATGCCTGGAAAATCCAAGAGCAGTGGAATTTGCACTTTTACATTCAAATTTACAAGATATAGTCATGGCATGAGAAGATTACCATGTGCAAATGTGTGCTCTGTGGACATGATATCAATAAATTATGGATTGGCAGCATAAAGTAGAGCAATTCTCTGCCTAATGATAATGATAACTGCTGATCTTCATGCAAAGTGATAGTGTTAAGACAGAATGATGAGTACTGGCAAGAAGAAAGCACATTTACCATAATATAAATTACCATAATTCAAAAAGGAAAATGAGCTGAATAATTATTTTTGAAATAATAATTGATGGGATTTGTGAAACGTGGCCTTAATATCCATATTCCAAATTGGCTCTAGCTTGGCACACAGATCAGTTGTCAAGTAAGAAATCACTGTTCACATTTTTGTTTTTTCATCTGAAGGCTTAAAATAATTTGAAGATTAATTTAGCCTATGACTTGACTTAGAAAAAAGTCAAGCACCTGAAAACAAGAGAGGAGATTCCTTTTGTCATGCTTCTAGCAGATAACAAAAGAAATCAAATCATACTTCCCTTCATTGATTTTAGTTTTTAGAAATAATTCTTGAAAATAAATCATTCTTGAAATTAGTTTTTAGAATAATTCTTAACTCGGCCCTCCTGCCCCCAAATCCACTCCATCCACCCCCCCCCCCCCGCCCCGCCCAAAAAAAATTAACAAAAATTAAAATTAAGAAATTAAATCTGGAATAACCAAGCATTTTTATTAAGGGCTTGGTACTGGCAAACTGACTGTCGGCAAACAGATTTGCCTGGCTGCCTTTAACATCTCAAAATCTTAATGAAAATGCTGTTCACTACCAAATCTATCTTTTGCATTTCAAATAATTAGAGCTAATCTGGAACAATTTGGATTTCACAGCCAAATTTCTTATTTCTTTAACCAACCAATGACAGAGTGCTAGTATTTATACAATATACAAATACAAAAGTGCCGTGATGAACTGGCATCCCACCCAGGATCATTAAATACCCATTCAGGCTAAGTTACTGTACCGGTAACAGCTGAGCTTAACACATAACGTTTTCTTCTAAACTTCAACTCCCTTCAAAAAATAAAATACTGTTGGTCGCATATAAGCATGACTAGGCAGCCCCCCTCCCCCCCCCCCAAAAAAAAAAAAAAAAAAATAAGTAAAGAAAAATATGACCATAAGTTGGTAACAAACATATCATGTTTTGAATGTTATGTTAGCGAAACTTTTGTGGTAATAACATTTATGACTGTACAGTCAACTCTCGTCTTGCGAACACTTCACTATTACGGACACCCTGATTATATGGACAGCACCTACATCGCCAACAAAGTCTATAGATTACAGATGTTTGACTGAAATTAATTCCTCCTATAACAGACTCTTACTATTAACTTGTGGTCCCGAGGGTGTCTGCAAAAAAGAGAGTTGACTGTACTGGCAACTAGAAACAGGTTTCTTATGGAAAATGTTTCCCATTGAAATTTATTTGATTGCAAAAAAACTTATCTTAGCCAAGACCAAGCAGTTTCATCCAAACTTTGATCCCCTACTTTAGCACAAAAGCCACTGCTTGATGGCATGCTTCATGCCCAAACAGATCATGTTTGTCCATCACAGATCATGCTCAGATACAACCAACCGTAACAATAATATTAGCATCACCTTGGGCAAGAAATGTAAAATTTGTACACTGAAAAACATTGACAGCAGGGGCAACACTGTTCTCTTTGCAAGAAGCCTCCTTGTATAGATTCTTTCTTTGCAAGAAAAAATTAATTGATGTAATTATAAAACTGCATGTCTTAGTTTTCTTTCCTTTTCATCTTTAATTTACTCTCTCAACTCAATAAAATTAATAAAGGTTCATGAAATCTGGGGCCCCAAAATATCAATGTTTTACCAAAGATAAAATAAATCATATTAATTCTGCTGTTCTCTTGCCCAAACAAGCTGCAATTACAGAGCAATGTCAGTAGCAGGTTGCCCACTAAAGCCAACCAGATTTACAAGATTTATATTTCATAATTCCTATTTACATTATTGTATCTGTTCACTTCCACAACTGATGGCTAAGCGTTTGGCCAGACCGCGGCATAGACCCCATGGGATAACTGCCGTAGTTCATGCTCGCAGAAGCTGGCCCTGTAGTGACATACTGAGGGTGTTGTTGCTGGGGAAATGACATAGGCTGTTGTGATGCCATCCAGCCATTTGCCATGGGGGGTGGGCTAGATCCAAACATGCCCGGTCCGCTATGCATGGCTGGCTGTTGTGGAGCCATCTGCTGTTTGAGCCGCATCTGCTGCATTTGCTGTTGAATCTGTGCAACCTGAAAATCACAAAATACAAGTTTGTACATTATGACTTGATTACTTTGATGCCAAACAATATTGATTGGAGCAAGTTTCAATTGAGTGCCAAAAGTAATTACTACACTTTTTGACTTGTAAATGATTTGAAACCAGGACACCTTTCCAAATATTACCAAAAATGCTTCCACTTTTGTATTGTAGTAGTGACTTCCACAGGGTTCACACAAAATTTCAAAAGGAAGATTCTATGGCTTTTAATCCAATTCTATAACTTCAAAATGAGGTGAAAACAGTGAGTGAAATGCCCCACTGGCTGAATCTTCTGATGCTTGACACAAAGTTGCCTGAATTTCTATTAATACTTTTCAACCATGAAATAACAACAATTCCAGGGAAAAGTTGAAATTCCAGGACTTTTCCATGACCCAAATAAATTTTTCTGATTAGCATAACTTTTCCAGGGCTGGAATGCAAATTTCAAAATCCCATGAATTTTCATGACCTTGTAATGAATGACACCACTTAATTTTCTCAGAATATCACCCGAGCATCACAGACCTACCTGTTGTTGCTGTTGCATAAATCCTTGTTGATGGGGATTCCCCATGCGAGGACCCATCCCCAGGGGCATTCCCTGAGGGGGTACTCCTCCCATCCTGTTGTACATAGCAGGGTGTGGATTAGGGCGAGGCTGCTGCTGATGCTGCTGAGGGGTGATGTACATGCCGCCAGGTACACCGTACATTTGAGGTTGATTGCTCTGACTTTTGGGAGCATATAATGCCATTATGCTGTCTGTTGATAAATACATAAATATAAATAAATTTATTAGTCGTCTCCATTAAAATGCCTTTTCAGCCAACTTTACATATGTGAACTGATAAGATCGAATTTCTTTGCTCCAGTTGCAATGTGAACTGCGAAATTCTGCACTGCCAGGACATGTGCAATGTTCCTCTTTGTGATTTTGACCAAACAGAGGAGGAATAGAAAAGCTTGCTAAATACGAGTGCATTCAACACTGATACTAGTGTGGATTTATCAAGCAGATACTTAACACAATTTATTTGGCAAAAGACTTCCCGTACGTTTGGAGATTTCCTCGGTAACATGCTCATAAAAATGAATAAAAAGGTGAAAAACAATGTTTTATACTTTTACGTGTAATTTCCTTATGGAAAATTATACAAACATCTCACATATGTTACAAACCATTTTCATTTTCAAGCATGTAAAAAAAAACTGTTAAGAATTTTTTGGTACACATACAAGTTTCATTGACCATTTAACTGCACTGGATTACAGAAAATGGCAAACATTGTGTACCTTTAGTTGACTTGTTAGTTGTGCTGTCATCTTTGAGAAGGGCATCTTCATTTGAATCCTGGGGGACTGACGAGTTCAGCTGTTGGCAACACAAAGACAATAAGAACTTCAATTTCTTTTTCCTTTCTCTTCTTACTCTTCACCCAAGTGTGTAAACAGACACCAACAAGCTACTACCAAAACCAAACAACATGTTAGGGGGAGGGGATCTAGGTTGGGGTGGGATAGGGGTTGTAGTAATACTGCAAATTGCTTCCCAGGACAGGTTTTGGGACCATTTGTTAAACTCCTTAAAGAGGTGTTAGTCATTATTTTGTTTTAGTCTACTGCACTAATCCATCCAATTGATACTAAAAAGGTATATTTATTTGTATCTTGTGAAGTTGTTTGGTGGTTGTTATAAAGTTGCCTGGCAACAACACAACTACACAATCATTAATTATTATTATTATTATTATTGAAAATACACAAATTACAGAAACTATGTTAACAAAAGTTCTATCACACCGGTTAAGGCTTTTAACAATGGCCTCAATAGATTACAAGGGAGGAAACATCACACATGCAGCTTGAATCGATAAAACCATAGAATGGCGTGAAAATACTTTCAAATTACTTTTGTTTGTCTTTACATGTAAAAGTATTCATTGAGGTGGCAAAAAAAAACTGTACTTTTGTGATTATGACCATTAAATGTTTAATTAGGTTTAACATGATGCCAAAAGAAAATAAAAGTTTTACTGTGAGAGTTATTTGAAATAGGCTGCCACAGCAAACAGCATCATTTCACATGTACCTGCTCTGGCTGACTAAACCCAGTGTCAATAACTGCACTCTGTTGGAATGCCCCAAAATCAATCAGCTAAAATAAAACATTTACAAAGGAAATGAATGAAATAAAACAGTGAAATGTGCAAAATTAAAAAAAAAACTGATGCTAAAAGAGGCGAGGTATGTAAGGGTTACTGAATAAAACAACAACCGACTGATGGCAAATAAATCAGTGCAAAATAATAAAGAGTGAAAAGATCATGAATGCAAATATAGAGAGTACAGATAAAATAAACAAATAATTATGTTATTCTAAGCACCACTGGAAGGATGTAAACAATGGTAACTTCCAAGAACTACAATCAAAGATAAAAGGGTTGGGACAAATTCTGATATTGATATTCAAAATCTCACCTCATTTTCCAAACCAGTCTTAGCAGGTTGGGAGGCTGGGGGAGGTTGAGCAACAGAATTCAATAAATTAGTAGACAACGCAGTTGCTGGGGTGTCCAGAGACAGCAGATCCATAAGGGCAGGGGCAGTTGGTTTAACAGGTTCTGGAGCCTTGACTGGGGCAGGGGTGGAATTGGGGCGTGGCTGGGCTATCGTCCGAGGTGCAGTATTAACTGGGGCAGAAGTCTGTGAACAGAGAAAAAAAAAACAATTTAACATTTTAAAGGTTTAGTTGGAGAAGTTGGCTCCATAGTAAAGCCTCTCTTTCTTGTTGTATTTGTCATTTTCAAGCTCCGAGTAGCAGGCTATTTGTACAGGTAATCACATCGTAATCGCAAACAACTTTTGAAGAAGATTCAACAAACTGATTTTCATGTTACTACCCGTTGACTTATAATTTATCACATTTAGTTTGTTGGATATTTTGATATTTTCCGACTAATTTTAAATTCTAATTTCAATTTTAAATTCGAGGTAAATAAGTTTTTTGATAGTTACTGCACATTACTTAATTTTAAATCGTGGAGCACCTGGAAACTAGCGAATAGCCAGGGAATAGCTAAGTGTGTTTTTCCATATTAAATAAAGTATGTATGTATGTCATGATTTCAGGTGCAATTTGGAATAAATAAGCATGTCGAGTAAATTTTATACATGTGGGCAAGTGCAATTTGTGGTCTAACAAGTGCTTATTTATTCCAAACTGCATGAGAAAACTCATGTGATTACTTATTAATAATATTCATGAAAAAATTGTAAGACAACCTATCATAATAATAATTATACAGAAGCAACACAGCTGAATCACATGCAAAAATAATTTATTCAAACCCTGCAAATATTAACAAGCGTTCAGTCAAAACAACTGATTTCTCAATGTTTTTAACCCTTTTTAAGCCACAAAAACTGGCTAAACAGTTCAATTCCTTTTTACACTGAATTTCCTTTTCTCTGCATTGTGTTTCCTGAGAACTTTATTTCTCTTAGCCAATCACAACCAACAAAATTCTTTAATTTATGTATATTATTTATTGGATAATATATAGTATATCACAACTTACTTTCTTCTCAGCTTCAGTTCTGAGAGGGGTAATATTGATGTCTTCATCTCTTCTCTCTTTCTTTTTCTTTTGCTATAGAGACATGTATAGAAAAACCATCAGAACTGTTAAGCATGATTCACATGGCAAGACTTTTACTTAGGACTTTAGTACTGTGTGTGACTTCTCCAGTGCAAGAAAAGACCAATCAGGCCAAGCTTGGCTAACCTAGCAATACTATGGCAGGAAATCCAGGTTTAGTTTTTACCTTCTCTGCAGGTTTTGCTTCTTTTGGAGCAGAATTCTTTGTGGGGTTGCTGGGTGGTAAGCCATCTTTCTTTAAGTACTTTTTACGCTCATACTTGCTTCTGATAAACGCCTCTGTAGCTCTGTTGGTTTAAAAGTACAACAAAGAAGGCAAACAAAGGAAAGAGAGACAAATCACCAGTCATCTCAATCTATTCACCCCACGGGACATAAAAAGACATCAAACATTGTTATGTTGCTTTTCACTAATTGTTAAATTATTGTTAAAGCTTTAGACTTTGTATCAATAAAATGTGTCCATGGTGTTTGTGTACTCTGAGAGCCTGCTTAAAATGGACACCATATTTAATGGATTCCACTATATTTCAGAGAAGAGGTTATCAATCAATTGAAGTTATTGAAATAAAATTAACCTGTAGATAGAACATTTATGAAATAAAAATAGATGTTATACATCAAAGAGCAAAAAATTTATTGGACTACTGAAATATCCGATTAGAATGCTTCTTTTCATCCCGGATAACTTCAACCACATAACAAAAACCTCGTGTCACAATTTACATGTGTAAAGGATTGACAGTAAATGACCAGCCATTGCAAGTCCAAAGTACATTTTCTGCCTTGTTTCAATAATATTGCATCCTCACTGTTACTCGATACTTCATGAGAATATAGGGTATGTGTAACTGGATACTTTTCATTGAGCGAGTTTAGAGTGTTGAATTGAAAACACATTAATATATTCTCTCTTACTGGAAACCATAAACCAGAAAGGAACTACTGTAGTGCCTCAAACTCAAAGTGGTAGAATAATAATATTGGATTTCCAATATTATATGATACAAAAGTATTCAGACTGAACACTCCTTCATTTGTTCTGCTACAAATAGCACAAGGATATCACTAAAGTTACCTGTAGAAACCAAATTCACTTCTGTAAAATGTCCTAACCTAACCAACCAGACAAGCTGTCAATTCTCTTGACACTATAAATCTGACATGTTCAAAATCGACGTTTTAGCTCCAGTAAACAAACGAAATATTATACTTAATTATGGTAGGGAACTTTGTACTCCTAAAATAAAATTATTTGACCGTAATGTTCAATAACGATAGCTGGGCAATATCGACCACTATAACATTCATTCAAATATTTTACCACAAATGCACGCCAACAATATGGAATGTACGTTTATCACCACGCTCAATCACGTAGTTAACACGCCGGCGGTTGGAAACGTGAAGTAAGCTTTCTACGTGTTGAAATTCAAAGATATTAAAGATTTTAAATTTAAAGTTTGAATTAAATACAAAACCAATTCTGGTCGTTTACAACTCGGACATGACACATATTTTACGGTTAACGACTACAAGTACAATTTGTTCGCACATGAGTGAAAAAGATCGGAGGACGGCTGGCACGGAAGCACGGAAGACAAATATCAACAAGACTACCCCGAAATTATATCAAACAAACTTTGAGAGGTTTACAGAACTAGGTGCAAACGCTAACTGACAAACATGAGCATTCAATACCACACACGCGTAAAAATTACAATAAGATATTTAAATTAACTGGTGTTGTTTTCGAATGGTACGAATCGGTTTGAGGTCGGCGAAAATCACTTGGTAGATAACATTCCCAAAACTCGGCGGCTCGCTTATTGCCCCATTGCTGGATACTCTGAATTCGAAAACACAGAAAAACAGAATTAGATTTTACCAAAATCATAGTTAAAAAGATCTAAGTTATTTGATAGATTGACAATTTTAAACTCACATCCATTTGTTCAGGGGTCCATGAATCGAGGTTTACAGATTTTACTCTCGAAATATGAACACCTAGATTTCGATGTATCCCAGCGCAACGGATGCAAAGGAAAACTCCTAGGTTCCATGACGCCCAACGAGGCCCTAGAATACGAAAACATAAGGATAATTACCAATCAGGAAGTATATTTTACACGACAAGATAGTGGAGATCGAGATTCAGTGAGATCGATCGAACGACATTCCGTACCTTTTGCTCCGCAATCAGCACAGTATCTATTCTCTTCTTCCTTCAACAACTCCGATAAAATTGTCTGGTTTGTGTTCTGTTTCTGTCCTTTGTCCTTCTGTGTTCGGGAAGACATAATCGAAGGCAACGAACACCAACAACCTCTCTGTAACTTTGTTCAAACGAAGATGGCCTAGCGGAAGGCCTTGCGTAAACCGGTTTTGAGCCCGCGAGCACAAAACTGTGGCGTGGCCCTTACGTAATAACATTTTGTGACGTCAGCGTGACATCATGGTATGCAAACCAGGAGGCGGAAACAAAATACAGTATGTAAAAAATCAAAAATATGCTCTTGTAAAAGATATGCTCTTTTTGTATGATAGCTTAGGTTTGTCAGCTTTACGGTTTCCTGAAATTGGGAAGAATTACAACAAGAAGTACACTAAGGTGTTTTTCCTTATAACCATTTTGAAAAACGTTACATGTAAATCCTACATTAATTAACTTCTCAGCGCGGCATCGCGCGGCATCACAGTCAGTTTAAGTGGTCTCAGCTGAGATTCAAAATGTGAACATACCAAAACAATTACTATTTTTAACCCGTTCTTAATTTAGCAAATTTTGCGACTACAGAAAACAAGGGAAATTAGTGTAAAGTATGTAAAATTAGTAATTTCTGTGACAGTTCTGGTAGTTTAAGCAGCATCTTAGTTGTTTCCTTGTGGGATTAAATTTTACTCAGTTTCATCCGGGTACATGAAATACGAAACTTGAAACGACATATTTCTCTGACCATATTCAGATGTTTATTCATAAAAGGAAGTTTGTGGAAAAAGTGAAACCCACTAAAATAGCAGTTTCCAAACAACTGTTTATAATTTATATTTTATTTTATACAATAAGTATTTGCTAAGGCGATACCGTAGTTTCCCGTGCAAGTATTCGACACTGAGCAAAGTAAAAACCAATTATTAGAAAAACCCGTTTTTGACGGCGGTCAGTTTTACCCTTTTACACTTCCTACAAAAATCATTCAGTACTTCATACTGCAATTACCGATCATATTTTCTCTGAGCAAGCCCCCAAGGCGGGTCGACCCTAAAAGCCGGCCAAAACACGGAACGGTTAGGGTTACAGTTTATTTGGGGTGATTTTCCTTCGTTCCGTGTTTTAGGATTTGGGGTGATTTTCACCAATCCCGCCGTTCCAGCTTTTAGGGTCTCTTGGGCTTAGTTCAACATTATTGAACTGGCTTTAATTTTGGATAATTTACTGTCCATAGTGCAGCTAAAAGTTAAGCGCTGCTAAAGACGTCGTGCTTCTTTCGTGCCGAACGCACCCCAGAAGCAGTGCGTCTGAATCAATCTTTTCGACATTCTTGACAATGGCACAGCAGCGATTCAAACGTCGCTGACGCCATGTCGAACTAAATTCATAAATTATAAAGCCCACGAGAAGGTATGAGGAGAATTATTACGTGGCTTGAGTAAGTACGACTCTGGCAAAACGTCTTTATCCGGTACAAATGCTTCTTAGTACAATGGAGGCCTACGTTTTTATTTCTTGAAAACGTGCGTCGAGTCGTGGAACTAACGTTGGACCTGTTTTCTTGACTGATAGCCACATCCCTGCCCCAATTTGTTTATTGCTGAGGGATGGGTGGAATTTTCAGTTTCCTTGAAACTACGACGGTGTTTCATCGAAGAAATAAAGGACGCTGTATAGCAACGGAAGAGTGGGCAACAAAGGGTGGGTTGCAGGCGACGCCCTCTAACAAAAATTGGAAACGAAGAAGATGATAAATCGTTTTTATTCAGTTTTTCGTATGTACATACGCCACCTTTCCGTGTTCTGCTTTTGCTGAATGGAAATACCAAGTGAAACTCGTGTTTTGCGCTCGCGCGATGGGTTTTTGCTTTCAAAAAGTTCTTCCAGAATCAAAACCAAAGTAATACTCTGGACAATAACGGCAGCTGCAAACAGCACAATGAACCAATCAGAATTCGAAGCAAAGGCATGTAACCGGCACAGAGCGCGGGAAAACGCGTGCGAGTAAGTCACGATTGGTTTTTTTGTTAACCAATCAGAGCACGTAGTAAAACAAAACCAAAGCAAACGCGAAATGAAAACCACTCTGATGACGATACCTGTGGTCGTTGTCATTAGAATAATTTTTGTGGCTAGGGTCATATTACAATTTCTAGTTTTGGAAAAAAGTCCCCTACCTACCTGCGAGAAAGTTCAGAATTTACAATGTTCTCTAAAACTCCGATTCGTTGTACAAAGGTACCGACAAACCATATTACAACCAAGCGGTTAATAAAAGTTTCACGGTCCTTGCACTATTTTAAAAATTTTCTAATGCCGAACATTGCCAATTTTGTAAGTATATACATTATCCACGGACCGTCCTCTACAACGGCCATATTCGAGACCAGCTATGATTTTCTGTCTAAGAGAAAGATGTCCCTCTAAGCCAAGATAGCTGAAGTAAAGGACTACATCTATATTGTCCCAACTTCACCTTAGTGAAGAGGTGTAAGTCTTTAGGGAGACTTGAAGGTGAAGTACAAAGAACTGTGTAACTATATCGTCGCAACTTCTCCTTAGTTAGAGAGGTGAAGTGCAAAGCACTGAGGAACACCAGGAAACAGTTCCAAGCGTCCGGGCATTTAGAGGCGTTTGACTGTAAACTGCACTCGATAGAAAATCTGTTGTCAGAGCTTCTTTCCTTGTTGTTGTTTTGTATTCATCAAGGACTGTTCCTGCCGTTGCTTTTCAGATTTGAAGGCTATTTTATTGGCTTTCTTTTCCATTCGCCTCACCTGTAAGAAGACAAAAGTGACGTAAGTCAGAAACGCGTCTAAAACGTGTCAAAAACGCGCCAAAAGCGGGTCTAAAACGCGTTTGCTCGGGGTTTACGTTCACTTAGCCCCGAATTAAATCGCGTTCATCTTCGGAAAGTTAACTGACTTTATTTACAAACGTTCCTTAGTAATTACAGAAGCAGTTTGTTGCGACATTTTTGAAAGCTTTTGCAATGGCGGAAAAGCAAAAATACCGCGACGAGTTGTTTGCAATTTAGTATCAACCGGACTCTACTGCGTATGTACCCCAGCTGACATATTGAAGAGCTCACCTTTCTATCGTTCTTTACTTCTTGTTTTCTTTGTTTCTTCTCGTCTTTTGTTTCATCTTTGTGCCTTACTGTGTTACGAGGTACATCCATCTGTTCTTCCTCCGATTCATTGACATCACTATCTTTCACTGTCTTACTGAGTCCACTCTGGGTGAAAACACCGAGAGGAATTCCAGCCTTGGACAACTTGATGGGTTTCACCTGAAAAGAAATGTTTCAGTCAGTGATATACATGTACACAGGTATACTCGGAAGGGCCTTAGGTTAGACTCTGGTTGGGTGAACTCGCACTTTCTTTTTCTGAGTATACCTGTATCACTCACTGAAAAAAAGAAAAACGTCTATCATTCATTCACCTGGCTTAAAACATAACATCACATTTCTTTCACAAATGTTTTATTGTTGAGCACATGTATCCTCTTCGAGCAACAACTTTTCATGCTGCAAGAGTCAGACGTCAGTTCTGCGTATTGCAACATGGAAATTTGTTTGCGCGGAGGTGGTAATTGGCACAGCAAACAATAATATTGTAATATGCAACAAGTTCCAAGAAAATACTTCCCATACGCTGGCAATTAATTTTTTCTAAACAGAATCTCACCTTTGGAGGATCTTTGATTAATGTGGGGTGATTGTATAGGTTGGAATAAGTACCTGTTAAAAATATAGAAATGAATGTAATCAAAAAATGATAACACAAACTGCTTAAAGAAAGGCATTTATATGAAAGGAAAATAATTTGCCTCTGCATTTCACATGATGCACTTTCGACTTATTTATAACAAAAGACATGAACTGAATGCGCATTAACTAAATAGAACTCAAAGCACTGCGCAAAGATGCAAGACCAACACTACCAAATTGCTATGCCTAGATTAAACAATTATTATTTCCCAGAGCGTGCATTAGCGCACCACCGAGCTGGCTATAATTATCTCGTATCAAGCGCAAGTGCTAAAGCTTTCACTGGTTAATTAAAAAAAAAATTGACTTGACATAATTGTTATTTTTCTTCCCAGGGTATGTGTCAACAGCCCAACACAAACAAATAATAGAGAAGAAA
Organism: Pavona decussata; assembly: GCF_977016875.1. NCBI lineage: Eukaryota > Metazoa > Cnidaria > Anthozoa > Scleractinia > Agariciidae > Pavona > Pavona decussata. Next base: position 556,548 of record NW_028145446.1, on the reverse strand, counting down.
ATAACAAGTCAGACTCAGACACAACCAAAAAACCTTAAAACAAGGAATTCAGCTGAAAGAGTTGTGACTTGATTACTGTCCCACAAGTGTAACGCAACACCAGTGATGTAAAAGCACCGGATTGCTGACTACTTATGGATTCTAAATATAAAATAACTAAAGAGCTCAAGGCAAAAACATCTTGGGTGATGTTTTGGTATTTTTTGTCAAAATGTTCCCTTTCTTGCTAAAATTTTACCTCATTTAGATTATACCGTTTGTAGATTATTTAACTCTTTCTCCCGCTGCTCTTCAGTATAATTTTCGTCTCTTTTTTCGTGCTCTCTCTTGCTGTTTCTCCCGTTGTTCATCACGGATATTTCGCCTAGTGAAAGACCTCCAATTGGCCGCCCCGAATCTGATTTTTTAAACTGTATTTTTGGGCCTAATAAGTCATTTTAATTATGTCCAAATCCTTTAATTACATCAGCAACCTCACTAACATAGACCATTATTCCAAACTTTTTATCCCCACCCTTGGTGACTTGAATGTCAATATAGAACCAGCTCATACTTGAAAAGGAAAATAATCAGACACCCAGAAAAATGGAGCGACACCTGCCTTGCACCCTCCCCTCCCCTCCCCCCACCCCCCACATCACATCTTTGCAAGTGAATCAGTGTGGGCTGGATTTCCTGGTAGCATTATTGTGTGAGATAACCTCTTCCCAAACTCATTAACAAATCAAGAAGAGAGAACAAAGGAAATCACCACTGTGAAAGAGGTTGGAATGGTAATCTTAATTATCATAAAATTTGGTTAATTTTTCCTTTGAATTGCTCCAAGAATTATTGATAGTTTGAGAACCTTTGTCAAACAATCAAAAGAGTGTTTGTTTCATCTGATTCCCAAACATCTCAAAAAAAAAAAAGAAAAAAAATCAGCTGCATTTGTTTTCTTTTTTCAATCCAATTTTTCAATCCAATTTGGAAATCGGATGAAACATGAGGAAGTAGATAAGTTGCAGGTTAAAATGATTTCAACCTAGGTTGATTTGTATTTTCCTTTGTTTCAGATGTAAATTACTCAACCTTAACAAAGGAAAATACAAATCAACCTAGGTTGAAATCATTTTAACCTGGATTCATTTCAACCTACAACAGATATATTTACATAGGAACAACTACCAATGAGAAAATATGAACTCACTTAAAATTGATTCACAGTCCCATTTTTCTTTAGGTTCATCAGTGATTCTCACTAGTTCACCAGGTGAATCATCACAGTCATCATTGTTACTGTGGTTCATGCAGGCTCCCCTTTCCTTTACCTTGGCCAAGCTAGAAACCAAAATAATTATTGTTCACAGAATTTACACTGCAGCTAAAAGCCAATTTGCAGGTTCTTATTAAGCTTCTTCACTGTGCAAGGTCTGATGGGCTACTATGTTGAGCTTCTGAACGCCACTTGAAGGGGCGAAATGTTACCTGTTGATAGTGTCACTTTTAACGTTAAAGATAAAGAACAGCTCCCCAATAAACCTGTAGGCTGAATGTCAGTAAACTATTGGCTGATTAGTTGGCCAACAAACGCCTAACAGTTGTCCACCAGACAGTTGTCCGACAGATGGCCAACAGTTTAACCTCATCCTAAAAATAAAGCATCAGCTGACAGTTGACCTACAGTCTGTAAACTGCTGGTGACTTATCGATTGCTGTCAGTGACTTGCTGGCAACTTGTTGTTGGCTTTTGTCATGTAAAGTATCATCTATTGTCACATCCCTGTAACATACGGATTGGTATAATGAACAAATGAACAGGCAACAATGGTTCACTTGAAGGGCATTCCTTCTAAATCACTCAAGATCAATTGGAAGGACGCCATTGGCTATGTTGTAATTATTTGAGAAGCATGGTACCAACAAGGTTCACAATGTATTTGAAGGGCGATTTAGACTTGTGATAGTTACCCCCGTTAAATACGCTGTTTTTCTTCCAAAAACCCCAGCAAAAGGGGAGTAAAAGGGTGGCTACTAAACAACTTAACCTCCACCCATTATAAGTAATTTAACATGAGCACAAACACTGCTGCATTGTAACTTACTCTTGGTTCTGTTGGCTTTCAATAAATTCCTCAGCAAGGGCATTAAGTCGCTCACTGTCAGGGTTCATGGTTCCTTCCAGCTCCTCATGGTCCAAAGCTCCGATTTCATCCTCATCATATTCCTCCATCAACTATAAATTTGATTCACAGAGAAATGCACGGTGAGAGAAGTGTTGGGCGAATCACAGCTTTGCATTTCATTCTTACATCATACATCTGGTGTTTCAGGTAAGAAAGGGGTCTCAGGTCAAAAACCTGACAAGCCAGGCTTCCTGACCCGACAAAATGAATGGTAAACTTAAGAAGATTTAGAGAGACCCAGATCTGTTAACCCCTCAGAATTTTTCATTGACAGTCTGATTTTGAAAGTTATCTGGAACACTGATACATCTTCATGGAAATCAGAATGTTGGCTTGAATAATAATAATTGATTTGCTCATACCTTTTCAAATCTTTCGTCAATGAGCTTCAAACCTAAACATAAGAAAACATACAATACCCAATAAAGTAATGAAATAAAATTGTGATTTTTACACTCCACCCCATCTGGGGTGACCTGCACAATTTGCAACATCTCATGTTATTGGTCAAGAGGACAAAAGAACAAACAACAAAACAATGAGCCTCGACACAAAAAAACACTGGAGCTGCAGTTTATCTCGGTCCAGTGCAAATAGAGCTTAGAAAAGGTGCAGGCTTACTGCTCCATCTGGCTGTCCATCCTATCTGTCATCTGTCTGTCTGCCTTGCCCTCCCTTAATCACTAGTATAGTAGAGTTTCAAGAAATTGATAATCATTTGGACAAAAGTCTGAAAAAATGAAAAACTGATCATCCATGTCCTTCTCTTTGCCAGTATAATCTGATTCTCCTTTTCCCTTTTCATCTCTTTTCTATTGTAATATTAATGATAATAACAAATTACATATAATTTACTTTAATTTTGATGCATAGCCTTATCTAAATCTGCGTTATTATGTAAAGTTAAGTTTCTCCGTTTTCCAGCATGTTCGTAATTTACTGTAATTTTTTTTCCATTATGTTCTCGTGCTCGTCTTTTCCCGCCTCAACTAGCTTTGTGGCTATTTGAGGGACAAGCCCCTTATGTAAATTACATATTATCTGAATTTGTACATAAATTGTTGTTGTTGTAGCTTGAGCATTCTTCATTGGGTTCTTTCTACATAACATTCCACAATTTTTGCTCTTGCCCATGTACCTTCATTTCTTCTCAAAACAGATGAGGTCATGGAATAGTTTGTAAATCGTGATTTTGTTTCCTCCTCCTCAAAGAATGACAATCCATCATCGTCAGATGCGGAGTCACCAGCCTCATCTGAAGGGAAAAGGTCATCCTCCTCATCACCACTTCTGATCAAGTCATTGTCACTGCAAAGGGCAACAAAAGTTAATAAATCTAATTGATTCAATCAGCTCAAGTGTAAATTATTCTGACGTCTTGAATGGTTAAAAAACACACAAATGAAAAGGAGGGGAAACGGAAAGAAGGATTGAATTATTAATGAACATTTAATAGTGCTCATTCCTTGTAATTACTAGAAAGGGATTCTACATAACTTTAATTCTAGGATTGCCTTCCAGCTTAAAACATAAGCAACTACTTTTAATTAATATTTTCCTGCAGCGAGTAGCTTAAAAAGAAAAGCGTTCAACATTGGTTGGTCAAATGAATACAATGCAGAGAATCTTATGCCCAGGGCAGGTTTAACAAGCATATAAAGATTAATTACCTTTCATAATCTGCACATTCTTCATTTGCCTGAAATACAATGACTTGTTAATAATATTGTATACACAAGCTAAACCGCCATGTTTTGTTTTCTTTTGCATCTTAAAACAACACAACCACATCAAGGGAGCTTTCATGTACTGAAAGAGAGCCTCTTGCCAGCTCAAGAGGAAAACAGTTCCTACTGTGGTAGCTTCTGTGTACTACAGCAAGCTCATAACTAGAACTTCCATTGGTTTAGAATTTTTTTGTAATTTGCTCTCGAAAGTTTGAGTCATCACAATTCAACTGTATTTATTCCTGAAACCAGATTAATAGAACAATCAATCAATCAATCAATCAAATTATCAATCAATTAATCAATCAATCAATCAATCTCGATTACACTTTTGCCATGTTAGTTACAAGTGAAAAATAAACACATTGGATGTACAAATAATAATATTTATTATTAAAGGTGACCAGAGTCCAAATAAAGTATAGCTAGTGATATGGGCCCACAAATATAACAAATTTAAAATAATTATTTACAGATGCAACTGGGGATGAAATTTAATTATTGAACAAGTTCAAAATTCTTGTTCTTTTATCAACAAAATGGTGATTGTGGAACACCACCTTCAGTATAAATCCCTTATTAAGAGATATATTACCAATAGGGATTCCCTGACATCATCATTACCTTTAAAACAAAGTCATCCTCCAGAATGTTGTCAGGATTGTCCAGATCAAGTGCATCATCCAGAGCAGCGACAACATCAGGGTCCAGGTCTGGTCTAGGACCTGAAAATTTATAAAGGCCGCCATTAAAAACCCAGACGAGAATTAGAATTAAACAATGAAACTTAAATGCTACCTTTTTTTAGAGCGGTTTCCAATTGAGTGTCGTAAAACAAAAACCAAAGTAAATACTCTGGTTAAAAACAACAGATGTAAACAACACAATGAACCAATCAGAATTCACAGCAAATAGATGTAACTGGCGCCAAGCACGGGAAAACGCATGTGGCCAAAATGACCAAAAAATAGTGTTTTGGTTTGGATTCCCATTGGTTGAGAAAGTGGCGTGAGTTTTGTTAATCAATCACAGAGTGTAGTAATGCAAAACCAAAGCAAACGCGAAATTACCTTTGACATTCAATTGAGAACTGCTCTAGACTGCACTGATTGATTGATTGATTGTTTATTTGAGTTTTGTTAGATTCCTTGTTTATGTTCATATAATTTAATACAATCTATTATTATTGTACTGTTCAGTGTAAAATTCTTATTACCAAATGTTGGTGCAGCAAGGTTAAGCATCCCCTCTGGTTCTTCATATCTTGATGCAAATGCTTCACTTGGTAGTTTCAAATTCCCAAACTGAAAAAGAAAACACCAATGCAACATTTACTTGACCATTCTGTTCAAAAAAGTAATAATTTTTCAAAAATATTGTAAGATATCATTACCATTTGACCTGTTTAACTACTCCAAGCATTCAAGTTTGTTCCTTGTTAGAGATACTGTTATAGTTATCAAGGCCACCAGTTGTTCAAAGAGCGGATAACTCTATATAGTGGATAAATCGCTATCCAAATGTACTCCAACCAATACATTTTATCCGCAGGATAGTGATTTATCAACTGGATGAAGTTATCCACTCTTTGAACAACTGGGTTCAGGAAGGCAAAGAACATTAATTTTGACATTGAATTGCAATCATTTTAGTCAAATGTTAAATTAGTACAGTGTACCTCCAAATGATCTGCAGTTGATGGTTTCTTGGCCTCTATCACAGTGATGTTATCTGGTAATGGCTCCAGGGACATGTTTGTCCGAGGCTTGACATGCTGTAGATAGTTATAATCATCATCAAAGAAAATGCCATGTTCCTTTTCTTCCTCCTTCCTTCTTTGTTTCTCATCAGCACTGCATAAAATAACAATAATTAATATTATAGTAATTACCATTTAAGGACAAGTAACACATGATTTCATTTGTCACAACTGAAGGGGTGCCTGGAAAATAGCCCTAAGTGACTTTGATAAACTGCTAGATTCTCCTTCCAAATTACCTTGCATTTCCTTGTAAAGAAGAGGAGAATTTGACATGAGATCAATAGTAACTTAGGACCAGAGTGCAGCGTCAATCAGTCAATCAATCAATCAATCAATCAATCAATCAATCAATCAATCAATCAATCAAGTTGCCCATTTCAAGGTAATTATATGAAGTATCAAAGATTAAATTTACTTACATTGATCCAGTTTCACTTGTACTCTAGAATTAAGAGAAAAGTAGAAACATTTTGTTAAAGTCCTTGTAATTATGATTTGTGATTCTACAATTCTTGATAGTGTTTTTAAAAATAAGCTTAGCTAGATTAAATTAAGTCTTAACAAATATAAGGATTGCTAGGCTAAGGTCTGCTTAACTTTAGGACATGTTTTAAGAGGTTGCCAAATAATATGGAAGAAAAGAAAACGCTCACGACATTTCTATAATAATTGAGCCGTACCTGATTTCCAGAGTCTACCGGTAATAACACATGTTTTGAGCTCTCTTCATCAGCTTGAAGAGGATCCTTTTGACTACGATGAACAAGCTGAAAGCTGTGAGCGCTTTTCTTGTCAATAAATGGCTTCTTTTTCTTCCCCTTTAACAAAAACCTTCACTATTAGTTTTGTCACATAAGATGATTATTTATCTTTCAAAAGAATGCGAAAAAACCTCACAAAATTATCTTACCATTTTCCAACTTTCTCTCACGTGTTGTCGGCCATGTTTTTCTTGCACAACTTTAAGAAATATTGAGCCTGCGCTATTTCTCAGCGGGCATCTTTCTCATCAACTCTCTCGTCAAATAGCTTTACATAAAGTATATCAATGGAGTCTGAGAGGATTTCGCGTTTCTTCTCTTTTCTGATGGAAGGGTCTAATCACAGGTTAACACCCATGTGGCTAAAGCCGGGTAAAGCATAATACAGCAGCCATTGTAAAGCATTAGTCCATCAAATAGCGACAACCCTCTAAAGGCCAGCAAGCGCTTTTGGGAGCTAGTTTAATCACTCACTCATGCCCATATGCCGGCTTGGCATGTAAAGCAGCAACAAAATTAAGCCACTCCTGTCTGTCCCTAGCTAGCCTCTGAATGGTTCCCCAATAATAATAACTTGCTAGTTTAATAAGCACTCCGAATCTGATTCCTCCGCCCCCCGCCCCCACCCCTTTGAAACACAATGGAAACTTGATCTCTGATTTTGCAAGTAAAGTCTCACCACTCAACACACATTTCCAGTCGGTGTTCACACAAGAAACACCGCTCAACCAACATGATATTCCGAAAGACCCACCTAAAAAGCCACAAGGCAGCTAGCCCTGACAAGCTAGCTTCGGCAGTCTTTAAAGAATTGTCAACAGTTATCGCTCCAGTATTGCAGAAGATCTTCACCAAGTCCTTAGATACCTACACTGTGTCTAACGACTGGAAGAAAGCCCAGATCACACCTACCTTTAAGAAAGGGATAAGGATATACCAAATAACTACAGGCCAATCTTCGGCACTAACCTGTATATGCAGCAAAATCCTAGAACACATTGTCGAACACATTATAACTAGCGACATGATTTGTCACTAAGAGGGTAACGGACATACTCTATTCCTTACAATACAGTTTCCACAAACACAGGTCTTGTGAATCGCAGCTACTTGAATTTGTTACACTACTTATTGATAGGCCCGCAAGCCAAACAAATAGGTGTCATCGTAATGGACTTCTCCCAGGCCTTAAACAAGGCGCCACACAACCGACTACTAGTGAAAAAAAAAAAAATTGGAAGGGGGTGGTTGCAGTGTCCAATAATTTTAGAACATAAAGCCCCCGTCTTCCAGCTCAAAATCAACCAGACCTGCATATTCACTATCAAAAATCCTCACTCCGAATTAACAATAGGCAAATATTTCATGTCAACCTTTCAGTTTTGTTTGTCTACTCAGTATCTATTTTCTGTTCCTTTCTTTTTATCGCCACGCCGCAATTAACCATATTTTTTACTTTTCTTGTCAGGTTGTAATAATTAGTTATTATGTTCTACATTTATTGTCGCGTTGTAATTAGCTATATTCTTCACACTATTTTATCCTTCTTGTATTTATTTCACACCCACTAGGGGGTCCTGTTACTTGTACTGAAGATGCATGAAGTGTCAACCGAAACATGTATACATTAAAAAAAGTAGGACCTTCTTGAAAAATATTTCTAAAAGAATTACAAATGGATGTAACAAAGACTAAGATATGATGACTCAGTTATAACGATGACAAATTATAACGTCTGACTGTTGTTCTATTTTCTTCTCATCATAAAATGTTTCTGAAAAATTTTCTTCGGTTCTTCTAACTTTAAACATCTAAAGAACATATTGTCTTTGATTTGAGAGGCAGCTGTATTCGGAGGCCATGGATCAAATAGCGTTTAATTCACAAAAAATGTCGGCTAGATTCAGAATCTGAATCAAATTTAAATGTAATCTTGTTGAACAAAGAGAAAAAATTAAAAAATCTTGCGATTTTGACGGAAATAAATGGTATCATTATGAAATTTAATTGTGAAACATCTCGAAAAAAGAAAACCGGGAGCATTTTATTATCCTCTTGAAATCGAGGAAAACGTTTTGGAAAAGACCATTTCTTGCAACTGTAACAACGTTTGCGCACCCTGTGAAATGATTTGATAACTTTTGTTTCACAGCAAAACTTCTTAAAAATTCAGCGTTAAAATAAATTAATTGATTTAGATTAAAACAAAACACCCCCCTACAGAACGCAACTGCTTTCAACTTTACCTTATTGGTTTGTCAATATTTTGGAGTGGGTTTGTTGACTTTTATAAAACCCGATAGAATCAAATATTCTGAATTAGCATGAAAAGACAAAATATACGTCCTTCTCACAATCTGAAACAAAACCCTGAGTCACTTTCATTTCAATAATGAAGACACAAAACAGACCAAATTATTTTCGAAATGGATTTTTTTTCTAGCGACAGGTGCAAAACCGTCCCACCAGCAAAAGTAATAAATTCGCCGCATGATTTGATCTGTTTCAATTTGTCAATCTTTCACGCAATTGGCCAAGATCAGGAGATCATCTGCCCGACTTTTGTCTGCCGACCTTTGTTTTCATATTGCAGTGTAATTGCGATTCGTTCTTCTGTAAAACAGGATGACTGTATAAAAGTAACTCTCTCATCAACAAAGCGCGAATTTTCTGGTTTTAATATTGCACGTTATGACAGCTTTGAGTCAAGCCATACGGGGAAAGCGATGGAGACAGGCTCGTTTATTAATCGAGGCAGGTTCTGACATCAACCGACGATGTCGCACCGACAAGAGAACTCCACTGATGGAGCTCTGTTTCCTGGACGACGAAGATAAAGCTTTCGGCTTGGCGAAGATGCTTTTGGAAAACGGCGCCGAACTCGGTTTGCAAGACACCCAAGGATTGAACGCGCTTTCGTACGCGTGTATTTTAAAGCGCAAGAAATTGGTGACATTGTTTCTACGATTCGTAGACTACAATTTAAATGCGGTTGATCGGGATGCAAACACGGCATTGTTTCACGCAATTACGGTGGGAGATCTCCCAATTGCCAAGATGCTTGTAAAGAAATTAAAATATTACGATCTTAGTGTTGATACGCAGAACCACAAGGGAGAAACTCCACTCATTCATGCTCTGAAAATCGGGAATATTAAGGCCGCAGATCTTTTAATCCAAGAAGGAAAGGCCTCGCTAGAAATTTGCGATTTCGAGGAATTCAAAAGCGCTGCTCAGTGGAAAGAGGAACTTCAGCCAAAAGAAAAGCGGATTGTCTCGGCGTTTTATAAAGTCGAAACTAAACAGAAGAAGGAGGAGAAGCCTGCGCGAAAATTACGAAAAATAGTAAGTGCAAACCCCATGAATGTTTGCAGTCTCCCACAAATAAACGATGGTAAAAAAACGAATAAAGGACGTCCATTCACAGCACCGGGAATTATTCAAGTTTCGGAGTTTTTTACTCCTTGCACGCCAGTACAAGAAGAACTGCTTCAACTTTACTCGATTTATAACCAACAAACGACGAGTTCGTATCGCAAGGGTTACAAATTTACCCCGAGAGCAGTCAATAAACTACCTCCGCTAGAGGAAGAGGTTGAAGACGAAGGAAACGTTGAAGAAACTTCTTCAGAACAAGGAAAGACAAAGATGAACTTTGCACAGGTCAATGAGTTGAACACGAAGATCAAAGGACTGCAGAAAGCGATCAAAAGTAGGAAAAGTACATCCTCACCGGCAAATTCCGAAGGAAGCGCGAAAGCAGGAAGGAAAAAGATCATTTCTTTACCTCGTAAAGGAGAAATTAAAGAATCTGTGATCTCCCAGACGTCTTTTGTCGAATGATAAGAACTGACTGTAATCCACAATTCATATCAGACAAAATTACAGATGAAAATTGCAAACGAAAAATGGTCCAGGAAAACCCTTCCACAGAGCTTTCATCTTAGGAATTCAGGAAAAACTTAGAAGGTACAACCGACCATCTTGCACTTGCACAGTACCACAGGAAAATACTGTTGTTAATTTCTCGATTTTAAGGTGGACAAATAACATCTGATTTGATATGGAGATTTTGTCAAAACTGTCTACTTATAAAGACCAATAAATATGCGACTTTCTTTTTCTCACGTAATCAAATTCTAGCGAGTAAAGAATATCACGTGGAACGTGAAAATTGAGTGATTTTTGCGAGAATTGCCCTGTAATCGTAAATTAGGTTTAAATCCATAGACTTAAAAGGTATAACCAAATCATTTTGGCGAAACAACTCAAAAGACTTTTAAAAAACTGTCGATTTTTCTGTCTATTATAAGCTTGCGTCACAATTCTCGGGCTTGGGAGCGAGATAGAGGAACATGAGGTTACAAACCAACAACTTGTATCAATTAAATTTCGTATTTCTTTGATCAACTTCATAGTTGTAAGTGACAAACGTGTCATTAGTACTCCAAACTCATGGCCCATTCCTTAAAAACCGTCGCATCTTTGTAGCGTTGAATGAACCTGAATCCATTTCCATTTACAGGTAAGAATCAAATCTCTACTCTGTTCTGGTCCAAGACTGTTCGCCTCTCATGCTCAACGTAAAGTGCATCTCTTGAACCACTAAAATGCGACGTATGGATTGGCGTGAAGTTTGCTGACCAGGGTTGGCAAACTACTTTCACACGACAGACTTTCACGAATTTGAAATTGCTGCCAAGTTTGAAAGTAACTTTCATGAACAACCACCTTGCATTTGTCAACAGGAGTTTGTTAACTTTACTGGCGTGTGAAGGTTTGAAAACTGACATAAAGGTATCAAGTGTGTGTCGTAAAACCAAAACCAAAGTAAACGCTCTGGCCAATCACGAGATGCAGACAGCGCAATGAACCGATCAGAATTCGAAGCTGATATATGTAACCGGCGCCAAGCGCGGGAAAACGCGTGCAGGCATTCGTGAAAGGGTTTTGGTTTTGGTTGAGAAAGTGGCGCGAGTTTTGCGAACAAATCACAGAGCGGCGTAGTAAAGCAAAACAAAAGCAAATTGCTCTCGACACTGTCCTCGACACTCGATAGAAAACCACTATTATTTATTTGAAGCAATATTCCATTGCAGGAAACTGCTAGAATCTCTAATACTCAGAGAATACAAAACATTGCTCGAGAAAGCGTACAACCACATTACGAAAACGGTTAAAGCGGTTTGCAGTCGAGAAGCTAGTAATGAAGAAATCAAGATAATGGAAGTGTACAGTGATATATCCTTCCCAAACCAAAACTGAAGAGAGAATAACAAAGTGAAGTTATGGGAGACGTTTATACACGTTTAAAACCTCTTTATTAATCAATTTTCCCACGCTAAACTGAGCAAAATCCCATTCGCATGCGTCACTCCCCTTAAATTGACAGAAATTAAAAACAATTAACAATAACATAGATTTGTTTAAAAAAGGTGCAATAAATAAATGTTCTTTTTATTTTACAACGATACTACAATTCTCCACGTGTCTGTCCACGTACAGAGTTTAATTTAAGATTCTCAGGTTGACTTTAAATTCTTTTTAAATGCATTTGTCAAATCAAAGTAAAGCCTAAAATGCTTTTCCCCCACGATTTTTTTGTTTTTTCATATTTTTACTATTTCCAATAATCGTTTGCATAAAGATTTTGACGTAAATATAGTAATAACTTGTGAAATAATAAAACTAAACTAAACTTAACTAAACTAAACTAAACAAACAAGACAACATTTCCCGACCGATCATAAGGCCTCGGCTACATGTGTAATTTTTTTCTTAGCTATGTACGTGAAGTCACCCTCGCAGAGGCGACGCGACAGCTAACAATAGCGCAGAAAAAAGTCGAGAAATCCAAATATGCCGAGCTTTTCACGACAAAGTACAGGTTTGTCTTTTCCAAGGCTACGTCTACACTATGCTGGATAGCATTTTATGCCGTGGTGAAAAATACTCCGACCTGGTGTGAACAGAAGTGGCCCAAAACCGCCGCCATCTTTCCACCAGAATCCAATCGTTCCTCCTCGTTGTTGACTTCGTTTCGGTTCTCTTCTCTGTTCACACTACTCAAGAAAGTGTCACGAAAACCTATCCAATATGTGACGATTCACTTTCAAGACCGAAGCAGCGCAGCATCGCTCCGGCACAAAAATCGATCCGAAATCGGCGTTTTGTGTGTGAACGAAAACCCTATCCGATATGTTTTTGGTGCCGGCACAAGAGCTATCCGGTATAGTGTAGAACAAAGCCTAAAAATCGCATCTGATGTGCAAACAAGCAGCTGAGGCCTCAGGCTCTAAGGACCCATGACTAAACTTCTCTGAGATCGATCATCCAATCAAATTCGCGGACATCTCCCAGAAAGCCAACGGAAGTACACTTGTGACCTGAATTCTGATTGGATGATTAATCTAACGAAAGCATGCCACATACAGCTGTCACTGATGGGTGTGGAATATACGAAATACACACAGCTACCACTATTGGTAGTTTTGTATCGCTTTCGGAAAATCCCATCCGGAATCTTCGGGTTACCTCTAGATATACTTTTCTTTGCCCATTCAAAAAACAAAAACCAAAAAAAAAAAACAAAGAAAACGAAACTGAAACAAATCGGGGAAAGATTTCTCTCGTTTCCAGGCTCATAACAAGACGAATAAGAAGAATTGTAAATGAAAACGCAACTTCCTTCTAGTTACAGATTACATATTTCTAAAACATGAAATCTTAATGAAAGCGCGCCAACTTCCTTCGGTTGCTACGATTTTCTGAAAACACGTTACCGTTATTCAATTTTATAGTAAATACCCTTAGTCTCCGCTAAGATCTGAGCTCTCCTGAGCAGCTTCTCCGCGAATTACCTTTTTTTTTTAACAAAATAAATATGACTTCTGGATTTCAAAGTTATAAAAAAGTTTGAAATAAAACAGAACGGTACCTGGCAACCGACTCTACATGTTTCCCCACCATAACTAAACTACATGAAGGATTTTTTCGCACCTACTGAATACTTAGTTGCTTTCTAATGAATGATGTTAAAATTTGACCGCTTAAAATACCCTCATTGTGTGCCACTGTGTTTTCCGGCCAAAATGCGGCACTCCGCGTAAAAGTTATATGGGTATGCATGAGATGATCACTGCTATAGAGTGTTTTTTGTTCGTAAATGTCCTACTCGTAAGCTTATTATAAATTAAACAAAGTCGTCACTTGTGGAATATTCCATGGTATACCACTAGAATATGCATCACTGAGTACATTCGAAATACCACAGTTTTCTTATCTCATGACTGCACCTACAATTTCGCATCCTTTTTTCTTTACAATCTCGCAGCAAGCTGAAGGCATTGCTGATCCTAGCAGCATTCAGTACGCGTGTCATGTATGAACCTTGTAAACTGCCCAGCTTCAGGGGCACCCAACGGTTCGTTTCGGTTGAACAGTATCTGTTCGAAAAGACATTATCCGATTGCGAAGAAAAACTAGAGTTTTCTTTTGGGAAAGGTCGCCTGAAACTTCCGCAACGTAGAAAAACTAAACCCTTTTGGCTTCGATAGGGCAAACACGTCATTAAAATGAAAGTGCGAAAAAATAAATAAATAAATAAAAGGCCAGCGAGCAATTTTCGAAAAGCCATCAACGGCTCGCATTAAATTCGGGGTAAAAGATCCCATTCCCTAAAATTTTCGGCCATTTAAATTATAAAGCTTAAGAATCCGAACAGGTCAATCTGTTAGCTTAGACAAATTTGCGTTTTAAAAGGCCATAAAATTACGTAAGAATACAAGAAACAACATCTTAACTATTTTGCTTAGTGTCCTTGTTGGGTGCTCCTATAGCTCGCCATGAGACTCCCAGCAGCTCTGTAGGAGAGCATCCGACCGATTAACGGCAACCGGCGCCGAGCGCGGGAAAACGCGTGCGAGCAAGTAACGATTGGTTTGGATTTTGTTTCTCATTGGTTAAGAAAGTGGCGTGACATTTGCCAACCAATCACAGAGCGTAGTAAAGAAAGCCAAAGAAAAGGCGAATTACTTTCCACAATCAACTGAAAACCGCTCTATGCGTACTTTATGTATAAACATATATATTAAATATATATATATATTATTTCTACTTTTTATTTTTGGGAGTTTGGTGTCAAGCGGAACGAAAGTTCTGTTCATTTCTCCTGCCACTTTCTTGTTTAATTGTTGCCTGTGTTAGAATTTTACTGTGCTTCACTTGCAAATGCAATATTCTTCTGTGGCGAAGTCAAACTCAAATCCTTTTTATCTATCTTACGAATATTAATTTGTTCTTTAATCTTACGTTACATATGCTTATCAGCGATCCGCTGTTCCAAAGTATCGGTCTCCAAAATTTCCTGTAAAAGAAATCCAAAATACATTCTCAGCCTCTAATTAATCCTTTTCTCAAAGAGAACGTTTCGAAATACAATTAATAATAAAAATCAGTGAAAATAAACAACACATTTCGAACGCTTCATTACTTCATTTTCCAGTTTGAAAAAACGGTGAAGTGGAAATAATTTATGATTTCAACAAATCATTCTATCGCAATTTTGAATATATTTCAGTACGATCAAAGTTATAATTAATCAGTTATAATTGTAAACTTGAAAATTAAGTTATGATGCCTTCGAAACACCGTTGTACATTTTCACCAATCTCAAGGAGAGATGGACATCTCTCCCCACACATTATCGTTCCGTATAACTTACCTATACCAGGTATGATATGGAATTTATCATTGACCTCTGGGTCGACAGCTGCTGTTACTATTTTTACATTTGGGTAAGCATAAGCTATTGTGTGAACACCTACAACCAAACAAAACAAAACAGAACGTAATTTAAACCAAAAATAACAAAATAGTTTGTTGTGGTTAACAACAAGATAAAAGTCCTGAAGTTTGGTCGCGAAACATTGCGTTTATCACAAACATGGGACAAAGAAAACATCTAAGTCTCTAAGGAAGGCAGCCTCCAACATGCGTCCTTGTTGTTGTCGGCTACAGGCTACACTGAGGTGGATACCAGGCGATGGAAGAAAGAAACGAGGCCAACAATGAAAAACATGGAAGGGGACGATTGATGACATGGAATTAGTTGGAGAAAAATTTCAACAGACTGAAGGTAAATGCGGAAAACCCTGGTCTCGGGCTTATGTGCTACATATGCACAAAGAGGATATGCTATACTTTGCTATGCTATGCTAGTCAAACTCCGGTGCTTCTGCTCACTGGTTGGATGATCCACTCAGTCAGCTACGAAGAGACCCGAAGCATGCTTAGGTCAAACGTGACATGTGTCGTGCAAACTGCTAGATCCAGTAATTTGTTTGGCATGGATAATTTCCTTACCTGACTCAGCTGCTATCAGGGACAGGAACAAGATGTTTTCTTCTTTAACATCATGATCCTGTAAGCAAAGTTAAACATACCATTTTCTGTTTTAAAGGGAACTGATCAATTTATAATGATAAATAATAATAATTAAAAAAATTATGTAAAGCAACATCACTCCCCCTTCTTCTACCCTCATTCATTTTTAATGCTCAATATCTTCTATGTACAAAGTGCTATTTTCGCTGTTTTAGGGTCCTCAGATTCGAGAAACAAAACTACATTTCACATCCCAATATTTGACTCTAACATCTACAACCACACAGCACATTAGGAAGACCCTTCAATAGGCAGCAGAAAAACAACCTCGCTGTTCTTTTTCGCGGGCACATAAATGTTGTCATGGCAAACTGAAGGTTCAACTGGAGATAAACCAACGGACCAATCGGAGCTCAAAGCAAATACATGTTACCGGCGCCAAGCGCGGGAAAACGCGTACGAGCAAGTCACAAGTGGGTTTTGGTTTTGTTTCTCATTGGTTGAGAAAGTGGCGCGAGTCTTACTAACCAATCACAGCACGTAGTAAAGCAAAACCAAAGCAAACACAAATTACTTTTGACACTTTCAACTGGAAATGTAATCTAATGTAAAAAGCACCATGACTCATCAGTAAAGGAATTGTTGCAGATGAAATACTACTTCATAGGAGTAATTAAGTATGAGACATTGCTTGGCATTCTGTATGTCGTTTGTAAATACATTGTGGTTAAAACAACGTGTTGGTTGACTTACCAACAAAACTCTGATGGCCATGAGAGCTGTAAAGAGGAGAAGGCAATGCATTAAGAACATAAGAAAATAATGTGATGCAGTGACTAGGCTTGGGCCAAAAAGAATCCCGTTCAAGCCTGAATTTTTTTTCACAACTGTTTAAGTTGTGTAAAGAATTGCGAGGGTCTTTCTTCGATTTAATTACTTTTATTGGATAATGTCCATTTATTTTCCAATACTTCCAGTGCCACAGGAATGCACTCTTCAGAATGACCCAGAATGAACTAGAAAGATCTGTAATGGCATTGAGGGGTCATTCTTTTTCCTAATGGTGATCCAAATGAATAGCTGTTCTGTCATGTTTTAATGGTGGGAAGAGGATTACAAACAAAAGTTTGGTAATACATACTAAAACAAGTACAAATCAAAGATAAAATCGAACAACGTTCAGAGTCGTCCCTACATCCTTGAAAATAAAAAAATGGTATCATGACGACTCCAAAATGTCGTTCAATTTTATTGAAGAGGATTATGATTATCACTTCTCAAACTCATTAATAACTCATCAAGAGAAAACAAAGAAAATCACTACCGTGGCTGTGGTTTGGATATGTGTTCCTAATTACCATAAAATTTTGCCAATTTTAGCCTTGAATTCCAAGAGTTATTGGCTATTCAAGAAGCCATATCAAACACTCAAAAGTGTGTTTCATCAGATATCTAAATACCTTGGAGTCGTTTAAAAAAACTCGGCTGTGCCTCGTTTTTCAACCTACTTCTCATTGTTTGGTAGCCTGTGAATGCAGATGTATTTCCGGCTGTCACTTCTCTCCGCCAAGTGAGAAACGACAGCTGGAAATACGTTTGCGTTCACAGGCTAAGTGTTTGTATGTGTTTGATATATTACATGCACTGACCTGCTGCTCCTGTAGCTACAGTCGCATCCATGAGTATCACATGGTCCTCACTGATTCCTTTTGGAAGCCGATGATAATGAAGCTACAAGAAACATGACAAACCACCATGACTTATAATGTATTGAACGAAATGGCCCCGTCCTATATCAGTGCCCTTCTACAGCTTCACTACCCCCTTCGTAGTCTTCGCTCTGCTTCCAATGGACTAACATTGCAACAACCGGATTATTAGAACCAGGCATACGGTGCTCGTTCCTTAGCTGTGGTAGATCCTTCTCTCTGGAATTGCTTACCAGAAGACATTAAAAATGCACCATCTTTAGCGTCTTTGAAAAGAAAGCTCAAGACATTTTTATTTAATCAACTTTGATTGTAAGAATTGTGTGATATCTTTTTTTTTCTCTTTAGCTTTATATTTATAAAGCCTGCTGACAATATATAGCTGCGCTCTAGAAGAACCTTTAGTTATTATTATTATTATTATTATTATTATTATTATTATTATTATTATTATTATTATTATTACCGTTACTGGCCTGGATTCAGATTTCTCACTGTTCTCCATCTATCTTTACGTGATCTGACAGCCTAGTACTTTGTTGAATTTTGAGCAACTGTTTTTCTGTAATCCATTGTTTTGCAGTTGTGTCACCTGTGCGGGGTGGCTTCATGTACAATTTCTACTGTGCACTAATAATTTATTTTAGAAAAACCATGTCGCCTGTGCAAGCCAAAATTACTTGGGTGGTTGCAGCTTAAGTCTCCTTCAATTCTATGCAACTTTCTTCATCATTTGATCATAAAGGAAAGTCCTACCTCAGGTTCCGATGTGTATTCATTGGTCTGGATAAGAATCTTTCCTATTCTGATGTCCTTTACTACAGACTCCAAAGCTGGCTCCATTGTTTCACCAGCTCGGAGGATTGACACACCACACAACTGCAAAGAAACAACAAAAACAGTTTTGCAATGGAAGAAATGTGGTGTAGAAAATATACGAGAATGATGGGTTATTCAGTCAGTGACACAAGCATACTCAAAAAAGGAAATCCAAGTTCTCCAATAGGAGTCGAACATATGACAGTGGGAAGTCATAGGTTCAACTCCTGTTAGGAGAACTTGGACTTCCTTTTTCCAAGTATGCCTGCAAGACTGCAAACATTTTTATAAGTAAAAAAGGTGTATAAAACACACGGTCAGACTGTGAACAAGCTCCAAAGCAGGAACGGGGCAAATGAAAAATCAGAGATTGGGACAAGTTGCAAGAGAAGTGGGGGATGGGGCCTGTAGTCAGTGTACTGAGATTGCCATTTTAGAACTACCTGGTGGACACTTCACTATCACAGACAGTGAATTGAAATCCCCACAAAATTCTAATACAGAACATTCAAAGGTGCACACACACTGCAATTTAGTTTTGTGCAATCGCCAATCAACCTCAAGCTTAAAGTTCACTGCATTAAACAAAATGTCACTCTATGTGTTTCAAGATAAACAAAATGCTGTAAGAATGCTTATAATTGATTACCGATTGTCAGGATTGTGTTACTAGAGCTCTTCTCTGTTTACTAGTCGAAACAAAAAATATGCCAAGGCCAAAATTTACCATTTGATTTCTTACCCTTCTCCCTGCAAATCTTCTTCCTTCATATACAGTCCCTTCCATTGTAGTGACAACATGTTTCTAAAACCAACAAAGGAAGGGTCCACAAAGCAATGTTGTTTGTTTTGTTTGATTTTAATTTAAGTCACATTAAAACGGGAGGAAGGCAAACAAAATCTTTGTTCCGTTTCTGGGGAATCCATTGTATAAAAGTCAGTGCCAAATTACCAGCTAAAGAAAGTAAAACAACATACGGTCAGCAGTTTGAAGATGTTGGAATGATCACTTTTCTGTTCTCTAGACAACTTATGTGTTTGCTGTCATGTACTTGGTTGGATGATAAACATACACACTATTCAACATTCACTGCTCATTTGTCAATATCTCTTCATGATACTGTATTTATTTTGCGGTGAAATTAGGCATTGGTTTGTTTGATGAAATACTATTTGACTGAAATAAGGCCAGGCTGGACAGGAAACTTCAAGGCTTTTGATTGTGGAACAAACACCTCACAATGCTTGGTGTACATACCATTAGCTTGGGCCAAGTATTTTCCCATATGCCCCTCTTACTTAAACAACAAGTGTATATTAATTTTATACTCACTTTGAAAGGTAAGAGAGAAAGAGAATGCTCAATAAGTATTCTCATCAACCTCTTGGAATAAAAGATAAAATCATCTCTACTGGCCTCCTCATTCCTAAGACAAACAGGAAAGAAAAACTCCAGCATTAGAATGTGACATCTACTCTTTTACCATGAAGTTTAGATTTGGTATGGCAATGAATATTTGGGATAAAATGTACATTGGCTCATCCTTTCTAAAATACAACTTAAGTCATTTTCAAATTCTAACCTAATGATGGCATGAAGTCCTCTGACTTGTGGTGTGCTTTCTAGAATATTCAAGGAGCTGGGCAGGGGCTGTCCTTGGTGTGCTGATCGAAGCTGTGCTCTGAACAAAAGAGGCAAGAGAATTTCAATAAAATATTATGAACGAACAATCTTCAACATCTTAAGATTCTTGCTGTTTAATGCTTTAATAGCCCTTGTATGAACCTGTTTATTCTCGTCACTGTTCTCCATATATTGCTTGTGTTACTGGTTGGGAGAATCTATTTAAACATCAAGACATTTTGCCTTTAGTGATCAGATCGTTTCCTTGATTTACTGATTACATGACTTTTATGTTTGACCGAGTAATTATATAATTTGTAAAGAAGAAAATTGGGTGTTGGTCACCATTGGGACTACAAGATTAGCAACCAAGGTGAATGTCTTTTCCTCCATAACAAAATAAGCAATGTAAATGTGTATCAAGGGCTGTCGTTGGTAGCTGGCAGCCAGCTATTAAAGCTGGCAAATGAAGTGAAGATAGCAGCAAGTGACACTTTAACAATGTATTTTTAAAGACAGCAACAACAATTATTGAAGAAGTTGTGGATTGGGACAGAAAAACCAAAACTGTAAGCTCACCTGAAGTTAAATCCCCTCTAAACAGGAAAAAGAAAAAAACTACTTAGTTCATGTGCTAAACTTGTCATAATTTATATCAAATCAACTTGGTTTTTAACTACTTTATAATGTCCTGGTCAACAGTCTTTTATAAAGATAAATGGTAATAAAACAAGCAAAACAATTCTGCATTGTAACCTGTTCCAACTGTGTCCTCACATGGCGTACAATCAAATCTATTGCAACACTGTTCTCTCCTCCTCTGGGAACTACTATGTCTGCAAAAACTACTGTGGGTGCAATGTACTGGTCAAAAGCCTGAAAAATAAAGCAGACATTATTCCATCACCAAGCCAAATAAACTTTACATTTCACCACCTCAAATGACAACGACACAAACGCCAAATTTACAATAATTAATGTGTTTTTTCAATCAGCAACACAGGCATACTTAGAGAAAAGAAATCTGACTTCTGCTATCAGGAGTTGAATCTATGACCCTCTGTTTACTAGTTTGGATGGTCTAACACTGAGCTACAGGAGACTTGTGGGAGCTGAGCTATTCATTACAACTAGATTGATTTTGCAGGATATTTGTCACATGAACCAAGTTTAAAGGCCTGGCTTCCACAAGTATCCTATAGCTCAGTAGCAAAGCATCCAAAATAATAATCGGAAGGTCATGGGCTCAGCTCCTGTGGAGAGAGCTCAAATTTTATTTTTCTGGGAATGCTTGACTGAAAAAGTAATCCGCCAGGCTATTAAACTAGGCTCATGTGACAAAAATCCTGCATACTGCTTAAGTATCTTGTGTCACTAACTGAATAACACATCATTCTCCTGTATTTACCAGGCTTAAAATGATATTATACCATCACATATACTATACTCCATTGCATACCAGAGAATTAGCTAGCTTTTTTACTGAGAAGCTTAAATCCTGCTTACAGTGCAACGACAACAGCTGACTGTGGAACCTGAAAGACCAGTCATGGACCACAAATATGTACTGCAAAGAGTCCCTTCCACCTCAGTGATATGCTGACAGAGTTGATCTGATCAATAGATAGGCAAACTAATTGAATGTTGCATAAATGATTTGTCAAGATGAGAGTTGATATCAACATACTTACAGGTTTCACAAAAGTGTTGTATTGCTGCAAGACACCTACAAGATCTCTTTCTCTCTCGGTGATGTCTCTCTTCAATCTATGTTGCAGTGGAGACAAGACACAGGTTTTATGCAAGACTAGAGGCTGTTAGTAAAAATATGGTTGGCATTTTTACTGCATTATTTCAGAGAATTTGCCCACAGTCTTGGCCACTAATTTAGCTAACAATTTCAGGGAAAATTTTCTGCTGTGTAAATGTCATTATTACGTGCTATTATATATCAAAAAGATGTTGCTTTTACCCAGTGATAAATTTTCAGAAGTAACATAGAAGAAATGTATGTAAATGCCAAGGTATCTTATAGATTGAAATAGTCTTATAAGAATTCAGTGGACTTCAAAGGCAGGGAGAATTCAGAGGACCTGTTTTCAAGAAAGAAGGCCTTGGATGTGTTATCTTCTTATTGACAACTTTAGATTTAAAGTTAATTATTTGCCTTACTGAACTTTTTACAAAGTGTTTCAATGGAAAATTAAATTTCTTCAGGTTTGTAACTTCATGTAGCGATTTGCCACGATCAAGTTCAAAAGCTAGTCTTCAAATGCCAACCCTCTGAAATAGGACATATGCTTCTAAAAAATTTGGGCATCATGTGTGATGTGCTGCTGTAAATTTTATGAAGTTGGAGACTAGAATAAACATTGCAATAGATAGACCTAGGCAACAAGCTGTAAGTGAAAAGGTGAACCAGAGGGTCCATTAACTGACCTTCTGGAGAGTCTCACATCAGGATCAGCATCAACAAAAACCTTCATATCCATCAGCTAAAAATCAACAACAACAATAAGGTGTTATGTAGTAGAAATAATATGTAAATAGACAATAGACCTTTGTCACTTGGCAGCCATGTTGAGTCTCAGGAGAATAAAAAGCTTTGTGTTTGCACGGCTAGCCTCGCACTGAATTCGCGTCTGGCTGAGGCTTACCGTGCAAAAACAAAGCTTTTTATTCCTCCGAGACTCAACATGGCCACCGAGTGACAAAGAACCTGTCTATAAGATAGCCACTCAAAGATTTACACTTAGCTGCCTGTGGCTTCAATGCAGCTTTGTAATACATGTAAGAACAACTTAAGGATGTGCCAACTAATAAGGAAGTATTTTTGTGTGGTTTATGATTATGCGGCGAAAGCAGATCTTAGCATAATAATGATAATGATAATGATAATGTTTATTCTAGCAAGGGCTATTGAAATCCAAAATATGGTAACCATGCATTTTTTTTAGAGATAATTAAGCAAAAAGCATTCTAAAAACAGTAAAATACAAAGCAATGTGTGGTGTTTTTTTCTAAATGGAAGCATTATTTATCTCTGAAAAAAGTATGGTTACCCCTAATTTTCTTTTTGGATACAAGTTCAAGTTCAAGTTTATTAAGTTTTCCAAAAGTTACTTACAAATGAACACCGCCTGCAAATAGCGAGCTAATATAGGCAGGCGGTGTTACCGAATTACTAACTGAAGGCGTTAAAAAAGTCAGTTTTGAATACATTATTTGTCAAAAGAGTAAAAAGTAATGAAAAGTGAAGAAATATATCAATATTATGATTATGATTATGATACCAAGAGCACTTGCTTAGTTCTGCTTTCTTCAGATTGTTTTGAACCACACAAAAATATCCCTGAATTAGTAGGCATCACCCATAGGAAACCCGAGTATCTTGAGATGTGCAGAATGTATGTGCAGTATCAAAAGTAGGCACCGTCCTTAAGGAGATATTATCAGTCGTTTCTGTGTTTTAGGTTAAGGAATAAATGTGTTTTAACCAGAAGCAGAAATAAAAGAAACCTGAAACTAAAACCAGCTGAAACAAAACACTTACATCTCTCAGATCCTTGTAGGCAAATGCCATGATTCCTTCAAAGATAATAACATTAGCACCGTACAAATCATTCTGTCAGATAAAGTGAAAGAAAACAATAATTTAGCCATGATTAGAGTTGACTCTTGTCATAAAAGGTTTTATATGATGCTTACCTTCTGGTCTAATCTGCTGTGAGTTTTGAAATCATAAATTGGCACCTTTTAAGAAACAATATAAAACAAATTTAGCATTATGCAAAAAATAAAGATAATTGACAATCCACCTAGAATTCACACAATTGCACAAGCCTAAACCAGGCATAAGCATGATTCCCCTGCCTTTAAATAAAAAAAAAAGAAAGAAAAATTCCCCTTTCTCCTGAGTTTAAGTGAATATTAGAAGGTATCCTTTGAACTGTTTAAAAGGGGCCTCAGAAAATACCTTGGTGAGTAAGGAGCAATAAAAACAACGACAGGCATCAAGTGTTCCAAGGACGTCTGTCCATTACATCATGTGTAACACCTGAGAAATCTGTGCAATTTCTTTCAGTGAGGGAAGTAGCCATGTCTATACTACATGAAAATGATATTCAGTTTGCATCAGTTCTTCATAACAATGTGTATTTAGATTTTTCCCATAAGCAACTCACTTTTGAATGGAGGTGGATATTTACAGAAGATCAAACTGTAATAATTATTAATAATGTATTGGAAAAGTCCTGGTCAACAGTAAAGTTATAAGTCATGACGACTTTGAAATGTTGTTCAGTTTTATCATTTGTTTTCACTTGTTTATGTATAACAATAAAGTTATTTTGAATAATTTATTGTTATGTCAACTAATAGAATAACACTGTAAGTATTATCTTGTTTTACCTGCACACTTTTCCCTTCTTTCAGCTTCTTCAGGACCGTTGCAGCCAAGTCAGCATCAAATGAATCTAACAAAGAATAGTGATTCAAAACAAAATTCATTTAATTTATCCCACCAGTGGGAACTCTCTCTGTTTATCTCACACTATCATTAGAGAGATTTAGCATTGCATGGCAAACGGCAAAAATGAGATTCACATTTGTTTTCTTGAAAAAGTAATACACTGATGAAAATAGTGCAAAACAATTCTGACCTTTAATACTAACACAAAACTACTCAGTTTTACTGAGAAACTGAAAACAGCGAGCAGCAAATGTAGGGTAAACATGGTCACTTCTGCCAAGTTGCCGTAAATGTAATTCCAAATCTCTCTACTATCTAAGTTCAGGCTTAAAAAAATACACCTCCTCTTCAAAGCTAGTGTTTAAAAAAAAAAAAAAACTTTAGGCTTTCCTGTTCTTTACAAGTCTACTTTACCTGGATGATCAAAATTGTATTCATTCCTATTGGCTGCCTCATGCTGTTCAGGAGTTAGTACCTACAATTAAGGGAAGGAGAAGAAGTGTCAAAACTCAAGAATGGACATCACTACACTGCGCAGATTCCAAACTCCTAATTGTTATCAAAAGTTTCCCAATACCTGAAAGCATATAAAATTTTAGTCTTCTATTTTTGCTTGTTTTCCTCAGATTTACCTGTATATTTTTAAGTGTATATGACAGAATTCTTTTTATCTGCTTGACCAAATCTTCATGTTGTTCTAATCGAAACCGAAAACAAATTTTCCTTATTAATTTTTCTTGCCTGCATTTGAGGAGTATAAAAATGTGAAATTTCACTTCTGATGGGATACAATACCACACAAAAGATGGGAGTCTGGGGACAGTACAGCTGTGACGTCAATACAGTGTCGCTACTTTCGCAGTTTTTCTATTCCTCAGTTGTTTAGTTGTGAGCACTCAACATTCCCAGTCATAATTTCATCCACACAGTTTTCTTCCTCTACACACGAAAAACAACTGAGGAACAGAGAAACTGCGAAACTACCAATCTCGTATTGACATCACAGTCCCACAACCTCCAGTCTTACATCCTGCCTGGTACTGTACCCCAACCAGAAGTGAAATTTCACTTTGTTATACCTCTGAAATCCAAGGAGAAAAAATTGATAGGAAAAATTGTTTTGGGGATTTTCACACAAGAACAACATTTATGTCACATATACACTCCTAATGTTGTTTTTAACCATATGCATATCAATTATTTATTTCCAAATCATATGCCCTATATCTTTGTGCATCTGGCCATTAGTTCTGTAAAAATGCTATGGATGTGGGCAGGTGTTTTCCATCAGACCTTGTGCCAATTTGCTCTCCTTCTTTGTAATCGCTTACAAAGCATTTCCAGTGAAACTGATTTTTATACCCCTAAACTTAATTAGAAAAATATACTTTCAGAGGAAAGTAAGTAAGTGAGAACTGTTAGATCCTTTATTTAAACACGATGAGAATAAAAGCATTACATGCTTGAGGGGACATGTGTAACTAACTATTACCTAATTAACCTTCAAAAAGAAATGCAAAAAATACATCAAATGGATAATCAGACTAAAAGGTAAAGTATGACAATCCAAAATGTACTTTTGTAATTTTCATGCACTAGTAAATCTGAATTCCCTAAATGTGGGAAGATTGCACCTTTCTGTGAAACTTCTTAAAACTACAAGAGTCGTTAAAATAATCTGAGACAAATTACATAATACAGTGCCTCTATAATGAATAGAATTTTTGAATTTGAATTTTTTAACAAGAATATTGATAAAGCTTTATGGTTCACTTTATGGCAGCATCCAAACGCACCTTGTAGAAGGAATCGAGTGAAAGCATGCTGACCCAAGGCACTCCAAGCTGTTCAATGATCTTATTTGCAACTGTTGTTTTCCCAGATGCACTTCCTCCACACAACCCTGAAGCATGGATACAAGTGGTTTTCATTAACTTTACCAAATCAGTAACAAGAAAGGACTACCTGGACAAAACATTCCAGAAAAGTATTCCAGCCTCATCTGTCTAATTTGTTTTATCAAGAAGCTTCCTTGGTGTCTCACATTGCAAACAAGATCAGAAGAACTAATTTTTTCACTGACATTTCATTCATTCAGCCAACTCTTCTCGTCCTAGAAAAGTGAAGGTAATCAACCCATCTTAGCTAGCTGTCCCTTGGACAAGCTCAGCGAGTTCCTTTTCGGTATTGGTGGATTGTCTTTACTAAAAATAAAAATAAAAGATTTACAATCGCATTTACAGCAAACTTCAAACATCAGATTCGCGTTTATGTTTTCTTGAAAAAATAAGTACATACATGTAGATGATAATAGTGCAAAACAATTCTCGTCTTTGATGCTAACAAAAAAACACTTAGTTTTACATAGATCTACAGCGAGCTGTAAATGTAAGATAAACATGGTAACAGTCATTTCTATTATGAAAGGTGTTCGTCATCGTGGTTTGAAATGACAGCTGAGTTAATCATTTGTTTCAACTGCTATACTGCTGGTCTTCACCAGGCGATGGTGTCAACTGATTACATAACAGTATCCTTGTCTTTCAGACTAGAAGAATTTCTAGTCTGAATTTCAGACTTGAAACGATTTCTAGTCTCAAAAACAAGGATTGAAATCCTCCAATCAATACCAGCCTAAGAGAGGATCTAAACGCACCAATCAACACAAACTGAGGTGCTACTTATACTGTTACGCAATCAGTCGACACCATCGCCTGATGAAGATTAGCAGTATAGCTACCGAAATGTCGTGATCCACATATATGTGACCCAATCGTGAGACAAACGATTAACTCAGCTATCATGGTCATTACTGTCGTTTGCTGTAAAAGCAATACTAAATCTCTCTAATAACAATAATGATGATGATCTACATGTACTTGTACCCTAATGCCTTTACTTTTTGTGGGGTTTAGAATTTGAACAATCTTCCAACACTGACCAGCAAAATTTTGGCAGGTAAAAGGTTTTGGATATTGCATTACACCTAAGTAAAAAGTGGGAAAAGTACAAAACTTTAACTACAAATTAACAGAAAACTTTATCGTTAAAAACACATACCGTGACAGAAAGTAAAACTTCATCAGTATGGGGTGCATTGTTACTAATCTACAGTGTGTTTACCACATTCAATCTGAGCAACACTTCCAGATTGAATCCTTTCAGTGCATTATTTTCACAGCTTTCAAATGATAGCCACACTAAAAATAAAGGCAATGGAGATCAACCCTATTTTTTCTTCCCCCTGAGAATTCCAATAGAGTTCAGAGACATTACCTATGACAAATGGTTCTTTAAGCTGCCCCTGTGAGTTGTACCATGGTGGACGGCCTAGCAAGGGAACAAATCAACAGTTATCAGGTTGCTCTCACTAATAAAGGCCTGTGTGATTAGTGTACTTTGCCTGGAAATCTACAGTGGAGTAATGAAGAACTTTTGGCACTTTCTGACGCCATCAGATCTGTACTGATAAGCCACTGGACACCAAAGAGTTTACAATCATAGATACAGCCTAACAAAGGAATGTTTAATTTTTGGTTGTCCATACCGTCAAAAACATGGAGTGGTTTCACAGACTCACGTTAAAATGCCTGGCTCATCAAACTTAGCTAGCATTTAAATGTAACTCTTTCACTCCCACAAGGGCCACATGGTACAAGAAGTCATACTTGCTCAATGTTGGGTTAAGTTGTATAAAATTTGACGTCAAACAGATCCTTTATTAGTTAATTTTAATTTTCTAATAATATTGTAAAGCACAACTGGATATATTCACAAAGAAGTTTGCGCTAAATAAATGTATACTATAATTATTATTATTATTATTATTATTATTATTATTATTATTATAAGCTCGGAGAGATTTGTACATAACAAGCATAAAATCTTACTCCCCTCCTATGCAAGATATGATTAACCACCCCTCCTTTTTTTGCAACTTTATCTTCTTACACTTTCAAGACCAAGTCAACATTAATTTTGACAAGAAACTATGTACTGAAATTTGCAAATTAAATGATAGTTTAGGGGTATACCCAATATATATGAGAAATGAGATATATTTTTTTTTGTTTTTGGACAATTTTCAATCTAGTCTGTTACTTTCTTTGTCTCTGATGGAATGATTAATGCGATGCCCCAGACAAAACCTTTCAATTGGTATACTACAAATTTTGAAGAGTTCAGAGCATAACCTAAATGCACTTCAGATAACTTTTTGTTGTTTTAGCTCAGATAAAAAGAAAACCATGGCTATGATTATGGGCAAGATTTCCATTTTTATCACAAAATGAAGCACAAAGCAACGGATAAAACATTGGAGCAACGTTTCCTGAAGGAATTCAAGGCCACATGCAAAACCTCCTGTAAATCTAAGCTAAAACAACAAAAAGCTATCTGAAATGCATTTAGTTCGGTTATGCTCACAGCCCTTCATTTGCTGTAGGGGTTGACAGTTGCTGTTTTACAAAATACAGCATTTCCTGTGGGAGTGAAAGGGTTAAACAGCTGTTATTTCTTAAAATTTATTGTAAGTTGCTTTGTTTGTCTAAACAAACAATCAATGCTCAAAACACCAGCCAATTTTAATTGTCAGTGCCAACTTTACAACTTAAACTGCAGTCTACAGTAGTTGTGTTTCCATCAGAAAATCACTTTTCCTGCAAGTTAACGTTTGTGAGAAGTCTAACTCAAACAAACTAAGTCTAAACATTTTATGATATAAAATATTACTATTACACATTTAATGAGTATCCATTACACCTTATTTTTGTATTACTACATATTAAACAAATGCAGCTGAGTCAATAGTTGTGCAACATGGCACATCTTTAACTTCAGTTTCTGCAAAAATGTTTAATAAAACACATTATCAAAATACCATAGTTTCAAATGGAACAAGATATCTCTATATTTTCTTGCTTTATTCATCTATTTAAAAATGTGTTTTGGATCTTAAATATCAACTTGCCAATGTAATGTACAAATTTTGTTTAAATGTCAAGTGTGTGTTTACTTATCGCATATCCATGTGAAATGTAAATTTGTATCCCTACAAAATTATTATTATGAACGAGAATAAAAATTAAAGGAAGACAAAAAAGAAACTTGTTTATCAAAACAAAAACATGATCCCAGTGATTAAATTAAACATTTCTATGACTTAGTTGAGCATGGCCGAGTGCTAAGAGTGCCAGACTTGAAATCTAGAGGTCTCAGGATAAGGTCTCGTCCTGACCACTAGCTGGAGTTGTTTCTTGGCAACCCCGAGTTCAACTGTAAGTAGCTGATGGAAATACCGTGTATAAATAGAGTTATCCTATCCTATCCTATCCAGCCAGCTGGGATTTTTAACCATGTTATGTTCAATTTAAAATTATTCCTTTGTGAAGTTTAATTAATGCTCGGCCCCACTAGCACTTATTAAAGATTATTATTATTATTATTATTATTATTATTATTATTAAAATAATATAATCTTTATTAACATATACCAAGCAGCTGAAATTGTTATTTACAAGTTAAAAGTTCCGATTCCAAAAAAAATATATATATATTATTATTATTATTATTATTATCATCATTATTATTATTATTATTATTATTATTATTATTATTATTATTATTATTATTATTATTATTATTATTATTATATATTGATGTGAACCATGTCTGACATAAAACGATTTTCAACCACTGATGGCCAATTTCACACCTATTAAAATGTGACTAGCCTACAGTGTACATACAGGCATAAAAAATGTTTGGAGTGAAATCAAAAGTTATGTAAAATTTATAATATGGATTCACTTCCCACTGACTACAAAAGAGTCATAACTTTTTCAATCAGTGCTAAACACATGTGGTCTCTGAATGAAAGCTCTAGAGTGAGGGAAGTAGGTGATTCTTATCTCCCTCAATAATTTTAAATGAAACAAAAGAGGGCCATGTTGTCTTCACATAACTTTGCCACTGTGATCCTGATCAGTTGATGGTGATTTAATCACAGTTGTAAAGACCCACACTGCCGCATACATGAAGGCTACCTTCCTTTTGATTATGGTTCCACAGTAGTTCAGTAATATGTTGTTAGTAGTAGAATCACTAGACTAACTGGTGTTTTTGCTCATACCGAAAATTCCCTTTTTTAAAAGTCCAATTTATGGCAATCATTCATTTTCTGGGGTTTCATTGACTGTTACCATTTAAGCACATAAACGTGAGCTCTGTTCAATTTTATCACCAACTTGGGTCAAAAAGTTAAACAAACACATTTGTCCCTTGGGAAGGAACAGGGCATTTGTAAAAAAAATGTTCTTTTTCCATCAAAAAATTCCCCCAACTTACACAAGTTGTATTTTTATTAGTAAAAACGATTGGGACTAAGGCCTTGTTTAGACTTGTTTATGGCAATCATTCATTTTCTGGGGTTTCATTAACTGTTACCATTTAAGCACATAAAAATGTTAACTAATAATAAAAAAAAACACCACAACAAATGAGCTCTGTTCAATTTTACCACCAACTTGGATCAAAAAATTAAAGAAACACATTTTTCCCTTGGGAAGGAATAGGGCACTTGTAAACAAAAATGTTCTTTTTCCATCAAAAAATTCCCCCAACTTACACAAGTTAGTTGTATTTTTGTTAATAAAAACGATTGGGACTAAGGTCTTGTTCAGACTAGTTATCCGTGCCACGGTCCTGTGCCAAAGGATTCTCAACAGCGTCCTTTTCAGTGCCTGCTTGCCGTTAAGAACTTACCTGTCACGTCGGTGACAAAGGAGCAATTGTCCATTTAGCGCTTGGTAATTTATTTACTGTAGCATGGGGGAAAGTGCGGGGACTGACAAAACCCTGTTCAGACCAGTGCCCATCCCAAGGGACCCGTTCCTGATTACAGCCTGTTGAGGCAGTGTCTGTAACAGCAGTGCCAAGATTTTTGCTAGTGTCCATGCCTAAGAATAATTTGGGACACTAAGTCTGAATGGGGCCTAAGTTGTTCTGCACCAGAATCAATCCTTAACTCTTTTTCCCGTTGTACAGGCAAATAATGCAAAAAAATTTACCACTCTTTACCATATATAAAACAAGCTGGCTCATTTGGATCACAGTGGATGAAAGAACAAGAGATAATAATATTATCTCTTGTTATTTTATCAATTATTGTTATGCTTGCTAAAGTGTCGGGTTTGTGATGGTTCATTTGACACAGCAGTGAATAAAAGAACAACAAATAATCCACTGTACTGACTGAAAGATTGCGACTGCTACATTTAACAGTAATTCTTACCATATGAAAACCTTAAAAACACACACAGAAAAGTTCTAAAAACTTCAAACTTAACACACACAGTGTTGTTAGCACAATATGGCTTTCCATGACCCTATTGGCTGCTAGGTTCGCAAGGTATTGTGGTAAAATGTACGGCCGCCATCTTTTTTTCGTACGATGGACTGATGTGCTCGCTAAAATGTTGGTTCTATGTGTTTGGCGGTTCGTTTGTCTCGTCTGGTTCGGGAGTAGAGAGCAAACGAGCCAGTCTCTCAGACAAACTAAACAGCAAACGAGCTAAACGAGCCAGCTCGTTTGGTATGCGATGAAACAATGGCCCTGTATTCTGTAATTTAGCCCTTTATTGTATCAAAATATAACTTTTAACTTACCTGCCGTGTAAATCGTTCTATTCGAGCGCGGAAACACTCGCACGTTATCGGGTTTCGCTTTCAAGGGAGAACTGGGTGGTTGAGGTGGAGCACCGTTTATGCTGTCAAAAATAACACGAACGTACTAAATTACAAAAATTGACCAGAGAACAGTCAAAACTGGGTCAAAAAATTACCTTTCGCAGCTTCCTGAGCTGTCCTCGGTCGGAGAAATCGATCGTAGATCCAAGGTTAAGGCACATGGTCGTTCAGATTTTTCCGCCATGTCTGTTGCTGCGCAATCGCTTTCGCGCACATATTATAATTATCAACCACTGTACAATAACAAAGTAACTGCGGGCGCGTTTCGGTCTGTCAAAAAAAATTTCTTTCATTTTACACGCTAAGTCGAGTCAAAATCGCATTGTATAAATATATACCAGAATCAAATCCTTAGATTTGCCAAGAAGTTCCGGCATCTACGCCCACAGAATGCGCTTTACATTACTAAGCCAATTGCTTTTTTCATAAGACAGTTTAAATTGTCCTGTGCACCGCAAACACAACTGAGTAAATTAATGTTAAAACAACCAACCACAAAAACAATACCACTACGAAATCTAGACTTGATGAGACCAAGAAAATTAAAAGAAGAACTCGAAATGGAATATTAAAATTTTAATTTCTTCTCTGGGAAAGTTATCACTCTCGGATGTCATGGTTAGTTTTTTTAGCGGGTCAGACATTCGAAGCTATTAAGCGAGACCTTTGACAATCAGCTGATGTAAATTGCAACCAGTTTTCAGTTTTGGTACCAACTGTCTTCGGGTTATTATAAACAGGTTGCGAGCAAAAACACACAATCGAGAATTTGCAACAAAATTTTTAGGGTCTTATATCGATTTTGAGGATTTAGGAATGCTCTTTTTTATTCCGACGATACGAATAATTATCAAGACTTTCTTGATCACTCTACATAGTCAAATGTCATAAAGCGTGCACTGACAGGTGAACCATGTTGTCACAAAAAATACTTTTTACATCCCAGGCAAGTAATTATCACTTAAAAGCAATAAAATGTTTTCAGTATTATATCCGTTCTTTCTTGAAATTTATTAGCACGATTGGAAAGAGAACATAAAATGAACGCCAAAAGAGCCAGACTTAGCGAGACAAGAAAAAGTCGTTTTGGAGCTTTAGCTTGTTGTGAGTAAAATTTTAATTGCCATTGTTCCCTTATCTCTCGGTCGCTTGGAAAAGGCAAAAAGTCTCTTAGAATTACCAGCGACAAACACTGTTTAAACGCAGATCATTTATATTGCTTTTCAAGAACAAGTGCAAAAAATGTCCGAAAGATTTTCAGTCGCTGAGACGTGCTATATTTTCAAGTGTCACAAGCGAACGCATCCATAACCAGGCGGTATCTTAGTGACGTATGTAATGACATAGCCTGCGGGATACGATATTTATTAGCATCCTTCAGATACAAAACGCAGACAAATGAATTCAAATTGTTTGCCCAAAATATTCAAACCACTCGCTTATACAGCTTCGACCCTGAGATAAAAACGCGCTGGGATGACGAAAGTGAAACGGTTTTGAAGGCGATCTGCGTGTTTTTGCTTTTGGTTAATTTGACAACCTCGTGTTGACTCTGCGTTTGACAGCTCGGAGATACTCATTCCATTCTTGATACAAAGATGACTGGATCGCATTGTTCACAAAACAATATTAGAACACTGTGAATGCGGCCTTAAAGTGAACAATACGTGCATTAGAGTGACAAGAGTAACTCTGGTAACGCTAAAGGAATCAGATACTTTAGCTATTTCAAAGTAAAATTTTCGCGATCAAATGCCCCTTTGAAAGAAGAACCCGATTTTTAGGGATCAAGTCAAAACAAGTTCTTGTGCGCGCCACGCCAGCTCGCCTTCTATCCTGTTGAACGCGCCGACAATTTTCCCTGTTGTTCTTAATTTGGTTTAAGTTGGAATATAATAGCTCATCACAGTTGCTTAATTTTCATAAACAGAATATCTATCTATTCCAATATCTCCAAAAAGAATTCGGGACTATAAAGCTGGCAGCAGGCAAAATATAATCCTATTTGTTCAGAAAATTTCATTTTCGTTCAAGCCTCGGCATCTTGAATGTTTGCTTTGGCAAAATGAAACAAATCTTTGATAACAGACTTGCGAAAGGCCAGTCAAAATTGGCGTTAGGATCTGAAACCTGAAGTAAATAAAATCACCGAAGATCTCGAATCCACGTGGAAAATTTTCCCAGTTGTCCACGGAAGCCAATGAAATGCGAGCGCTATTTAAATAGATTGTCACAATGAGCCAATCGCGTGCCTTGATTATATTGTAAATTACACAAACACACAGCAACGCAAGAGTGCACACACGCTTTCATCTGTCATTAGTGTCAAAGTCTCTGCGCTGCTGCAGGTTTCGCAAACACTGCTCTGCTTCAAATTCTACGCTTTAGCCTTTCTCCGTCTATCGCAGAGACGGCCTCTGGGAGCGCGTTCCGGCGAGAAACATGGCTCCTCACACAGGCAAGACAGCAAGGAACAAGCGTTACTGTAAGTTACGGAAGCATGAATGTCATTTTGCAGTAAGCCGTCCAAGTGCGCAACGCCTCTCAGAATTTTGAATGAATGAGCTGTGCTTTTGACAGCGTCGACTTCTCGCTCGGGGATTAGATTCTCCCTTAGATTGCACTTTTTTCTCGTTTCTTAGCCTTGTAGCTTGTCTAGAATAGAATTTCAGTATTTTGTGGCGTCTAATCATGTTAGGTTCCAGACGAGTCGTGTCTCGTGATTTTCACTGTGTTTCGTTCGCGAACCGATGACAGTTGGATAGTTCATAAGATCAATACATGGCTTGATGACCGAAGAAGACTAGAATGATCCAGTGTCTAAACTGTTCAGATTCTCTGTCTCTGCTTCACTTGGAAGTGAAAAACTCGTCCTTTTCTCGAAAGTTGTTTTAATCATTAATTTTTTCTCTCCCGCAGTGGACGAAAACGTGGAAAATTTGAGGGAGGAAAGCGAGAGGGTGCTTCGCGCATCACGTGTCACAAACGCCAATAGCCCACCGCCCAAGCGGAGACGAGGCAATTTACCGAAAGATTCAGTCAACGTTCTTAGAATGTGGCTATGGGAACACAGATTCAACGCTTATCCGTCCGAAGCAGAAAAACAGTACCTCTCGAAAGCCGCTAACCTCTCTGTGCTTCAAGTTTGCAACTGGTTTATTAATGCGCGGAGGCGAATACTACCTGAAATGATTCGTCGCGAAGGCAGAGACCCAAGTAATTACACAATCACGCGAAGAGCGAGCGTGAAGAGTACCTCGTCTTCTTCGAGCAGTTTGTACCAGCGGAGCCTGTCTCCGAGCCCGGAACGGCAGTTTGAAAACGACTTTTCTCAGCACGATCAGGATACATATTTTCCGGTATGCGATTATAAGGGACAATTTGATAATTACGTGGGCTGTGAAAGCCCCAGCTCGGTCACTCATGGACAGCAACGTGAATGCGGCTCAGAAATGCCTTCGCCTAATGAAAATTCATCGCTGTCACTGGACGCTTTCAGCAGTATCAATTTATTGGTTGAAGTCGCGCTGAACATGGACGAATTTCGTAAACAAGGGAAAAATTGCTTTCAAGGGGTAGCTTCATTGTCATGTTAACTCAAGGGCAATTTGAAATTTATATCGCATGTAGACTTTGTGTTTTCTCATTGTACCAGGGATCCCTTTGTACATTGTAATGAATAATATATCGCCGGCCGGCAAAAAGAAAGAGACCTAACACGGACAAAAGCGTGTAATGTTACCCGTACCTCAAGGGGTAATACACTTTCACTTGCGAAACGCGTTTGATCTTCTATCGGGCTCGCAAGTCGCGCTCGGTTCGTGCTCCACGCGCGCCGGTGCGCGAATTTTAAAAAACACAAACTATCGCGAAATTTAACAAGTCTGGGATTATGTAGATGCGCTCTATTGTTTTACTGAACGCTGTGTAAATAGAATTCTAAATTGACGTTCTGACAGACTAGCTCTTGTCAAGTGTCGTACACCCCTGCCGGTAACTTGAAAGACAAGGAACTTGCCGTTGAAATTATTAACTTGTCATTTGTTTCCAATTTCTGGCCCGGCCGAGTCGGGCTTTAACAATTGCCCTCTGTAAAAATTAAAACTTGAGTTATAAACCTAAACGTAAGCTGTTGTTGTTTTTAGCGTCTTTTTATTGTGTTAATTTTGTATTTTAATCCTCGAGAGCAGCGAGCACTGGTTCCCGTATTTCCAATTCAAGAGCTTGTCAGATCTACATACAAAGGCTTATACAACACCCCCGCTTGGTTTATATCAAGATACGGCGGATATTTCTGACCTTACCAAAGCCGATCAAAATTCTGATATCTGTGAGTAAATGAGCTGGAGAGAAGAGTTCTCGACAGATAAAAAGGAATATTGTAAAGACGGACACCTATCATCAGCGATGCAAATTCGTAAGTTTTAATTGACAGCGAGATCAAATTTGTAGACCATCTGATTGGATTGGCTGTTGCTGAACTTCTTACAAATTAAAGATTGCATGACTCGCGTGCTTTCCGGTTAAAATCCCCATATTAAACGGGAAGAAATTGTCATTACAGACACATTGCTGCGTGCTGAAAATGACAATATTATTTTTAGGGATTTTCTAAAACGGAAACACTTTTCACATCCGGGTGGACTTATACGGACCACCAGAACGCCGTAAAACCCTGAAAGAAAACAAAATAGGACAAACGAAATTTAATTTTGAAAAACATTCAAAGAAGCCGGCGAAGTGCGCCACATGGAAACCTTTTCAACACAGCTTTCGTCTGAATGATCACACTTCTAAATTTCATCCGCTGAGAAGCTGGAAGATCAGTAGCGATAATCACAACACTCTCCCGCGAATTACGATCACGAGCTGGCGGTCGGTTTCTCCTCACAATTTAAAGTATCAAGTTTGTTGACTTCGTAGGCCTGGAAAGCACAGAGAACGCTTTTTTTTTCTCTCAAAGGAAAACTTTCCAATCTTTTTTTGTTTGATCAAAGGTTCTATTCATTGTGGAAGATCACCCTGGCGCATTTGTTCCGGGCATTCTCAAGCACTATAAAAAACAACCTGTCGGACAGCTGAAAAAAGTGTAAAAACGCCTGGTTTGTTTTAGCTTGTTTACAAGATACTTTGCACAATTCTATTCATGAACGGAGAGAGTATTGCGCAAAATATTTTGCCAAAGCGCGAGAACTGATCCAGAGCGATCCATTCGTCGGTACTCAAATGGGATGTTGTCAGTTTGAAAAATAATTTTCACCGAGATACCAGGGTCGTTTTCAAGACAAAGGAATAAAGAATTCCGCAACCTTTAGATACAAACAATTCTACAACCTGAGTTAAGTGGAAACCACCAGACCAAATGATATTCTTTTGTCTGGTGTTTAGGAGGTGAGGTTCGATAGGGAAGTTATTACGATGAAGCCAACAAACCTTCCCTTCCCGGAGAGCCACATGCAACAGAAACGGTGGACTTAATTGGCTTCTTTTACTCACGATTGTCGAAACGATGTTGGCAAAAAATAACAGGTAGATCGAAATGACATTTTAAACCAGCTTCGTTCAATTAAATCCCCGGCGATCGAAAATATTAGCGCTAGGTAAGCTCACGGCTTGAAAGGTATCACAAATGGACGGGACTCAATTTAAACTGAGAAACGTGTTAAAAATGTGCTCGGGAGCTATTATGGTCTGTTTCATAAAAATAACACTTATTGTTCAGTTTTCAATGTATCGGCGACCCAAATTAGCGTTTAAAGACTAAACGTTTCTGGGGAGACAATAACAGTTTTCAAACATGCCTGCTTTAAACCAAGTTGTAAGCCAATATTGGGAAATTGTACTCCGCGCATAAAATGAAGTTAAAGTAGATTCGATTTAAGATAAAGACAACTTAACTTTTCTAGTTTGACTGAAGGACTTGAAAGTCCGTCTTAAATGCGAAGGCTTTTAATCGCGAGTGGCCGGCGAAAAAGCAATATAGCATTTCAAATTTGTAATGGACATTTTATTGTGACAGAAGACTAAAAAAAGGCGGTGAATAGCCTGTGTCGCCTGAAGGCTTCTTCAATTCATTCCCGGCTAATGTTCCAACACCTTCCTCAGAAAGCGATAAAAATTGTGGATGTCCTCAAAGATATCGCTGACATCCACCAGGAAATTGTTGTCCGATAAGCTTCATGTGGCCAGTCACGTCTTAAAAAGTAGGACACCAGTTAAACTGACTCAAAATCTCTGTCTCTCGTACTGAAAACTACTTGGAAATTTATACAGTTTATTTTTATACCGAGGTAACAAGCGTCACCTTGCTGGGTTAATTCACGCTACGCTTAAATTTATTAACGTTTTTCGATTTTGGACAGGCAATATTGAAGCTACATTTTCAGAACCAAATTTGTTCTTGGCGTAAAAAAGGGGCAAAGTAAAGCAAGTTAAAGGCGAAGAGAAAATTTACTCCAAATACACTGAATTCAAAGCCAACAAAATTCAACATCTATCCAATCAAAGACAATGAAACTGACTGCAGGTGTCAACACAACGAATTTTGTAAGCTTACTATGCTATCACTATCATGTAATGGTTTTAGAATGGTTTAACATTTTTAGAAAATGCAAGTAAGTTAAGTATGCAGCTGACAAACTGCAGCTCTTTGCAACCTAATCTGAATTTCCAAACAGAATGAAAAGAGATAACAGCTGAAACTTGTAGGAAAAATGTCTGGAAATTTATTCTGTAACAATTAACTCTAAAAAAGAAACTGTCGATAATTGCGCGTGTATTTAAATGTTTTCTTTTTTGAAGTCTTTTTATTTTCATACGATCAGAAGTTCACTATCGCGGTGTTTTTGTTCAATTCTTTTCAAAATGAGCAGTGTCTTTTCATGGACACATGTAAACAATCGCGTTTCAGAAAAGAAAACAGTTCGCAGCTGTTTAATCTAAAGCATTTTGACTCGAAAAATACATCTACAATATATAAAAGTTAACAACTACCGCACGATTAAACCATTATTAATCTGAAAGTCACGTTCCTTAAAAATACATCACTCAGAGAAAACGCAATCAATTCTTGAGCTTTCTCTATAATAAGAATGGTTGGCTCAGTATGAGTGTAATCGTAACCTTGGAATCAGAGGAAAAAAATTTTTCTGAGCCCATTTAAATGACAGCTACTGGGTCATGATTTATGGTTTTTAAATGAAAGCGACTGGATCATGATTTAGTCTCTCCTGTATTGTATTATTATGTTATCTAACTTCGAGTTTGGATGAAATTCGAATCTGCTTTCCTCTTTATTGCGCTCGCTTCAAGGTGGTCCTAACTTTTAAGTCTGTGGATTAAATCCTGAAAAATTGTGCTCAGTTTTCTGAAAAGTTTTTGTAATTTCTGAAATTTTGCCAAAAAGTTGTAAAAATAATAGTTGCATGCGGCGGCGAGTGACCGAATTTTAAATGCCGCGCCTCACAACAATTCCCGGTTGTGTTTTACTGATTTTCAACCAAAGCGTTAATTAATTTCTAAATTCATTTTCTTTTTCAAATAAAAAACGGTGGCTTTAAGTTTTATATGTCCATGCATTTATTTGCGCAAGTAAAAATGTTCGTGGCAGCCGTAATCCAGTGCGAAAAGCATGGCAAGTGCGCTTACGAGTTTTCAAAAAATGCCCTTGAATATTATTTCGTTCAGAAAATAGAGAGATTTATACCGCAGAAGAAATGACCACGTGACCATGTTTACACTATATTTGCCGCTCGCTGTTTTCAGTTTCTCAGTAAAAATGAGTAGTTTTGCTTTAGCATGCAAGGCCAAAATTATTCTGCATTACTCTCATCTATGTACTCATTTTTCAGTTTCAAGTTTTGCAAGAAAACATTAACGGGAATCTCACGTTTGCCGCTAACGCTATTCTAAATTTCTCTTATGATTCTGCACGCGCGAGATCTCGAGTTCTGCCGCCATACGACCATACATTTATACGTTAATCAACGTTGACTAAACCAATCTCCCAATGTTATTTTAAGATCTAGGCATTGACAGATCCTGAACTTTGAAATGAATGACTTCAGTTTTTTTTTTATATTAAAAAAAAAGTACCCTGCTTTAAATTTCCAGATGGTCTTGCGTAATGATATTGGGACGCTAAAAATATAGTTACATTTTAGGTTGACTAAATCTGCAATGTGTCTTT
Organism: Pavona decussata; assembly: GCF_977016875.1. Lineage (NCBI taxonomy): Eukaryota > Metazoa > Cnidaria > Anthozoa > Scleractinia > Agariciidae > Pavona > Pavona decussata. Next base: position 516,192 of record NW_028145446.1, on the reverse strand, counting down.
TGAGCTTTCGATCTCATTTTTCATGTTGATTACCGGAAAAAGAAAAAAATCATAGCTTTCTTGTATACCTTCCAAAAACTGTTAAAATACTTAGGTTTTTTAATATCCCGTGACAATGTTCCGTACCAAATGAATGTTTATACTAAAGCTCTGTCAAGAATATGTATTTTTTCTGAGGTTAAAAATAACTAATTAAAAGGCAAATATATTCCTTGCGAGTTCTCTTGATTGAGTAAATTATTTCCAAATAAGACTCAAATTTCTTCTCGTGTCAGAGTTGCCGAAAAAACACAAGTCTGGATATCACGAGAACTCAGAATTTTGAGCTGAACAGCAAAAAATGCATTTTATAAATAAATTCTACAACTCATTAATGAGCGCTAAAATTCCGGAAATAAAATTCAACAATTTTGAAAGAGGACTGACATTCTTCGAATCTTGATGAGCATGCTTCTGTTTTGGCGGTTTATTCCGTTTTGTATTATCATAGCATATTTTTTTAAAGAAGTGGTCCGCGGAAATTCTACCATTATTTGAGAAAACGGCAACGTTGCCAAACAGCGCATAGCTCGCCAAATTATTTGTTCGTTTGGTAAGTGGTCTTCACTGACAGCTGGCGGTTTTCGGCATAAATTGGTTCTCATATGTCTGTAAGCGTATACTTATCCATAACGCAGGTTTGGCGACTTATACCTCGCTTTGAGAAAGCGAGTTAAGTCTTGTCTGACCTCTGAAAAACTGAAATCCGGATCTGCCCACCCCGCCCCCCAGAACAAAAAAAAAACCTTTTTGCCCGTCCCTTCCCCCCTCCCAACTTGTTTTCGTAAACACTGTGTGAATAGAATGAGTGAAAGAAACACGAAAATATACCCAGGAACCGTAGCATCAAATAGAAAAACCGATTTTTGTGGGAGGAAATCTTTTCTTGATTTTACGTAAAAGATCATACGTCGCTTTTCTCAGAGATTCTTTTCGCATTCGGGAGACTCTCGGATAATCCGGTCGAGTTGGCATCTCTGTTTTTGGACACTGATACAACGATATAAACCCGTATAACACCAAGCGCTTGGTCACCAGTCGCCATCTTGGATTGCAATAACCCGAAGGACCTGGGGCCTAGACAGGCTAACTGCACGATATAGCTTGGACAGCTAGGCATTCGTACACAGAACTGCAAAATATATGCCACAAAAAAAAAAAAAAAAAAAAAAAAAAAAAAGAACTGAAAGGTTAACTCAAAATTCCAAGGAGAAGGTGGATCACTTAATATTGACAAAGAAGGACAGCAAATTCCACAATGCCGTCTGGAGCCTGTGCATTCTTACCGCAGCGAGCTGCGATAGAGAGAACTGAAAATTTGTAAAGCAATTACCTGCCATCGAACTGACGGCCAATTTGCGTCAACTGAAAGGGCTTCAAAGTATTTTTTATAATATAAGAACGTCTTCCTTTGAACTGAAGCTGAACACTCAATTTTTTAGGGGATTTGTGGATGGAATATTTTTGCAATTGCGAAAACAATTCAAGGTGCTTTGTCGGTTAATCACCTCGAAATCAACTAAAAAAACAGTTCTGTTGCTGATGTCGAACTATTTTCATTGTAAAATGAAGCTACAAGCTCCAATTCGAACACTTTGATATCCAAGATCTTAATATACGCAGTTGATTATTCTTCAAGTTGTTCTTTTTCAAGAGGAACGTGAAATTTTAATTACATTTAATATTGTGTCAGTATTCAGCTCTTCTCGTTTTAAAACAAATGAAAAACAAATTTATAAGCAAATTTCAAGCTTGTGTACGTTCTTAGCAAGCTCTTAACTCTTTGACCCTTCTCAGTCTAAACGCTCTAACAAAAAAAGGCTGCCAAGCAGTAAAAAGAAAAAGAAAAAATATTGCATTTACCACAAACACTGCTTTGATCGGCCGGATGTTATAAAAATAGCTAAAGTTGGTTTACCACAGACATTAGACGGTAAACCTCAACCAGCGAGCGACAAAGCAACTAACTTGCTTCCAGTTGCAATTTATCTGAATGGCACATTGTTCAAGGAATTGAATTCTCTGTTGTTTAGAAGTTCCTTTACACACGCGGAGGTCAACAAACCTAAATTCCATCAGCGCGATATCTGCCTACCACGCAAGGCACATTTGTTTGTAAACAAAACTTTGAAATCACATATCGAAGGCTTATTTTTATCGTAATCGAGTCTCTAAATAGAAAACTTCAAAACATTCAAGTCCAACCCACCCACGTATCCACGCGAGCCAGCAGTCGCAACAATCTTTTCCTGGAGTGCTGGCTTGCGACCAACAGGAAAAAATATTGTAATAATAAACGAGATACATTTGAAGTAAAAGAAGCCAAAACGACGGCACACCGGACATGCCGCTTGACCTCAAAGTCTGAGAATTTACGAAAGCCGACCGCAGATTTACGAAATGATCGATGAAAAGGCCATTTAAAAGTTCAAATACGAGAGCTACGTCGTTTTGTATTGATGCGTTCAAGAGGTGAATCGGAATGATCTAACTTGACACTTTCATACATCATAGATATTATAACATAACAAGCCGCCATTTTTAAGAAAAACAAAAGCACACTCTCGAAGCAAGTTAAACGGTATCGTTTTATGCTTTGCCCTTATGATGCAATATCATAAAATATATTTCCAGATTCCAAACATCTTCCCGCTTTCTCTGTTCATATATTTTGTTTTTTCAAAGCTATTTCGGCGGGAATTTACAGCCAATTTGCTGCCAAAAGTAGGCGTCGCCTTAACTTTATGCAATGTGCAAAATGAAAATTGTTGCACGGTAAATTGAGCAAGAACTTATGGGCACTGAACACAAGGCTGTTACTTACAAATTGCGCGAAAATGCCGCCCGTATAATTTTCCCAACTGTAATTTGATTCCAAACTATAGAAAACTGTATATTTCTAGAAACTTGTAAATTATAATGTATCATGAGTGAGAGTCTCGAGAAACGACTCTTTGTTCTGGAAAAGAGATTGACGGGAGAATTATTTCTGCGCTCAAAATTACGAAAAGATATGTTAAATAAAACCCAATGCTTTATTGACACACCACCTTTTTACAGTCCAAATTCAGTTTCGGCCACACAACCTGAAGTGTATGGGCGACTTGGAGACAAAGACGCCAGGGCGCACGTTTAGGGAGGTGGGACTTGCAACTGAAGGCCGCAATCTGCTAACATATCTGCGTCCCTAAGTTCATGTCCCCCTGCGGCCACTCCCAACTTCGCGCCTCCATGTCCCTGATATCGATCGAGTCCCATTTTCAAACGTCACCTAACCGCGCACCCTGGAGTTCCCGTCAAACTCTGCATTCCACTTTTAGCCCCAACCACACCCCTATGATACAGGAATTGAAATAAATATGTGCATATCAATGTCTGCGTACATCGCGCACTGTGAATTGACAAAAATAGAATACGCCATTATAATTTCCGAGTTGCGAGCTGTGAACCTCATTACGAAAGCGAGGCTAAGTGCAAAGCTTTCCATGTGAAAATTAGTTTTGTTTGCATATGAATAAAAACTAATTTTCACATGAAGCCTCGTTTCCATAATGAGGTTCAAAGCAACTCTGAAATGGCCAGAGCTATCACAGAGGCTTAGTTACCCGCTAAATTACCCGCTTAATTACCCGGGGTACATGTACAAGAGGCTTTTCGTGCGCGGTTTCCGGTTCCGGTATCCAGAATCCTCCCGGCGCGCGAGAAAAAACCTCTGGTGCCCAGGGCAAGGCTCGGTGAACACGCATTTGACACAACAGGGACCTCAAGCAACCACCATTGCAACGCCAACGAAAACGTCTCTAAGAAATACATATTCTCGTTATCGGATCTAATTCTTGCAACTTATTGATTTGTACAATATGGCAGAAATATTCTGAAGCATAATTACCTTTAATTCCGGAAAAAGAAAGGAAAATTCACGGTCGTGTGTAGTCTGAAATGTCAGCCGTCTCCTCCCTCTAACCAACAGGGGGCGTGGGGGAGGAGACGGCTGACATTTCAGACTAGGTCGTTTGCCCAAGTTTTCCGTTAAACTTTTAATTTGGGTATTTCACGATCTTGTTATGCATTTTATAGCACAAGTACAGAAACCATTGAGTTTGCTCAGTAAACATTTTGTTTTTTGCCATTCTCGTTGCTGTTGTCGTCATGTTTGCTCAAAGGTCCGTTTAAATAAGCGAATTTTCATGCAGCTTCTGTCGCACTTCACTGCAATTTTTCTCCCGCAAGGCTGCAACTACAAACCAGCTGCGATTTTAGCGCGATATCGCTGTACATTTTCTGAGAAATCATGCGAATTTGCGTTAAGTTTCAAACATGTTCGAAACCCCTGCGATATCGCGGCCAACAAATCGTGCTGAAATAGCCGATTAGTTTACACATGCCACTTAAAATTGCATATTGAGCGCGAAAAAAGTTGCGTTTAAAACAGTGCGACAAAAATTGCTCAAAACCTGCATGTGTCCCTGGTATCTTGACACATGTAAACGTCACCACTTTTCTAAGCTTTCGTTCGTACTTTCTCTTATTCCACGATGATAGAAAGTTTGTCTGTTACCATGACAGTGAATACCTCGTTCCTCGCACCAGACCAGTTCATGTCTATTTTCACGAAAAAAAGGTTCGTGATTTTCAAACCAATGATCGCAGCAAAAGTCAGGAAAAAAGAAGTTGATTTCTTTTCTGGCGGAATCGTCTGAATCTGTAAGACATATTATAGGAATCCTTAGTTCACCAAAATACGTTCACTTTTGTTATACAGTGGAACCCCGCTTTATGGACACCCACTAAATACGGACACCCACCAAATACGGACACCTTGTATTAAAGCCCGTTTAAACGGTTTCAACATTTGCTTCAACATGCGTTCAACTCTTTGTTGAACAAATGTCGGGGGCGTTGAGGTCGTTCAACATTGTTGAAAGTGCAAAAAATGTTGAAAGCGTGCTGAATCAAATTGAAATAAGTTTAAACTTTTATTCAACATCGATTCAACATTTCCTTTCCTCTCGAAAATGTCGAATGCCGTTGAAGCCGTTTGGCGGAATACTCATTACCGTGTTTAACATTTGCTTAACATCTGTTCAACTTTTGTTGAAAGCATGTTGGTCAAATGTTGAAACCGTTTAAACGGGCCTTTACGGACAATATTCTTGGTCTCGCACCAAACATTTTCCAATTAACCCGCTATAAAGATATTCCGGAATACGGACACTTTTTCTGGTCCCAACTGTGTCCGTACATTAAATCGCAGTTACACGTGATTTTCAAAGCTAAACAGTTTACAATTTGTGCGAGGTTCAAACAAGCCAACAAGCCAACAAGCATTGGACGACAACAGGTTGCACTTTGCACACTTTTGGGCGCGGGCTTTTGGGACACCTCCGGAATAGGAATACACGGAATCAGGGTGGTGTTCATTGTCTTTTGGTACTATCCTGTTTTCGGAATGAACAGAATAGTGAACAGTTTACTCTGAGTAAGAGGAACTGCCGTTTTTTGGGAAGGTTTTTGGGTTAACAGCAAGAGGCAAAATTGCATTGTTTTTGCAACTGATAATCTGTGATTTTCTTATTCCCGAACCGTAACAAGAATCAGCCTGCACGCAGACGTGAGCAGGGACGTGTGCGCGCGCTGGCTATAAAGGTAGTCAGTAAAAAGAACCATTAAGGCAAACAGTGGCTTCAGCGTACCTGAACCGTGTGTAGCATTTCTGGTGTCACTTGTGCCATATAACGCTCTGATGCTCGTGGGAGCGATATCTCTTGCTCTGGAAAATACAAACCAAATTAAATTGATTTAACACCGAAACAAAAAAAGGCGATTGATATGGCAATGTGAAGTTACCGGCGGGTACCCAACACAACTTGCTTGCGCGCACCTTGCACAACCAAGTCACTGTCCACACGCATCATTTTCAATCGCTTTTATTTGAAAAAGATTTTTGAAACGCATGTGTTTCATCCAGATGTATCTGTGTTCACTGACTTCGTTGTCAACACGTAAACGATTCATAACGATCCCAAACGTTACTTTTTCTAGTGACTTCTATCGGTGCTGTTACATCACCGTTTTAGTTGGAGTTGGGCATACATAGTGCAGACAAGTGAAGATATCACGAATCAGTAGTTATGCTGCATTTCCCACTGACCAAATGAAAACATAGACTTTATATGAGCACGCATAAGTGTCAAAAAATACCTTACGTTGGTAAGGCCAAGACTATCCACTACAGTTGTAAATTTAATCATTTACTGTTATGTACAAAGATTTGCTGGTAGTTTTCATATCACTAAGTACAACAGCTTAATCAACTGATCAATCAACCAACCAACCAACAAATCAGTCAGTCAGTAAGTCAGTCACCCAGTCAGTCGGTCGCTCAGTCAGTCAGTCAGTCAGTCAGTCAGTCAGTCAATCAATCAGGCAATCAGTCAGGCAATCAGTCAGTCAGTCAATCAGTCAGTCAGTCAGTCAGTCAGTCGGTCAGTCGGTCAGTCAGTCAGTCAGTCAGTCAGTCGGTCAGTCAGTCAGTCAGTCAGTCAGTCAGTCAATCAATCAGGCAATCAGTCAGTCAATCAGTCAGTCAGTCAGTCAGTCGGTCAGTCGGTCAGTCAGTCAGTCAATCAATCAGACAATCAGTCAGTCAATCAGTTGGTCAGTCAGTCAGTCAGTCGGTCAGTCAATCAGTTGGTCAGTCAGTCAGTCAGTCGGTCAGTCAGTCAGTCAATCAGGCAGGAAGTCAGTCGGTTAGGCAGTCAGGCAATTAGACAGTCAGTCAGTCAGTCAGTCAGTCAGTTAATCAGTCAATCAAGGAAAAACCATCTGTCCTTCTTTTAAATGTGCCTTATCTCAAATCAATATGATAATACCAAATGGAAGGTTGTCACCTCTTAAAAAGACTTCACATATGTAGACTGCACTTGAGGTCTACAAGGATACAGAGTATTATTATTTCAAATAATACCTGTAAGTCTTTGTCGGTCCCATCAGTTCTCGCCAGTCTGTTATACCATTTTCTTTAGCAAGAACCATGGCTGTCATTGGACCACTACAAGGAAAAGAAAATGTAAACCATTTTAATTTAATCACCTGATAATCAAGCAGTCAGACATTGTATGATCACGCACTGTTTTTGCAACTTTGGAAAAAAATATTTATTTACTTAACATTTATATTACTCTTAATTTATTAATAAATGTTTTAAATATCATTTTTGTCATAAATACTGTTACCTGCTCATAATCCATGAATTTATTAATAAAATAATGTTTTAAATATTATTTTTGTCACATATACTGTTACCTGCTCATGAACCCAACCAGCCTGGTGTAGAAGAAGCGATCTGAGTAAATAAGCAAAGAACAATACAATGAAGCAAATTTTTAGAAGACAAAAATAATGTTTAAAGGAAAGTATTAAGCTAAACTGGAATTTCCAGAGGGATGGAGGTGGGGGATTTCAAGCCAATACACCTGTGGGGAAGGGTATTATTTTCTGGAAGAACAACACCTTTTTAATATTAACATGTGAACTCTGAAGTCCAAAAATCAGGCCAATTACATTCTACAATTCTACAAACTCAAGCCACTGGGGACTTAAAGGCTGTGGAAGTTGGTCAAACTTCCTGTTTTTGGAAGTACATCGCATTGTTCCAGAATATGACATCCATACATTTATGGGATTGGACTCTGCTCCCCTCTGCTCCACAAGGGTGAAAACAATATTCCTTTCTGGTAGAGTCTCCCTATAAAGCCCAATATATGGATCCCTCACCCCCATCCCCCTTCAGGCCACTCTGGCTGGGACTTGTTGGAGAACTGTTCAGGGAATTAAGGCCCTTGAGCTTACATGAGAGAGGTTATATTTCAGTACGGGACAGTGAACAATTTCCTTAATATTACTTCTTTTGTTTACGCAGACTACTGTACAATCAACAGTGAACACAAACGACTTGTCCCCTCAATTAAGTAAGTTTAAATCAGTGAAAAATGACACCAATAAATAAGATTTTTGGTAAAACTGGGTAGTTCACATGACAGGACTCATCCTTTGAATTTGTCACAGGTGATTAAGCTAAGCTCATCACCTGTGCCAACCTTGAAGTCCTGTAACTATCAGAATTTGAAACTTGGATCTAGAGCTACAATAATATACGAGTAAGTCTTGTATTTTCACACTGTATACCGGTATGCTACATCCCAAGACAAAGCAATCTCTGACCTAAAAATGCAGTGTAACAAGAACGTATTCCTGACCTTTGTGTTCCTCATAAAATTTCTCTGCTTCCTGTTGACTGAACTTGGCAACTTTAGATTGAACCACAAGGAATCCATTGTCTCTGATGATGGTCTTCACCTCCTGACATGGGTTCAATAATTAAATTAAGTTGAGTCAATTCCACCAAATCTCACTGGAGAATCAACATTCTTCTGACCGTGATAAAGTGAATACAGGTTACAAAGTTTTTCTTTCTCACCACCACAGGTAACCTGAACTCTTTATAGTTTCTTTACAATGATGTAATAAAAATAAAATGACTTAGCTTTGAGTCAGTCTTTTAACTTGTAATCGATTTGGAAAGGATTTACCCCGGTGGGGGGGGGGGGGGGGGTGGGGAGTACTCCCTTATATGGGCTATATAGGTATGTGCGGCCCCAAAGGGTATGGTTTTTCAGCCGCTTTGGTCATAAATAGGGTATCGATATTTGCACTCTAGTCTTGAATTTGTTTTTTTTTTTGGAAGAAGCTACTTCTTCATCATGATGTTTACGGCAACTGTGTACGTGTTGTAACGGCTTGTCACACGCTCCGGTCACGCGCTGGTCTCCAGGAGTTTTTGAACTGAAGTTGACCAGGAACTATCAGGTCATAAATAGGGTATCAAATTGATGGTCAGGTCATAAATAGGGTGGGGAAAATCACAGATTTTGGTCATAAATAGGGTAAGGTTTTTGGGAAGTGGGCCGCAGACCCCTATCCAATTTGTTTGGGAGTACCCCCCCCCCCCCCCTCTTCGGGGGTTTATATATATATACAGATCAATAACTTATTGAAAAAGATTTGACCAATAATTATTGTAGGACTGAGTAGTAGTATATGGCGCGTTTTTAGTGTCAAAATTCAAACTATCAATTCAAATATTCGATCCTTCAATTCAAACCTGCAATTGTTCAGTTCAAACATTCGATCCTTCAATTCAAATCTGCAATTGTTCGGTTCAAACTTTCGATCCTTCAATACAAACATTCAATCCTTCAGTGCAAAAATGGAATGGGTCGATTCAAACATTCCATCATTCAATCCAAATATGGAATTGTTTGTTTCAAACATTCGATTCTTCAATCCAAACACCCTTTTCTTCAATCCAGAAATGCCATTCTTCAAGTTAAACATGCATTCATTGTCTTGCCTGGCCTATCATTCAGTTCAAGCATGCATTTCGTCGATTCAAACATGCCATTTTTCAATTCAAACATTTGATCATTCAATCCAAACGTGTATTTCTTCAATTAAATCCTGAAACTCAAACACTACACCATAAATTCCGCTTTCAATTTCGATAGAAAATGCTGAAATCCTGCTGTTGAAACATTCTGCACTTTAATTTTAAGATATGAAATCCAGATTATAAATTCAAACATAGTCTCACAATGTAGTTGTGCAGTGGCTCGATTCAAACATTCACTTCGGCGATTCAAACATTCAGCTCAGCAGTCCAAACTTTCAGTTCCTCTCCAGTAGTCTGGAACCGAGGGGACTCTGTAAAACAAGGATACGGACGGGTGGATGCGGACGGCGGATTAAATTTATTGGTTAATTGTCACCTTCTAAGAAATGCTAGCTTTGGCTTTTTTTTAATTTTTTTTTTTTTAATTTGAATTGATTTTATATTTTATTGTCAGTCAAACAGCGAAAACGCTATGAGATGTTTCTTCTCGTTTTTCAACCAAATCAGTCTGAGTTTGCAGTGGAACTCGGTACATTAGTCAACACACCATCCGGAAAAACAACAAGTTCACATTCATGAACATTTACAGGATAATCTGATTAACAGGTAAGGTACTGTACGAGCTTTTGTTAGGCATTAAAGATTGGAAATCGTGGTTATTGTTCGAACAGACAGATCGATACAAGTTATTAAAAAATTATTTTAAGATGTCCAAAGATTTCCCGGTGTAGGATTTCTGAACGTGTCATTTTCTTCCCTTTAAATTTGTACACAAGCGAAATTTTCCTTGCAATATGGGGGCTTTTTTTGATCGGGTTTTGCGTCTTTTCGGTTTTGATATTCATTGCGGATTTTGGTTTTTCTGATCTTGGAACATTCAGATTATTTTATCCGACAGAAAAACATGTTTTTTTCGGTCAGTTTCTGGTTTTCCTCCCGTTGCCTCGGCGGCGGCCTTCAGTCCCCAGTCAGGTCAGGGGTCGTCTTCTCCGTGAACTTGGTACAGTCGAACCTCGATTATCCGGACTCGTTGGAACTTGAATAAAATGTCCGGATAATCGAAAATATGAATATTAATGAGACAGGAATGTAAAAAAAATGTAATAAAGAAAGCAGAATTTGTCTAACCAACCGGTTGATGCTTTGAAGCTTTCGCGATTGGTCGAACCAGGCCCCAGTTGTTCAAAGAGTGGATAACTTTATCCACCGGATAAGTCGCTATCCAGCGGAGCAAATGTACTCTAACTACCGGTAACGCCTTTCGGCAAGTTTTCCACACAATCCCATACTTAAATTTGACATATGTTTCTACTCTATCCATAAATTATAGGGTTATTGGGAAAATCTTGCACGCATTTCATCTGCTGGATAGCAACCTATCCAGTGAATAAAGCTATCCGTTCTTTGAACAACTGGGGCCAGGCGTATAAGGTTTTATCCAATTGCTCTGACACGTTCGCAAATCTGATGCAGGGAAATCTTTGGACGTCTTAAAATAATTTTTTAATAACTTGTATCGATCTGTCTGTTCGAACAATAACCACGATTTCCAATCTATAATACCTAACAAGAGCTCGTACAGTACTTTACCCGTTAATCAGATTATCCTGTAAATGTTCATGAATGTGAACGTGTTGTTTTGCCGGATGGTGTGTCGTACTTATGTACGGAGTTCCACTGCAAACTCAGACTGATTTGGTTGAAAAACGAGAAGAAACATTCCACAGCGTTTTCGCTGTTTGACTGATAATAAGATATAAAATTAATTCAAATCAAAAAAAATAAAAATAAAATTTAAAAAAAGCCAAAGCTAGCATTTCTTAGAAGGTGACAATTAACCAATAAATTTAATCCACCGTCCGCATCCGCCCGTCCGTATCCTTGTTTTACAGAGTCCCCTCCGTTCCAGACTACTGGCGAGGAACTGAAAGTTTGGACTGCTGAGCTGAATGTTTGAATCGCCGAAGTGAATGTTTGAATCGAGCCACTGCACAACTACATTGTGAGACTATGTTTGAATTTATAATCTGGATTTCATATCTTAAAATTAAAGTGCAGAATGTTTCAAAAGCAGGATTTCAGCGGAATTTATGGTGTAGTGTTTGAGTTTCAGGATTTGATTGAAGAAATGCACGTTTGGATTGAATGATCAAATGTTTGAATTGAAAAATGGCATGTTTGAATCGACGAAATGCATGCTTGAACTGAATGATAGGCCTGGCAATACAAGGAATGCATGTTTAACTTGAAGAATGGCATTTCTGGATTGAAGAAAAGGGTGTTTGGATTGAAGAATCGAATGTTTGAAACAAACAATTCCATATTTGGATTGAATGATGGAATATTGAATCGACCCATTCCATTTTTGCACTGAAGGATTGAATGTTTGTATTGAAGGATCGAAAGTTTGAACCGAACAATTGCAGATTTGAATTGAAGGATCGAATGTTTGAATTGAAAGATTGAATGTTTGAATTGAAGGATCGAATGTTTGAATTGATAGTTTGAATTTTGACACTAAAAACGCGCCATAGTAGTAAAAGCTTGACTGTGCTTATCACAAACATAAATTCAAATTTTAAAAATTACTGCTTATTCTAGATTGTGCTTTTCCAGAAAATATCCGTACCTCCCCCACCCCTCTGAAAATTTCAATTTAGCTTCATACTTTCCTTTACTTTTTTTGCCTACGAGCCTCTCTCCCCACCCTCCTGGAATTTCTAATCTCAATGGATATTTTGTGGAATAACATAATGGTCTACACTGAATACTGCTTATATCTACTAAGCAGCGTTGGCATCTCGGTCAGCCAACGGTGACTTGTTTGTTTTCTTCAGAAAATTTGCGATTTTACCCTTTTTTGCCCTTTGAATGAAAAAGAAAACAAATCTCTTTTCCTGTTGTCTTGTCATTATTTTCGAAAGGATTGGAACTACATAAGGCATATTAGTGATTGCATGATGTCACCATTGTAACACTAGTTAAAATTGTATTACTTTTCAAACATTGTTCTTTTTATCTGCAGGTAATATATATGATACCCACTAATTAACAATTATTCCATGAGCGCGCGTTAGATATGAGATGATAGATAGCCAACGAGGCGCGTAGCGCCGAGTTGGCTATAATCATCTCATATCCAACAAGCGCAAGTGGAATAACTGTTTTATTAAAAACAACCGAGAAATATTGCTAGATCTTACTGATTTCGCTGTGCAAGAACGACCAGAAGGCAATTTAATGGTCGCCATTTCTCGGCCATGGTATAATTGCTCATATACAATGGCCGCTAAGTGAATCACATCCCTCAAATTGCATTATACAATGATGCAGTTTTTAATAATGAAGATTATAACATAATTTATATGGTAATACCATGTGTACAGTACGTGGCTGTTAATTTTGTGAAAATCTGCCTACCCCACCCATACACTCCGTCATCTTTGAAGTTTTTGTGGATTATTTTCAACATTTCATCGAACGTACAACCCTGTAAACACAAATTTGATCAAATTTTCCCTAGTGCGAGCGGGCCCAAGATGTACGATTTTAAAACTCTCGAGTCTGTGGATGAAATCCGTCGTGGCGTCGTGGTGTGAATCTTTCCTGCTGTTTAGAAATATTATAATCCATGAAATTTGAGTCGCAGTCAAACATTGCCGACGGGAACTTTCCTCAAGTACTTCCTCACCTTGGTTCTAACTGGGTGTACCATCAAGTCCGGTTTCAGAATCGCCAGTGTTAACTTTAGACGGCTTCGCCCCATAACGAAGTGAAGACAATCGATCATAAACCGAATGTTCTTGTTCCCTGTCGTGCTTCGTTGTGCAGAACGCTTACCCCCAAGCCTCCTTTACTTTCTGCTTGGAATTTATACAAAGTAAAACCGTTCACTCCGGATGGTCGAATTTCATCTGATGATACGAAAAAACTTCTTAAATAGTTCGTGCAACTGACCAGATTGCTCTGTTATTGTTTTTCTTGTCTGTTTTCCGCGCTTGTACATTGTTCTTCAAGGCGTTACGAGCGTGTAATCCGCATGCATCACGCGTGCGTCAGATCCCAGGGACATACGTCACGCCACACCCGTCAAAAGAACGTGGTTTACTAATTTAAAACAGGTCTTAAGTGGAATCGTGAGCTTCAAGGAAGTAGTGCCATTTTACAGAAAAAAAATTTCTCCTTGAAGTGGTAGGAAACTGGCCGAATTCTAAAAGATACTACTTTTTAGATTTTTTTCTATATGTCACGCTGAATTGCGTTACACCACTTTCACTTTCGTTCCCAGTTTCCTGGGGTCCTGGCCAGCGAGCAAGCATCAAAAGCAGTCACTTCTGCTTCAAGCAGTTGTGAGCAAGGGATGTGATCACGGTTCCGGTGAGAGCATTTAGATAATTTGACCTTTTTGTCTAGTGACATGCCGCCGATTTTAGCATCTGCACGCTATTGGAGACGTAAATCGTGGAAGGAAACTTTCTTCGATCTCTTACAAGTTTTCCATTTCCTTGTGGCGATGGGATTCCTCTGGGCAGGAATCGTCGAGTTCATCAGAAACCCACCATATTTTGATGCATACGGCGACGCTTCCACCCTGAATGACCTACCTGAAGGATTGTTCGAGGTATTGAACCGTAATTGAACTTCTCTTTGTATCAGAATTGATTACATATTTCGTTGTTGTCATTTAATAAGCTAATTTGATCAGATTTTCCATTTTACGCTTCGAAGCACTTTGGAGCGCTTGAGTTTCTTCCCTTCAAATATTCCTTGACATATACGTACTCGATCCAGTAATATTCTTTTTCAGCTAGACAGCTTAATGTGAAAAGATGATACGAGTAGAATTGTTTTTGTACAGTTTCGGAAGGGAGTTTAATCCGTTTTCGTGTAAACTTTTAGGTTAAATGTAACCAGGAAAAAACTGCGCAACAGGAGAGATCACGACCGATTGTTCGTGCGACGTCCGTGTAAAATATAAACAGGGCGGGAAATTCAAAACAAAATAGCCCTCCCCCTCCCCCCCCCCCACCCTCATCTGTAGTGGATCATGGGAGACATAAACAAGGCCACGTGACAAGGAGAGCAAACTGAGAACTCTTCTTCATGCGTTTTATCGAGTACGAGTATTGTCAAGTCTTTCCTGTTTACCGTTTAGAATATAAAGTTTCATTTCTACAATCCCATGTCTATATCTAGTACCATCTCATCTGCTCTTTGTGTGCACTGCACAGCAAGGGGGTGGGTGGTTGGAGTAATTGGTCAAAACCCCCCCTAAATAAGACATATCACCCCCAGAGAGATCACTACATGTATACATGTATATTCTTTGCTCTAAAAGTGAGAAGCTACAAGCATCATTAGGTCGAGCATCATGTTTTAACTGGTGGGGGCGTTTTGTCTTGGGAGTGTTTTGACCGTAAACTGTGGCTGGTCAGCTGCAGGGCGTTTGGTTTTTGTGAAGAAACTTTTTTGTCATGTGCGACTCTCCTACACCCAAAATATTGGTCACATAAGGTCAAATCCGCTTAGTTTTGGTTGTTTTTTCCTTACAATAATTTTATTATTATGTCTTGTGTGATGTCTAGTAATGTATGATGTCTGTAAGTAACACAGGCATGCTTGGAAAAAGAAAAATTTGAGTTCCCCCAACAGGAGTCAAACCTATATATGATCTTCCTGTGACTAGTTCAGATGCTGTACCTACATTAATGCCCGTACCTTCCACAAGTCTCTTGTAGCTTAGTGGTAGAGCATTCAAACAAGTAATCAGAAGGTCTTAGGTTCAACTCTTGTTGGGAGAACTGGGATTTTCCTGCCAGAGTACAGTGGTATGCCTGTGGCACTGACTGAAAAAAAAAATACATCTATCAATAATTGATAATTATTATGACGTCTTGCTTGTGAATTGTTGAGTCAAATGTCTGAGGGTAGGGATAGAAAAAAGATCCAGCTTCCCCCCCCCCCCCCTGTGGTGTAGCATTGACATGCGCATTACACAATCAAGGTCTAACTGGATAGGTTAGCCTGCGTATCTGGGGGGTATTGGATGAAGGCAACAGTTAGGCAAACAAGCAGCAAAGCCAGATAGGGAATAAGGAATGACAAGTGGTACTTTCTTGGGGCTTATGCCACTCATGGCAGCTCCACCACCAAAATGTTTTATTTGCACTTAGACAGAACTACCTGCTATGCAAGCGATGCATAGGTGAGATGGTTGCTGAGGCCCTTGTTGGGAAATGGGATGGGGTGATCTATACCATAGTTACAGGATAACTAAGGTTAAGGGATAATTTTCTAATTAGTTACAAGCTTAGTCAGATGAGTTATATTATGCTACCAGAAAATTTGCTTGTAATCTACTAATATACAGAGTACATTTGCTGTCATCTCAATATAAGTGTTTCGGCACAAAAATATGTGATGACATTATAAATTTTCCCACGAAACTGGAAATTCAATTACTGTATTACTTTACTTTCAGACTGATCCAAGGAATATTAACAGAGAAGTAAGTTACTTTTTTCAGTTATCACTATCCATGCTTGAGTTTCATAGAAACATGTCAGTATCAAGCTAGGTACAGAGGTGGCAAGGCAGAAGCCTGACTGCAATATTCTCAGTTTTAAAGTCATCTTTCCATCCAGTGGAAACCTTCACTTACATAACCTATTCCTGTATAAGGTTTAGACTTGCCGTAACTAAGGTGAGCTTTATAAAAGTTTTTCCCAGGAAGGGAATTAAAGAAAGCGCAAAGTTCTTTGATTTTGATGGCTTTGGAGGTTGTGTGGCACCAAATTTGGTGATAACTGGAATATTTCTCCCAACTAGTTAAAAAAAAATGATGGAGATCACAGGTTAAAATAATGCAAAATTTTAATAATAATAATAATAATAATAATAATAATAATAATAATAATAACAATAATGATGATGATGATGATGATGATGATGATGATGATAATAATTATTATTATTTTAATAATAATTAATAATAACAATAATAGTGTTATTATAGTAATAGTATTGTCAATCAAATTAATCTTTCATTCTTGTTTAGCTTGTCATTCTCTAGTATCTTTTTTATCAAGACTACTTTTTGAATCTGAGAGCAGTAGACAAAATAATGTTAATAAAAACATTATTATTCATATTTGATTTGTAAATGTTTTTTTGTTAAAACAAATATTCTAAGATTTCTGATCACATTTGTAGAAGAGTGTCTCAACAATTTACCTACGGATTGAAAAGGTTGGTAACTACACATAAATGTGCATAAAAACAGCATTAAATAATGCCGATAATTTTTATCATTAGTTCTATTTATCATTCTGTTTCTGATTGCAGCAAGCCTTGCGTCTTATGGATTTTCCAATCCTTGCAATGCTCTTTGTAAGTACACGTTTAGTAGACTAAATCTAAATGTGTTCTGTAATGGCACAATGTTAAGTGATATGGGTTCAGTTTTCAGAGTGCAGAATGTGCAGCTCCAGGAAATTTCTGTTGTGGTTCACATTTTTCTTTGGTTTGAAAATTCTCAAATGAGTTTAATTTTTTTCGTTTGTCTCTGGTTCATTACCGTGATCTAAGACAAAAAAAAAATCAAACTGTTCAAACCGAGAAAAATTTGAACCAGAACATTTCCATGGTTACCAGTTTGTTAAAACAAAAATCCAAGGCCTCTAAGAGGTGGGTCTCAAAAGAGGGTATGGAGCTGGGTTGCAATTTCCAGAGGGGTGGGGTAATGGTTACAAACCAAAACAAACCCCTGTGGGAGAGGATGGATATTTTCTGGAACACCATCCATGTAATCTTATAATGGCTTTCTATAGAAGTGTAGGAGAGAAATCATTGATTGAACATCAATGTTGCCTTGGTGTTTTTTCGCTGATTTGCATAATTTTCATTTTTGAGAAAAATTTAAGCCACTACATCATCTTTAATAATGTGTTGAGTGAAAACCCCGTCCTTAATTTTGTACTCTTTCCAGTTTTTATGCATCATGTTATCAAAGGTGCATGGCCATGTAAGAAAATAAAATTCAAGCTAATTACGCGATCAAAATGTTATTTACTGTCTTGCAGGCCTATTTTGGTGTGTGTTGGTGGTTGAAGTTTAAGGGACTTGCATGGATTTTAACACTTTGCATCACCCTTGTATTGCTATGTTTCTTTGTTGTCAACTTCTGGGCCAACAATTTGTTTGACTGGAGGTATTTTTGTTTGTTTGTCAATGTATGGGTCATGCTTTAATAAGGTATAACAAAGAAGGCCCTCCTGGATCGAATCGTGACATTTATCAGTTTTCAAGCCAAGAAATCTAGGACAGGTCTTTATTACAGGTCACATTGCAGAGGTAACAAGTACAGGTCACTATTGTAATGGTATATTGCCAAGAGGGTTAGCGTGCCCTAGGCCTGAATTAGCTTTTTAGTATGGGGTTAGGGCTAGGAGACCCTGTTTAGCTTGTTTATATACAATTATCACAGTGACCAGAGTTGTGACCTGTAACCATAAATCTAAAATGTTCTTCTAACTTGCCCAGGTTTTGTATGTGCTGTAGATATTATTATATTTATTTTAAATGATAAATCAAAATTACAGATGCCATAGGGACATGCAAAAGTATCCATATTATCGGCGTGTCTGTGGGCTCTCAGAAATTATAACCATCACAGACACATTTTTTTATAGATGTAAAGACTAAGGTACACAATTTAAAAGCAACAGAATTATGTTTAATGTCTTAACTGTAACTTAAGTTCAAACTGAGGAAACTCTGTGGTCGTTCAAATTATTAGTCTTGCACTAAAATCATTCTCAGTGCTTCAAATGCAACTGACAATGCAATCAGTTTAAAATACAGTAGTCTGTGACTTTGTTTTCGGATTGTGTGTCGGCCAGACTGACTGAATATTAGACAATTATTTTATACAGTAGGTAGATAACCAGTGTTGTAAAGGGAGGTTAACTTTATTCGAGATCATGTCATTTATAGGGTCACAGAAAAGTGTCTGTTTTCCGTATTAACCAGTGTCTGTATTAAGCAGGCTAATCTAGGAGAAATATATGTTGAGCTTTTTGTCCAGACAAACAGAACTGTCCATAATAAGCGGGTGTCCATAAAGCAAGGTTCCACTGTAATCATTTCTTTCGCGATTGTGCAGCATAGGTGTCGATTGTGTTGTTTGCGAGCAAGGCATAAACTACTTTTTTGTCCAAAAAGTCCTACAGAAAAATGTTCCAAACTTGCCCAGTTTTAGTTTCTCTGCTAAACCCCAGAAGGTTTACCAAGGGTAGTTTACCAGGACTTTTGTGTCTCTCTGCTTTCAATTTCGAAATTGCTTTCAAATCCTTTGAGATTTGCTTTTAGTCAAAAAGCAAAATATGGATCAATCTTAAATGCACAAAAATTAACACTGCAGGCCTCTAAACAGGCACGTTTTGAGCATTTTTCTGACTTTTACCTAGAAAAGCAATTTACACCCCTCTTGCAGCAAACCCTACAATGAAATTATTTGTTTTTGTAATCTCTAGGTATTATAGTCCAAGAATGAGAGGACTTGAAACTCAAGTGTTTACTATCACATTATCAATCACCACAACTTTTATCGTCTTGTTTTACAAGAGGAAGAAAATGCCGTTCAAATTCAAGGTGACTATTCTGTAATCACAGTCTTTGTAAAAAAAATATCACTAGGATGATATTAGAAGCTGTGAGTCAGTGAGTGATAAATAATTGTAAATCTGAACTGATAACTCTTCAGTGCATTTGGTGGATATTAACAAAGACTTTGTTGTAATTTAATTTGTTGTTTTTTTTTTATACATATTAATCGGTGTGAATTGTAAAGCCCTGTTGGACCACTAATTTTCACTCTGATCGCGCTGACTGAGATGGGTATACTGAATGGCAACAGACGTGTAACTTAAAACAGGAATTATGACAGGCATTGGCTCGGCAATAAAAAGGACAGCAGTTGATGCTCATCGGTTCCAGTAGTCTGAAATGTCAGCCGACATTTCGGACTACAGTTCCAGGAGAAGACCAAGAAAGGATCAC
The DNA here is from genome assembly GCF_977016875.1 of Pavona decussata. Taxonomy (NCBI): domain Eukaryota; kingdom Metazoa; phylum Cnidaria; class Anthozoa; order Scleractinia; family Agariciidae; genus Pavona; species Pavona decussata. The sequence goes on along the minus strand of NW_028145446.1, from coordinate 496,643 downwards.
AAGGGAACATGGTGGACAGATGGAATGGTCTAGGATTAGGGAATTATACCAAAAAGATGTATCAGCCTTTTGACAATCTAAAAATTCTAATTAATAACAGTGGTTACCAATAACACGCAACCTCTTACCTTTGAAAGAGTTGTATAAAGTTGCATTTTGGTTGGACATCAATCAAAGAAAATTGCAATTCTGACAACATTTCAAGGCAATAGAACCAAGAAATTGACAATGTTTTTCTGCTGACAGATGGTTACAACACTTAATCAAAATTCATTTCCAAGCCGGTTTAACTAAAATCAGGGCCGTAGCCAGACTTCAGGACAAGTTAAGGCAAGTTTCGAGTGCCGAAGGCGCGAGCCGCTAGGGGGGTGTGGGGGCATGCCCCCCCAGAAAATTTTGAAATCTAGAGGCTCAGAAATGCTCCTGTAAACATTTTCCGTGGCATTTTTCTTCAGAAAAGTCAATCTTGGGCGAGTGTAGAAGTTCACTTTTTTTATTGCTTAGCGATACTGGTGCCAAGTTAATGACCATCTGCATTTTAATACCCGTATGCAAAATCTTGACTTGCTTCCCGCTTCAAAATTTCACTGTACCACCAAGATGGAAGTCGTGGAAGAGATAAACCGTATCCTTGACGATCGCCTTGATTTCCTGGAAACCTTTGAAGAACATCGAAAGGCATTGCTGCATGTCTTGAAAAACACCTCTGCGATAACCGCAGCTGTACTGGGAGAGGATCATTTATGACAGATAGTAGAACCCTTTTTTGGTCTGAGAGACAACATCACCTCAATGGTAGACAGTATGGATGTTCTAGAGGCAAACCTGTGCAAGCTCGGTCAAAAGTTTTAAAATGCCTCTCTTACGCCAACCAAATGCAAGCAGCTCTTTTAAGAGCCATTGCAAATGAGAAAGGCTTGATCAACAAATCTTTTAATATCTATTCTTTTACATTTTCTTTTCGCTGAAACGTTTAATATTATAGTGTTTGCAATAAATCGATTGCCAACACTGCAAACAACCTCTTTTACGACAGTTATATAAGTAAAGAAAGCTCCCACACTGGCTCTCAGCCATTGCAGATAAGACACGGGAATATTGGTGACCTTTGATGTCACGCGGCCTGTCACAGTTATGTCACAATACGTCTCCTTAATGGGCCCTCTGTAACCTTAAATCATTTGAAAAACTGTTACTCACAGTTCACATGAAACGAATTAACCTCATTAAAATGCTTTTCCCCTCAATTTATCCACCCTATATTAGCTGGTTTTATCTTAACCAATCCAATTTTTTCTAGGGATTATTTTCTTCCAAAAAAAAAGGCCCAAATCAAGACGAGGCAACTGCCTTGTCTTACCTCATGCTAGCTACGGCCCTGAAAATTTTAATTCGCTGCATGTGACGATTTGCAAAATCAGCAATGTGTGTGAGTTAATTAGCAAATTATTATCATGTGCAGTGAAATTTAAAAATTTTAATTCAAAATATTTCCTTTTCTTTATCTTGCAGAACTGGCTCAAAAATCAATAATTTATTTAAATAAAGTTTAAAAAGTTTTAATTCTCTTAGTAAGGAAATTCTTAATCTTGGCATTGGCTTGAATTCAAAATAATCAGTTCAACAGCATTTCTTTGATTGACATCCACCAAAATGCAACTTTATCCCATCTTTTGAAGACAAGAGATTGTGTTTATTGGTTACTGCTGTAATAAACTTGAAATACGCTTTATGCATGCCATTAGAAGTGAATTTTATTGAATGGGATATAAATATTATCATTATATAAATATTATTAGTAATAATTAATATTTATTACTTATAATCAACAGTCCACTCTGCCAATCAGACCATTTGGGAAGATCCACGTGTTCTGTAATTTTTTAGCGATGTTTGTCATTGTTTACTTCTGCCTGATAATGTGGTTCTCCAAGCTCTACGTATCCTGGTCATGCTTCAAAAATTACCAAGAAGTCTTGCAGTTATGCCGCAGCACAAACATGGTGAGCATTAACAAGCATGCATTAAGTTTTTAATGACATTGATAATCTGGCCCTGCGGCATAAAAATATTGCAAGAAATATGTGATGATGATGATGATGATGATAAACTTTATTTCAGTGTCAAGTCTCCTAGCTGGCTTTGTAAGGCCTACTGATGGGGGACACTAAATTACAATACTATCAACACTAACTAATTGATATATATAAAAAGTATTTGCTAAAGATAAAATTTACGATGCCGATGAAATGTAAGATAAAATTTTAAATGCCAATGAAACATAGGTGTCCTTTTGTCTGAAAAAAGTGTCATTTATGTGCAACATAGAAGGCAGTTATTGCAGCCCTCTGTGATCACTTGTTCAAGATCTACCTTATGAATTTTCTTTTTAAAGCTGTAGATTGATTGATTCATGTGATATTAAAAATCTTTTGATAGAAGTATTTTTTTCAGTCAGTAACGTAGGCATACTTGGGAAAGAAAGTCTTAGTTCTCCCAACAGTATAGTTGAACCTATGACCTTCCAATTACTTGTTTGGATACTCCACCACTGGGCTACAGGAGACTTGTAGGAGCTAATTGCCATTGAACCATTGTGGGATCATGTGACAGCTGGTAGGATTTGGATGTCAATGGGTGGATGCATATATGAAAGAAATGCAATGTTATGTTTTAAGCCCGGTGAATAAATGATGACGTTTTTTTTTTCAGTCACTGACACAGGTATACTTGCAAAAAGAAAATCTGAGTTCTGCCAACAGGAGTTGAACCTATGACCTTCTGATTACTAGTATAGTCTGAAATGTCAGCTGTCTCCTCCCCCTAACCCCCAGGGGGTGCAATAGAGAGTCTGTCTCTCTCTTGCACTCCTTGTGGGTTAGGGGGAGGAGATAGCTGACATTTCAGACTAGCTCGGATGCTTTACCACTGAGCTACACGGGACTCATGGAAGTTTGCTACACCAAGTAAAAGTGAAGCCCGTCTTTTTTTTACGTGCTATCGGGAATTTTGATTAAATTGATTTCGAATGATTGATTCTACAGGTTCAGTGCTACCCATGTGATACATGTCATCCAGAAGGACTAAAAGAATGTGTCCAAGAGAAACATAAGATGTTCCACTGCCAAGATGTTCAAAGAGAGGGGGTAAGTAGAAATAAAATAAGGATTATTTTACTGTTTGAATGTGTTTTTGTTACATACTAGTGCATCTGGATCAATAAATGCTGTCAGTAAAAAATTTACACCTTAAAATGTTGAACGATGAAGAATTTTGCCATGATTCTGTTGAACTAAAATTATAAATGTTTTGATTTTTTTCAGGGAGCATTTTGTTTATTTAACTACAATCTCAGTGTCTTTGTTTTTCTAACAGGTACAGTGAGCTACAAAATAATTTCTTCAAATCCTTGGCAGAATTATCTCCATGATTATTAAATAATAATTGAAAAGCCCTTCAATTATATCGATACTGTCATAGTAACTGTTGTCAATCATATAGGTAACTGTCTATATAAATAGTACACCTTCATATTTGCATGCACTTTCAAACTGTTAATACTGTAACAGTCAATTTGTTCTGGGCCAGGCTGGACCACTAACAAGGGTCTTAGCATGCTGTGTATGAAGAACATTCTCTCAGCTTCAACAATCACGTTCTTGGCCAAGGACATAAAGCCATTTGCCTTGCTAGTGTCTACTGTTCTCTGGCCTTGTTTCAGTAAAGCGGGCACTCCCTGACTTGTACTTTCCTGCACTCTTCAAGTGCACAATCACAATCCTTATCCTGTACCCCTCGGACGCCTCTATGCTCCCACTTCCCTCCAAAATTGGTACAAAGGCTATACGTCCGTGTCAGCAAGAATTGTCCATCGCTCTTTTTATTGAATCTTACAGGACCTGTCTTAAATGCCGGGACATTATCCATAGCTTATCATAGCCCGACACTGTAAGGGTGCAACTCCATAGTCTTCAAGGCTAAAGGGTGTCTACTATCTTAGTACAGGAGCCCAGGAATAGGAGCCACGATCTGAACTAATTTCTTGAGTCAGCCCTTTCCTGAGTAGATTTAGTTTTAGAACATACCACTGCTTTTCCTGCAAAACGGTATGACGTATGACAATTTAATTTTTATTGCTCTTCTTTGAATGGGTATTTAAACTTTGGGTGCTCCAAATGTCCTGGGAAAGGTTGACTCCTAGGCTTAGTATGGGAGAAACAGGATCCAGAACATGGGCTTCTGCTTAGGAATAATATACACAAACCTACTCATTAAATTTCGTTTATTTTCATTGCAGTATTCGCCTATGTTGGTGGCCTGGTGGTTTTTCTCAGCAATCTTTTCAAAATTGTTCTTCATTACACATTTAGAGCTACCTTCCTTCTCATCCACTGGTGCCATGTTAAGTTTGCAGCTCGTGAAGGACACCGTGCCAGCTTGGACCTTCCTGAAATTCAGGATAATAATTCTCACTTTAATGCATCAATCCAAGAACCATTTCAGTATGTCGAAAGGATAAGGGAGAATGATACTGAAGTCACAGATGATAGCCTCCACTGTGATTTTAACTCAAGCTTTGATACTTGTTATAATGTAGAAGAAGGAGACTCAATTGTTGATGTTCTAACATAACACTGATGCGATGAGCTGGGAGAGAGAGGGCAGGAAACTAGGCCAATCAGAGCGCAGTGTTTGCAAGTTTCCAAATTAAATTGGTGTACAACTAGAAATTACTCTTGTCCACTTTGATTAATTTTAAATGTGCAAGAAAGTTGACAAAGTTTTCAAAGTTCGGCCCTTGAAAACAAGTTGCACGAGTATCATTTGCTTTGCATGGTCATCAAAAACCCAAAAACATGCTAGGTAACGCAGAGATAGCTTCTTATGCGAAATGCAAACAACTTGTGCCTTGTGCATCTTTTTCACTTGCAATTCCCTTTGGCCATACAACAAAGGTCTGTACACAGATTGGGATTTCTAAACCTTGCACTAACTTGCGCACTGTAAAGTTTAATCAGGTTAAAACTTAAAAACAAATTGAAATGGAAATTTTAACCACAGAAAAACGAAAAAAATTGAACATTTCTGGTGATGAGTGAGATGAGTCTACAAATAGACAACGGAATGGTATTTCTCTTGTTACTTTAATGTGTAGATATTGTATTTAATAAGGAATGATACAAAGAAAAATATTATTGAATGATGAATCATCTCTCTCTTTTTTTTTTTTTGCCATTTTAGTAATTCAATAATGTGATAGACTCTGTCCTCTGGTTTCTGTAATATATAGGTAACAGTGAATTCTTTCACTGTTACATTTAAAAAAAATAGATTTGACTCTTTCTCTCATAGTTTGGTTGATTTGACTGAAACATCATTTGGAGAATGATAAAGGAATTCGGTCTGTTCTCGTCTTTTTGGTTTGTCCTTATAGAACCAAATGATTTATTTAAAAAAAAATCATAAAATTGTTTATTGACAAATTACAATTCTAACAATAATTCCACTTTTTGGATTACACTTAATATACATGGTATTGTATTGAGAATATTGTAAATCATAAAAAAAACTAAGTAGGGAAACATAAGATGATACTTAAAATTCACTTATTAATACTTAAGACAATTTGTACCATTTTCATCAAGTACCATAATAACTATCGTGGTTTTTTTTTCCCATATATATTCTTTCGACATTACCAACGTTTCTCTTGGCTGTTAGTAGGCCAGGGAAGAAGCCGTAAGCCAACTATCATAGTCTATAGAATCGAGAGTGCATTGTCTATTTGTTTTAGCATAACCCAGGGATGGATCTATTAAACCAAGAACTTTGGTAAAAATGATGTATTTTCAGCTAGTTGGTTTGTGAGCTCAGCATTTTTACTGCGCACGCTCCCAGGCAAGTCAATTTAAACAAGAGTGTTTGTGTCGAGGGACTATCGGTTGATAGTTGCCGCACGGAAATTTGATGTTCTTAAAGCGAATATTATTATTATGTACTACTAGTTTTGAAAACATCAAAATTTCCAAGAAAGTATTTACAGTTAGTCCCGAGACAGATTAGCCAATCAGATTGCGAGTTTTTCTAATAGTTGGCCACTAGGTCGTGCTAATGATAATTAGTAGCCTGTTTTTAATTTTTACCAGAAATTCATGTCATTAATAATGTAATTAGGGGTAAAATAAGCTAATATAAGAAACTTCCAAACGTCCTTTGTAATTAATAAAAGTTACGTTGAAGAATAATGAAGTACAGCTTAGATAATCTTCCACAGTTACTGACAGTGGCCTCAGGTACTGGTAGAATTAGTCAAAACTTGTGGCCAAGGTTAATTCACTGTTTTCCTAATTTTTGAGTAAAGTACAGATTATAAAACCCTGTAAGTAGAATATGTCTTTTTCGGAACAAAATGAGGCTATGAACGGGTAAAGTCAGCGACATTACTGCCACTGAAAAATAAACGGGGAAATCTCCTAAAACGAACCAACGTAGACATTCGCAAGCAATTCTTTTTACATTAATTTTGTGCTTCTTGTTTCTATATGAAGGTCATTCACGCTTTAACTTACTGGAACCTCCGTTTTGCTTTTCTATCGCAAACCAATTAACAGCTTAGAAAGGATGAACTGTCAAGTATGAGGCAAGGAAAGAAGCAGATTGCATTCTTGACTCGAGCCGTAATGAACAGGCACAGAGTTGGGTATTAAGATTAAGTAATTCGCAAGCCGTGGATGCTAATACAAATGAAAATAAGCTTTAAAATATAATTATTTCCAGCACGGCAATATTGTACAGTGTTCTAGCTTACGGTAACCCTCGAATTAAAAGCCTGGCGAATCTGGGGTGATCCAGGTCTAAGCCTGATAGCCTTGCTCCGCCCAAGCAGGATTCAATAAATGTACAAAAAGCCTGGTCAACCCTGGTATTCCTGCTAAGTCTGGTCATCCAGGTAGTTTAGACAACCAGGGCTACTAGGATTTAACCTGGAACCAAATCTGGACCAGCCAGGGTAATCCTGATGAAGTCACCGTTGCCGGACAGTTTTTGCTCAGAAACAGGAGAGGTTGGAAGCCAGTGTGCAAACAGCCAGTGCATCCTGCATGGTTATACTGATAAAACAAGAAGCCCCTCCGTGTGTGTTCAAGAACTCTTGGTAACTCGGATGAGCTCAAAACATAATTATACAAAACATCCTTGGCATGTTAAGCGAACGGTGGTAAACCTAGATTAGATTACCAGGTAAGGATTAACGTCATACATGGAACACATTTTTAAGTACATGCCCTGGTCAAAAGAGTTTGTATCAAAAGCAGTAACGACAAAAGCCAGGGTGTATTGCCCTGAAATTCTATTTTTATGTCAATGTATGTACAGTTTCACATGCTCTTTTTACACACTCCAACCAATATAGATCACAGAACCGTTTTATTAAGTTTAGCATTTTCGTCAAAAATTATGTTCTTGTCTTTTTCTGATTACAAAGTTGAAACTGATCAAAGACTATGTGAACGCTATTTGATACGGCAGTCCGAATTACTTCAATTAAGATTTAAAATCACTGACTGGTTGACAAAAACCATACACATTATTGGATATGAAAGAAATGTGATGGTATATTTCCAGCCTGGTGAATGAATGAGAATGATGATTATTCTAGAAAGTGACGCAGGCATACTCGGAAAAAAGAAATCCGAGTGCTCCTATAGGTTCGACTCCTGATAGGAGCACTCGGATTTCTTTTTTCCGAGTATGCCTGCGTCACTTTCTAGAATAATCATCATTCACATTATTGGATGTTAGCTTTCGTAAAATTGAAATTCGCGTTAATTCAAGTTCCGTTGTTGTTGTTGTTGTTGTTTTCATGTGCATCAATTTACGTGACCACAATAAAGTGGAGCATTTATTATTCATTTTGGGGCAACGCAAACATGAAACGCCATCCCTTCGTCTGGCATCTTTTAGCCTTTGACACCATCGCTTTCGATACCTCAAGTGAAATTCTCGATCTTAGAGATGACTACTTCATCTCGGTGTTTTTCCGCAAAATGCCCCTAATAAAATTGGAATCACCTGACTACGTTGCTATAACAAGAGACTCTTCTTTCAAGTTTATCTCCTTTATTTCAAACTAATATTTCAAATACCTTAACAACACAAACGTTAATTCCCTCTAACAAAGTTTACAGTGACATTTTTCCAAAAAAAAAAAAAAAAATCTCTATATAACTATGACTTAACGTTTTTGAGCTGCAAAGTTACAAATTTGTTATTGAAATCTCCTATATGCAAAGAAATACAAAGCTTTTCGAAGAACATTGGCTACACTGACAAGAAAGTGTACCTCGATCTGCAAAGATGCCTTCTTTTAGCTGAGGCATCCGCAAATGCTTGTCCTTTGACACAACTTAACACTCGTATCTGGCTTTATAACAGTCACATTTGACTACTTTTAAAACTCTATTTGGACCGCTTACCGAAATGTCTCTTGAAGAGACTTCGGTGTGGTCTAAAAGTTCTAACGACAGTACCTTGCTTAGTTATCCGAATATTAAGCCTAAGGCTACTCTCGGTGAAAGGGCCTTTGTGTTCGCCGCACCTAAGTTATGGAATGCTCTCTCGAGACTTATCAGGGAATCCACTTCTATTGATCCTTTTAAGAGAAAACTGAAGACTCACCTTTTTGAAAAGGCATTTTTAGCTTAGACTATTTCTTAATTTTAGCCATAAGTTTCTTTTCTTTAATTGTTATTATCATCAGGATGGCGCATTTGAATATATTTATATAGATATTTGCGCCTTATATGCCTTTAAATTATTATAATTATAATTATAAAAGTGCTGTAACCGGTGTTGATTACTATGTCACTCTAATAAGATCATATCACACTGTATCACATGTCACTTTGAATAAAAACATTTCTATTTTATCGTCTAGTTGTGTTTAAAATAACGCTAGTATTAATCATCCCTTTTTGCAGATGGCTTGGATGGAAATGGGTTGCAACTTGAAAAAAAAAAAAATGGCCAAGTTTTCCTATTTGTACTGGCTACCTAATCGACTTAGCGAATAGATTTAAAAGTTACACATCACCCAGAAAGCACTGAATAACCTGAGGGTCCTGAATGGGCAAAATGTGAACTGGGTTTTATTGAGCTGTCATCCTTTGTAAAGCGCTGTGAACTTTCGGAATACCACTGTACATATATTACACAAATTACTTTTTGTTATTATTAATTCATTGTTATTGAAGAACTCCTCAAACAATCTGAGCTAAAAATCTAAACTTATAACTTATAATACGATTATAAAAGCACTGAAAAATTAGAAAAGTTAAAACAAAACATTCAATAACTAAAGAGCTTTGAGTTGTTTACTACAACGAGTTTTTTTAGTGACTAATGTTTCAAGTCAAGGATACCGCACAAAGACTCTAATTCTTCGTAACGTATCCCTAATAATGGTTTATGGAAACATTATTTCTACATTTCTATGTTGGTAAGCTAGAATATTTTGAACAGACATACCTTACATATTTGATGTTTGGTGTGTACTACTGCTGTATATTTTTACTTGCTTTTTTTACTTTTCTTGCGTGCTAGTCAAATACAGCAAACCTTGTGAAATATCTAGGGATACTACACACCAAAATAAGGCATTTATTATCCAACTTCACGATTTCTGATAAGAAGGAGAGAAAACTACAAAGATAAGCCGCACACGCTGGCAAATCGACCGGATTTTAACTGTACAAGCAACTAACTGTGTGCAACAGATCTGTAGTCGTCTTACGCGTCATTCGAACAGTGATTAGTGGAGTTGGATAATAATTTAATATAATCTTCAAACTAACTACAGATGAAATGAGTATTGTTTACTGATATTTATGTATGGTTCAATTCTAGCTGTTACCACCCCCCCCCCCCCCCAAGCATACCAACAGGGACGGGGATTTGCCTCTCTTTTTCTTGACGTTCTATTCCCCCCTCCCTCCACCCCCCCCCCCCCCCCTAACCCCGCGCGCACACAAAAAGAGACAATTTCCCAGAGGGGCCGGATTTTCTCGGGGGTGTGCCCGGGGAGGCATGGTGACAGCTAGAATTGAACCATAAATTATCGTAAAGAATATTTGATAGTTCTCGATAAAATTTCAAGTTCAATATCTTAACTTTCAGCTATTGTCTGTGAGTGCACAGAAAACAATGAGTCCACCTCTCCCCCAATAACACTGTATTGTACTTCCTGAAAATAAAACAAGGATAAGGAATTAAGTTGATAAAATAAAGAACGGTTTTGAATTGAGTGTCGAAAGTAATTCGCGTTTGCTTTACTATACTCTTTGATTGGTCAGCAAGACTCAAGCCACTTTCTTAACCAATGAGACGCAAAACCCAAACCAATCGTGACTTGCTAGCATGCGTTTTCCCGCGCTTGGCGCCGGTTACATGTTTTTGCTTCGAATTCTGATTGGTTCATCGCGTTGTGGTTGGAACAGAGTAATTAGAGTGCTTCTGGTTTTACGACACTCAATTCAAAACTGCTCTCTCTTGAACAACCAGAAAAGTCTGTTTTTGACACCACTGACTCATTGGACAAGCAGGTACTGCACAGATTACTGTTACATTTTGGGGTTTTGTTGACTAACTGACTGACTGACTGACTGACTGACTGACTGACTGACTGACTGACTGACTGACTGACTGACTGACTGACTGACTGACTGACTGACTGACTGACTGACTTGACTGACTACTGACTGACGGACTGATTGACTGGCTGGCTGACTGACTGACTGACTGACTGACTGACTGACTGACTGGGCTAGCTGATTGATTGATTGATTGATTGATTGATTGATTGATTGATTGATTGATTGATTGATTGATGGATTGATAGACGGATGTCATATGTTAGGATTTCATCAGCCAATTCAAAAGTTGGAAGAAGCCATTTTGTACACCACAATGAAAAGCATCACTGAAAAGTACCGCTTCATAGCTTTAACTTAAAAGAATCTCATGACTCTAGAATTTGCCCAAAAAAGTGCAAGCACTGCTATAGCTCAGGCTGGGCAAGATTATTGAAAGCGCCCTTTTTTGGATGCGCACGAGCTCGTTTTTTAAGTACTGCGGCAGCGAATTGTAGAAAACTGGCACAGCGTAGTCTACAGAAGATGGAACGCACGATTTGTAAAACAGAAGTAAACTTGCTGAAGGAGGTAATTGAGCTCTTTTAAGCTGGACTAGAAAATATAATTTTTTGCTAGCTTTCCTTACTACCTCTTTCACACGGGCGTTCCAGGTCAGGTTATCACTTATTGCTAACCCTAATAACTTCGCACTCTTGACCACTTCAAGTTCTTTGCCATCAATGGTTTTATTGTAAAATTGCTTTTTGCTGCAATGTGATTTTGAAATAAACCATCTAACCTAACCTAATTTCTTGCAGAGACCTAATGATAGAACCATCTTGTACAACATAAGAAGGAGCACCACTGGAACCTTCACTGTCAGAACCACACCTTAGGAGTTTGTTTGCAGACTCAAATGTTAGAACCACAACAGTTCGTTTCTGGAAGCTGCATCACTCTTACCTGATCCAGTCTAAGAAACTCTGTCCTTAAGACGATGAAGAAAATAATAACAGAAGGAATCGAGAAGAATAATGCAAAATCATATGCTGTCAACCAGTACGATTTGTGCTGTGGAAAACCTAGAAATAAAAATTTCAGAGAAATTAATGCAGCTATAATTTTATTGTCAATTATGCTTCCTCCAGCTGTGATTTAACATTTGTTGTAATCCATCAAATATTTTTGCTTGCAAATGATTGGTTGAAATGGATCACATGATGCAATATGCCTCAACTAAAACTAGGAAATATCTGAAGTTATTAAAACCTGCATCAATGAATAATGCCATTCCAGAGTTTTGATTGGCTCAGCGGCTATGGAATATCAGCCATTATACAGTGTTCAGGAAATAGTAACCATCTTCCTTTATTTCTTGCAAAATGAAATCATGAAGACGTAGCAGTATTTCTTGTTATTTTAAACAGTTATTCCCCTCACACTAGTTAGATATGGGCTGATTATAGCCAATGCAGTACTACAGGCCCCATTGGCTATCTAGTATCAATCCCATGTCCAATACATTCACATAGAACAATTGAAGGGCTCGGTGCATAACCAACCAAGAGTGCATTTAATTTTCAGATCGCATTTTGTTGTTTTAGCTTAGATTCACTGGCGTCCTTTATTTCCTTCAGGACACGTTTTTTACAGTCAATTCACGTCACGCGTGACCAGTATTTCCGAGAATGAAATGAACATTCTTATTTCTCTTTGCTATGTCCGACATGTGAATGGAATGTGGAACATTTCTCTGGAAATCTTTCCGAAAAAGACGCATTAGCAGAAAAAAAGATTCAAAATACTTGCGGAACAATTGTCATTCTTGAAATACTTAATGCTGTAATATAAAGAAAAATTCATAGCTTTACACCGTCAATAAACTAGGGAAATTTCTACGGGAGCTCTGAAATCTTGTTAGCGATGTTCAAAACTGACATGTAAACTTCAAAATTCCGTTCAAATTAAAAAAAAAAAAGAAAAAAAAAAACCGGTCACGCGTGACGTGAATTGATTGTAAATGTTTTATCACTGCTTTGCACTGTGCAATTAAATAGCTGATACTTACACTTGCAATGTATACAGTCTGACCAGATGTATGAAGGAATATCTCCTGGTAATGTCAGTACCACTCCGACAACAACCAGCAACTGAGTCAAGGAGAAAAATAAAAACAAAATGGTAGCATAAAAGCTAGAGTCCTCCCCTTGTAAAGCAAGATGTAAGTATACAAGTTATTTTACTGGTAATCTGCTCCCCTGGGCAGTTGGCATGACTTCATTTGTGGTCATGATTTAATATTTTCCCATGCAATGCAAGTCTCAAAGTCCTGAAAAGCGCTTGTTAGGAGATATGATTTTTTAACTCACAGTTCTGAAGATATTGGGCTTGCATTTAACAAAGCATGGATTAAAGTACCAGGCTTGCAGAGTTAACAGTGCTAGTCTCTTCATCTTGTAAAGTCTTTAATTTACCATTTGCCAAGATTAAAATTCAGATTTGTCTAGTATTTCCTATACAATTAAGGAAAACAAATACGTCTTGATAGAGCAGTTTCTAATGACTGTCTAAAACCAAAACCAAAGTAATTTCTATGAACTAAATATCACAGGAAGATGCAAACGTACATTATAATGAGCCAATAGAGTTTAAAGCAAATACATGCAAGGGTGAAGAAATGTATGAGAGTATGCCAACATTGGTTTTGGTTTTGCTTCTCAATGGTTGAGAAATTGGTGCAAGTTTTGCAGTTAACCAATCACAAAGCATAGAAATTGAAAACCAAGGCAACTGCAAATTACTTTCAATATTCAATTTATTGAAAACAGCTCTTTGACAAAAGCCCAACCCATGATGCTCAAATAGGATGCCTTACCTTCACCATAAATGTTGGACCATCTTCGTTTTTATTTGCAGCAATAAAAGCAGCCAAGACAACTGTACTGATGCACTGAGTCCACAAAAAGCCCATGTAAATCCAATAGAATATCTGAGGCTCATGCTTATTGAGCTCATTTCTGGAAAATTGTAAGAAAAGTACATTTACAAGTCGTATACTGTGTTTTAACGCGTTGTAAAAAAAATATATTAACTGGGGCTCTCCCAATTTGAAGTCCAAAAGGGTTTGTTGAGAATCCTTGCTCTATCCTTTACATTTACGTACATCTATTCACCTAAAAAGCAGTATATAACAAACATGGCAACACCTTTTGGGATGTCAAAAGTCAACCCCACCTAGACTGGAGAAGGGGGGGGGGGGGGATTGGGGAATTCTGCCCGTGGTGACTTTGAACCTCAATAACCTTTTAAGATTTGTGCAAACACCATTAACTTTAGGTAGCGATTTTTCAGAACTGTGACTGGGAACAATTTGGTGTGGTTAGTTAGAGATCACTGACTTTGATGTTTCCATGGCAACTAATTTTTAACAGGATGTTTTTACAGAGAATGGAAAATCCAATTTTTAAATGAGGAAAACTTAATTTTCTTACAGTAACTTTCATATGTTTTGCACATATTATTGTTGTTCCTTTATTAGTTTTCATTATTTTTCATTAAATTTTGGCACTTTCCTGGAGTTTTAGGGAAATCCAGAAATCCAAGATGGCCACCAATAATTATTGGCAATCATGATGCAATTACCATGTACAATATGACATCATCATGTCTCAGTGCAGACCTCAAAGGAAACATCTTTGGACATACTATCAATATTCCAAGTGCCATTGTCAAAGCTTTAATAGTTGAATAGTCACAGATTTATGGTGGGGGGGAGGGGGATGGTTTGGGAATCCCAACCCCCGAAAAGACGAAAAACAAGCCCATTGTATATGGGGTTAATCATTCAAGTTTGTGTGAAAAATGCCCACCTCTTCCCTTGAGACTTGCCAGTGAAATACCCAGTTTCATACCTGTGAAATATAAAAGGGCCATTTTAATTTCTGCAAAACATAGCCAAGATGTTTGTAATCTCCAGATTTTGAGCCGTATCTTCTGGTCACCAGATTTATGTCTGTAATCTCCCGGATAATTGATGAAGTTTTCTATTTGTCATATACTCGACAATGTAACAAGAAAATCTGAAATAATGTTTAGCGTTGTTCCTGGTACTGTGTAATTTAGGCTGTGTAATGTGTTGCTCAGAAATTCGGCATGGGATTTTTTGGGGGTTAATTTTTGGTCCAGGGATTTTGGGGGGTTTTAATTTTTGCCCCCATTTGATCATCCCTGTCACTTGAAATCTGGAGTACCCCCCATGGGCCTGAGTGTTGGTACAACCAGGGTTTGAACCCGTGACCTCCCACTCAGCAGTCAGGTGCTCTACCAAATGAGCTAACTGGGCGGTGGTCAATGAAACGTGTGGCTGAAAACTTAATAGAGAGATTCAGAACTACGTTTACCAAAAACTGACCAAAAAATGACAAAAATGGCCACATGACCATGTTAACCTTATATTTGCCGCTCGGTGTTTTCAGCTTCTCAGTAAAATTGAGTAGTTTTGCGTTAGCATCAAAACCAGAATTATTTTGCACCATTCTCAACTATGTACCACCATTAACGCGAATCTAATGTTTGCCAATTGCCATAAATGCAATTCTAAATCTCTGTAATGGCAGCACTGTATGAGGTACATTATGTACTTACAGTTCCTCCAGTAATGTCATAAACAACATTGTCAAGATAAACTGTCCCACAAAAAGGGCTCCAGCTCTGCTGTTTTTAATTCTCTACACAAGAAAAAAATCCAAAAGAGTAAAAAGTATTTTCATTACTGGTGGTTCCAACGTTTCTTGTTTTAACACTTTCAAGTAAAACTAATAAGCCTAAGAAAGTATTTTTTGTTGTTGGGTGGGTCAGTATGATTGGTACACAGACTCAGCTGCACCCAACCGTCTCTTGCAGTGGACATCTGTTTGGATGTCCTTAATTGCCTCAGAACTTTGGATTCAGCCTTAAAGATAATTTGCACTTTTCTTCAACAAAATGTCAAAATTTCTTAATAGTGAAAAACTAATTCATTTCATCAAACAAAAAGGTTTTGTTTTCAGGATCAAAAATTTATGTTCAAATACAAGCTTTTGATTCCCTCTAGGAATCTTTGTCTGACATTTTGTCCCTTTCATTTCACGTTCAGAAAGGCAAATATGTTGTTAACATGCAAAAGAGCTGGCAATTTCAAAGAAGGTAGGCCACTCAAGTTTGTTTCTAGACTTAAGAATATTTTGTCTTTTGGCACAAAGGTTTGTCTTTAATAATTTTGGGTTTCGACAAAACGATGACCCCCGGGACAGCTGACCCCCTACTGACCCCCCTAACTGACCCCTTCAAAAAATCACAGCAAAAAACAAAAAAATGTGAAATTAAAGTTATAAAGTTAACCTGCAAGATGAAACAGCGCAAATGACGAGTTAGTTACCACGTTTGACTGTTGACTGTTGTCACGAAACAACATCTGGAGACCGAATTCCCACGGTAAAATACAGCAGAAATAGATTCCAGGTCCCGCTCTGGTTCGCTATTCCCGCGCTGACGGATTCACTCGCTGGCGATGTTGGGTGAGTAGTTTATTTTGATTTATTTACTGTATTTATTTTTCAAAATTTCCCCGTAAATTTTTTACAGCCCTCATTTTCCTACTTTTTTAGGGAACTAAGTCGTCTCACTGCTGCGAATGGAAATCAAGAGAGAGCCCTGCGCATGCAAGGCTGCTGTTAACCGTTTCTTACTTTGCATTTTCCTGTTATTTAGCGTTTACATCTACACATTTGTGGTCAAATGACACATAAACTAAAAGTATTAGAAATGGCTTATAACAAAAAACCACACAAAATTACCCAACGCATTTTCCTGAAATCATGTGCTACAGCTAGTCTATAATCCCTTTCCCAAAACGACGGATTGTTTGACCTTGTTGTACTTTTGTCCGACTGCCACAGTTCACCTGGCCTCCTTGTAATGCAATTAAGAATCGAAAACAATTCGTTCCTGTCAGAGAATTGACTTTCGAACATGTTTCAATCATCGGCTTTTGAAGGTTACTGAAGTTTTTTTAAAAGTTACCTAGTGGAACTGGGATTTTTTTTTCGAACAGATGCTCGATTCTTTGTTTGATAAATTCAAAAATCTTCTGTCTAGCGGCGCTTTTGGCAGCTTGAATGGTTGTCAACTTCATGATGATAAAGCCCTTTCAAACTATTTTGGTCACAACGAGAACTGGGTGCATCGGAACGTTAGTTTATGCTGGTTTATGGTAAGGAACAGGTGTATCCGTCCCTCATGATTTGTGTTGCATTCCATCATCTTGGAAATTTCAGGTTGGTTTATAACTTTAATTTAACATTTTTTGTCTTTCCCTGAGAGTTTTTGAGGGGGTCAGTTGAGGGTCAGTAGGGGGTCAGCTGACCCGGGGGTCCGCGTTTTGTCGAAACCCAATAATTTTGTTGTTGTGTCCTATTTTAATTATTGCTTGTCAATTTCTCACCACCGTCTTAACGGTCTCATAGTAGGAAATTGGACAGGCCTCATGAAAAGGCATTTAGATTTACTTATAAATATGACTGGCACTAATTCTGGTGAGTGTTTCAACCATCTTCCTTTCTTAAAGCTTTACAATGACAGATTTTGTGTGAGGTTGATTCCCTGGATGAGTATTCACCTCAGTAGCTGCTGATGTGACTGATGTACGCTCAGATCCAGATGAACTAAACTCTTCTGCATTCAAACTGTTTATCTCTTGTTGTAAAAAACCTAATAAGAAAATGAAATGCTATTTTAATGAAACTTGTAACAATCAAAGATTAGGGAGTGTATTCGATGATCTCAATTCTAGGGTCTCTCTCCTTTGGCAAGTTGGTGATGATGTCATCTGCCCCTGCAAAATCTGTGTGGGATGCCAGATATGCATCCCAATAACCATTCATTCACAGCAATCAACATTGTCCCATACAATCTAGCCTCCAAATATCTGCATTAGGGGTGCGTTCTTTCTATGTAGAACACAATCATGTGTCATACTATCATAAGTTAGTTAAACAACTCTTACATAGCTGTGCTTAACTGAAGCATTAGAAAGTACATTGTGTGCAAAAGTCACCTTGTGCCCATGGGACATGACAGTCTGATTGTTTCATGCTGAGCATTAACCCTTTAAACCCCAGTGGTGACCAACATCCCAGACATTTTTCCTTACAATATCTCTGCTCTATTAAACAATAAAGTCAGGAGAATAAAGAAAATAATCACTAAAGATAAAAATTATGACTTTAGACAAAATCTCCTAACTAGTAGCATAGGAAATATATGGAGGACATTGAGGAGATGATCCCATATAGATACTTTTCAAACACAAACAAATGAACCATTCTTGTATCAAATCTTTAAGTTTAATTATTGTCATTTGTCAAATATAAAGACGTTAACTTGTACAGTGGGTGCAATCATTGATGGTGCAGCAAGATTAATGAGCTAAACAGAAGTTGCTGGTTAAAAATAAAGTTTTACATGTCAATTAGGTTAACATCTAAAGATGATTTTGAAGGGTAGCACAGAATAAGGCCCTAAGCGACTTTTGATATAAGGTCAAATTCTCCTTTTGTTTCACAAGCAAATACAAGGCAACTTGGAAGGAGAATCTAGTGATTGATAAGAAGTCAGTTAGGGCTTTTTCTCCAGGCACCCATTCATTTACCTGCTGATCTGTGCATCCTTTGATGATATAAAGCCCATGATAGACACAAAACCTACAAACAATTTACAAGATTGAGAATAATGTATTAATCAGTAAATGATACTGGCATACTCGGAAAAAATCTGAGTGCTCCTATCAGGAGTTGAACCGTAGACCTTCCGATTACTAGTTTGGATGCTCTAACACTGAGCTACAGGAGACTCGTGGGAGTTATGGCCATTAAACTACGTTTATAGGACAAACATCGATTGGAATGTCAATGTGTGGCAAATGCGCAATGGAAATAATGTGATGGAATATTAAACCTGGTGAATAAATGAGAATGGTGTATTGATCAGTAAATGACACAGGCATACTCGGAAAAAAAACACAAGATTATAAAATAATTTAAATTTCTCGAACGAAATTTTTTCTAAATATCTTCCTCTTCAAATCATTCCAAAATACATATTTTCATATATTCCATGTCCAAAATTTAATTATGATCATACCTCTAAGGACTTCAATGCTCCATCTTAAAGTAAAGATTATGGGAAAACGAAGTGAGTGTTAAAAGTAATGATTAAACAAAACTAAATATTTAGTGTTATATGATCTTAACAGTCACTAATAAAGCATATGGAAACCAGTTTGCAGAATAAATATGTTAATGTCAATAAAACAGCTGTTGAAACTATAATATTTTGCATATGTACCTGCTATAAAATATACTGTCAGCCTTGTGGGGTGTTTAGTATCATGTGCACTTGTCCACCCATAGATCACAGAGCCCACAACTGATCTGAAAAAAAAAACAACAACAACAACATCTTCAGTTGTGCTACACATTCTTCAATAATTACAAACACTGCAGTTATTAGATAAGAAATGTGTAACAAACTCAAGGTGGCATTACATACTAGAAAATCAACAAATATATTTCACTCCCATGGGAAATGTCGTATTTTTGTAAAACGGCAACTGTGAACCCCTACACCAACTGTAATACACCAATTAAAAGGTTTTATCTGGGGCATTGTATAAATCATTCCAGCTAAGACAAAGGAAGTAACAGAAGAGAATGAAAAGTGTTTAAAACAAGAAAATATAAACCTTAAAATACATCTCACTCCTCGTATACACTGGGTATACCCCTAAACTATCGCTTAATTTGCAGATCTCAGCACATAGTTTCTTGTCAAATGGTGACTTGGTCTTTAAAGTGTAAGAGGAAAAAGTTACAACAAATGGAGGGGTGGTTAATCATGTCCTATGTAGGAGGGGGGTAAGATTTTATGCTTCCATTGTGCAGATCTCTCCAAGATCTGTTTGGTGTCCAAATTTGATACAAATTGATCCAATATTGGGCACGTAATGACTTTTTGTACCATATGGCACTCTTGGGAGTGAGAGGGTTAAGCCCTAACAGTGATCAGCATCAAATTTCTCCTTGTAATATTAATGCTTATTCAACCCCTGAGGTCATGAGAATCAAGGATATGATCACCCAAGGTGAATTTCCTTGATATTTTCGTAATTTATTCCTAGTACTTTATTTCGAAGGAAAGTATGGGGACAAGATAGGAGAATTTGCTCTTTGATATTTAAGGGTTAAAGGGTTAAAATTTCTGACCTCATGGACAAAACCGTGAAGTAGGCAATCCATGGATAGTTGGAGATGACATGGTTTCGAACTGTCAGATTTAAAACTGTGACACTGAAAAATAAAAAGAATGGCTTTTTTTAGTCAATAAAAAATCAATGATTAAACTAGAAATAAATTCATGGCATTTAGAGAGGAATGCCATGTCAACCACAGACGGTTTCCAATGTTGTATATTTAACAATTATACCACGAGCGCGCGTTGGATATGAGGTGATAGATAGCCAACAAGGCGCGTAGCGCCGAGTTGGCTTATAATCATCTCATATCCAACAAGCGCAAGTGGAATAATTGTTTTATTTAAAACAATCAAGAAATATTGTTAGATCTTACTGATTTCGCTGTGAGAGAAGAACCAGCAGACAATTTAATGGCCACCATATCTCGGCCATGGTATAATGGCTCATATACCATGGCCGCTCAACCAATCAAATCCCTCAAATTCCATTATACAATGATTCAGTTTTTAATAAATTTATATTATTATATAGACTGTCACGGTGTAGTTTTGGAGATAAAGGTGTGCTGGAACAGATGACTTGGCTATGTTCTAAGAATGCCCTAGGAACATATACAGTGCAAAGCCCAGGGTGGACACCCCTGGGTAAAAAAATCTGGGGAGGCCAAAAACAATATGGCAGAGAACTGTGGAATCCCAACTGAGAGAGATGGGTCTCACGTTGGGCAAGCTGGGAAGGAAGCAAAAGATCAAGAGGGATGGCAAGAGATGGTTGCCACCTTTAGTGCCTCCCCGGGTGGGGTAAGTGGTATTGTACAGTTCCAGGAAATATCCATCCTCCCCCCCCCCCCCAACAGATGTTTTTTTGTTTTGCACTCCCCTCCCCACAGGAAATTCCAGTTTAGCTTCATACTTTGCTTCTTAAATTTTGGCTTTCAAGACTCCCCTCCCCCTAGGAATTTCTGATGATCTTCCATGGAGTGGGTGTGTACTTTTTTTTTGGAACTACATATTAAGCTGTATTAGGTCTTTCTCTTTATTAAACCACTCCCAAATGACATGCATTAGGATTACTCTTACGTCATATTACTACAACACTGGAGAGTAGTTTTTTTTATCTATAGTTACTAATAAGTCAAAACTACAAGACATCTGTCAAACTATCATCATTATTTTATAGTTTCATTATTTCTGAATTTTGATCAAATTAACATTGGAAAGGTCATATAAACCAATTTCTCAGCATGACTGCATGCTTGGCGAATAATTTTACAATCTTTCTTGGTATAATTCCATTACCAAAATTTGAATATACTTTAGTTAATGTATTACGGTATTCAATTCTGCAATATATATGTTGAACTAAAGAAGTAAAATGCACATGTACCTTAATTGTTGTAACTGTGCCAACTTGCATTATCAAGTTAACTAATTAAACCAAATCCATTACTGCATCAACCACTCAAGTTTTACCTATTGTATCTGTAGTGTGTCAGCAGGCTGAATACAATACAAAGGGTAGCAATCGTGATGTAAATAAATGAAGTCACTGGATGGTTGAGTTTTTCAACAGTAAAATTACCGGATGAATTACTGCCGGTACCTGCACACAAAATATGAAAAATATGAATACACAATATCATATTTCCTAAATGTCTACAAATAAATTATGCACCAACCAATTTGAACCTTCAACATCTCCACCGCCTCCCCCCAAACCAGGATACCCCAGGTATTTGACTGTGTACCTTGCCCAGGGAGTGGGGAATTTGATTCAGGTATTTGGTCCGGTGGAATCCGTGCATGGGTTTCTTTGTGATTTGGGAGTTAAAGAGTTTTCCAAGGACAGGATTTCACCTTTGCGAGCAAATAACTTTCTCCAAAGGGGCTTTAAAACAGTTTTTGAAGGTGTAATTAAATGTATCTCTGTTTGCAAAACATGAACACTGATCAATTGATTAAAGTTGAAAATTTGTCATTATGGAGAGGTATTTGCTCACTTTTAGGGCACAAGTTGTCTAAGCTCAAGATGGGAGGAACGTGACTCTTGCCTGACAGCATATTTGGAGGTGTTAATTGTTACGACAGTTGAATTATAAGGATTTGTATGGGAATGCAAAGGATTTGTATAATTAAGTTCTACTATTTTATACAAATCCATTGCATTATTCCCATACAAATCCTTATAATTCAAACTGTTGTAACACAACACGTCCAAATATGCTGTCAGGCAAGAGTCATGATTTTCCCATCATGAGCTTAGACAGCCTGTGCTTTAGGGCAGGGCATTTGAACTTACAGCTTTTTGGCCACAGGAGGTGGGAATTTAAACAAGCCAATCTTCAAAAGTTCAATGCCCCGGGGTGGGGGTGATATCAAAGTTTCAAATAAGGCACATTATTTCATCACAGTAAGTTTTGTAAAAGCTCTATTTTAGCCTCCCCTACCTTTCCCATGGTATTAGTGGTGATAATTACATAACAGGTTGAAAGTTTAGACAATCACAAAAAGAAATACTTCAGCACTTAGATGGACAAGTGGTCAAACCAAGGCCCCGCTTACATGTAATGTTCTAAAATAATTAACAATTATTCCACGAGCACGCGTTGGATGTGAGATGATAGATAGCCAACGAGGCGCGTAGCGCCGAGTTGGCTATAATCATCTCATATCCAACAAGCGTAAGTGGAATAATTGTTTTAGTAAAAACAATCAAGTAATATTGCTAGATCTTACTGGTTTTGCTGTGCAAGAATAACCAGCAGACAATTTAATGGTCGCCATTTCTCGGCCATGGTATAATGGCTCATATACCATGGCCGCTAAGCCAATCAAATCCCTTGAATTGCATTATACAATGATTCAATTTTTGCTAATTAACAATTATTCCACGAGCGCGCATTGGATATGAGATGATAGATAGATATGAGATAATCCTCCCATATCCAACAAGCTTGAGTGGAATAATTGTTTTATTAAAAGCAATCAAGAAATATTCCTAGATTTTGCTGATTTCGCTTTGCAAGAACATTAAGTAGACAATTTAACGGTCTCTATTTCTCGGGCATGGTATAATGGCTCATATACCATGGCCGCTAAGCCAATCAAATCGTTTGAATTGCATTATTAGATTATACAATGAAACAGTTTTTAATAATTGAAGGGGTGCGTGAAAAAAAGCCTTAAGTGACATCTGATTGACTGCTTAATTCTCCTAGCAAATTACCTTGTTCTTCCTTGTATGAGTAAAGGAGAATTTGACATAAGATCAGATGTCACTTAGGGCTTTTTTCCACTCACCTCTTCAATTATTGTTATACAACATTTTCTTGGATCAACAAACAATGTTTCAATGTTAAGCACCATGTGTTCTAGATGTT
Organism: Pavona decussata; assembly: GCF_977016875.1. NCBI lineage: Eukaryota > Metazoa > Cnidaria > Anthozoa > Scleractinia > Agariciidae > Pavona > Pavona decussata. Next base: position 473,347 of record NW_028145446.1, on the reverse strand, counting down.
TAGGTAACATTTTTCATGGCTGTATGATGTGTTAGAACAGTTAGTCTGGGCTTAGGCCTAGTTCAGATGAGGACCTCTCATTTGCCATACCAACTGAATGTAAGCTTATGTAAATATGCAGTTGTTTAGCAGTGGTTTCGCTTCTTGTTCACTTTTTTTTGTACAAGGTACAGCGAAGCTTGTCGCATAATAGAATATAAAAGTAAAAATGTATTTGTTACTGCGTCTGAACCTGGCCTAAACTGTGCACAGGAAACAGCACAGTCTAGCTACAGCTCAGCTTGCAAAGTGAAAGTCCCGGGTGAAAGTGCGTGAAAACAAGAACTTACAGTGTATAGGAGGAATTCTATTTTTGCATAAGGTTAAATAAAAATAAGTAATTCGTTAGTTTTCTTACAGTTTCCGTTGAGAGAGTGAAGCTTATCGAAAAAGGACGAATTGAACAAGCACATCGCCACACAACTGGGTACAGTGTACTAAGAGCTGTCAACTGCACTGTTTCGCTTTCATGAAGTCTTTCATGACGTGGACACTGATCATTAAAATCTCCGCTGACCCCACTTCGGACTTTAACGATTGCAAAATCTTCCCCAGGGGGATACTAGCCTGGTAATTCTTTTACAGAATCATTATTAGTCATTGATAGTGATGCTGAGAGGTATGGCTGCCACGATAAGAAAGATCGTTAGCACACCGAAAGCTCCAAGAGCTATCGGGCCTTACAAGTAAGTTCTGTATTGCAAGAAACCCTGGAACATGAAGCTATACGACCTCAGTGACCATGAAACCTTGCGATCAGAACAAAATCAGGGGCAATTTGTCTGAAAGATTTGTGTGTCTGGTCTGGGCTGCAGACCAACACGTGGCAGGAATATCCTGTACTGTACAATATTTCTGGAATCATCGACCGCTAAGTAACTTCAAAGATTACGTATACCATACCCCTCTCTACCCCTGATGGGTTTTATTGCGATCTTCGAGTTTGGAGGCGCCCCTTTCCACTGTTCTGTATTCTAGGGCTTGATTGCTTGAGACAGAGCACGGCTACAGTGAGAAAGATTGTTCATACTTCGAAAGGCGTTCAGCCAATTCCTGGCGTATATATGTAGATTTTTTTATTCGGCTAGCTGGGCTTCTACCGCATGGTTGCAAATGAAGCAATTGCAAGCTTGTAACATTTTTTGAGATCTTGCGTTGCTTGCCAAGTGAAAAGATTTAATTCTTATATCTAGGTCCTTATGTTAAGCTTTATGTCATTTAAATTTTTTTAGCCAAGCTGTGATTGCTGACAAGACGATGTATGTTTCTGGACAACTTGGGCTGCACCCTGAGGTAAGCGAGCAGCTCCCTCACAGACACTCTGAAATTATTGGCTCGTCACGTGAGCTTCTGCGAGGGAGGCTAAGGTTTGGTCGGTCATGTGATAATATGAAATCATCTTCTGGTCTTTGTACAAAATGAAATCACCAAGATCTACAATATTTTCTGGTTGTTTTTTAATAAAACATTTATTCCCCCAGCCAATGTAATTGGCCCAGGCTGTATACCCCAAAGATTGCTTTCTTTATACAGGAAATTGCCATCACCCATAGGTGGTTTTCAGACAAGACCTGTCAACAAAGCAGTATTAAAAATAAGATACAAAGTGGGAAAGTGGGGAATTAAAAGGACCCAAAGATGCTAATAATAATAATAATAATAATAATAATAATAATAATAATAATAATAATAATAATAATAATAATAATAGTAATAATAATAATAATAATTATTATTAAAATATTCCAGACAAATTGCTATTTACAAGTTAAAAGTATATAAAAATGAGCTATTAAAAACCTGTTTACAATTCATTTCGATGAAAAAAGAGACTATTTTCAAGCAAAATTTCAGTAATAATTTTTTTTAAATATTCGATTGTGAAAAAAACTGAGACTGCTTTCAAGCATAATGTTTTTGTAAAGAAAAAGAAAAAAAAACAAATGTCATGAAGTTTTAAAAAAAAAATGAAATTCGGCATTTTAAAATCAGTTCCACTTGATAAAAAGAAAAGTAAAAAATAAACAAAATACGCATCTCTCAAATGGCCCCTTCTGCAGTTCAATGTCAATAATAATAACAACAACAACAACAACAACAATAATAATAATAATTATTAATAATAATAATAATAATTATAATAATCAATAAGAATTAAGAAAAAAGACAAAAGTACAAGGAAAAAGTAAAATTACAATAAAAATTGCAAAACAGAGTTTCTAATATTATTAAAACCTATGACCTATCAGACTATTCATAATCTCTAGGGGGATCTTGTTCCATTCCTAAGTAAAAAATAATAAGAGGAATGCAACTGGCCCTTGTTGCCTACCTTTATTTGTACCAACAGTGGTGAATATTAATGTCGTCCATTTTGTTCCACAAACCAGACCCATGACATGTTGAATCTGAAACAGGCTCAACAAACTACAAATAATTGATTAAAGTGCCTAGGAAGCAAAAATTGTTTTTGAATAGTTATAAAATTTGCACTTTGAAATATATGATTCCGAAGTTTTAGAGTGCTGGTGCCAAAGGTTTGTTTACTGTTATTCCGTTCTTGCCCCCAAGAAGGATTGTAGAAAGAGAAAAGCATGTCTAGCAATTCTGTGAATGATCGATTCTGGCAACTCTCTTTGTTACAGATGCCAGCAATGCAACATCGCCCTCGCTGTCGCTTATCTTTCTTCTCTTCCGCCATGATGAATTGCAATTCTTCTTCAATGTGACTTCAGCGGTTATTGTCACCTGGCATTTTTGCCGCACTATTTGAATACCATTTTTGAGTTAGGGCAAAATAGCCCAACTTTAAGCACTCACAAAATCAGCAATTTGTACCTCAGCAATCTCAAACGTCTAAGTTTAAAATTGCATGTTTGAAAGGGTAAATTATATAACTACCTAAAGACAATTTTCGCTTCATAGGCACTTTAAGGGGTCGTGAAAGATTACTTTGGTTTTACAAAATAAAGTGTAAAAAAATGGGTACACTCTTCTCTTTTTTGTCATTTATTTTGTCATTTTATTTTGTCCTCGTAGACTATGAATTTCGTGTCAGACGATGTGGCAGAGCAAACCAAGCAGGTATGAAGAGCTAAAAGTATGCTGTCTTCATATTCAAATCACACAAACCACTCCATAGCCAGAAATAGTGTGCAGATTTTCTGGAGTGGATATTGCTTTGTAGTCCAATGTCTATACCTCAGTTCATGTTTTAGGCTACTGGCCACACCCCAGTTGTTCAAAGAGTGGGTGTCATTATTTAGGGAGCAGGCATGGCATAGTGGAGGGGGAACCACCATCCACCAGTTGGCCGTGAGAGAGCAAGGATGGCGCAGCAGTAATGAGATCACTCTTCTCTCACCAATGTGGTCCGGGTTTGATTCCCGGCATCATATGTTGGTTGAGTTTGTTGTTGGTTCTTGTCCTTGCTCGGAGAGGTTTTTCTCCGGGTACTCCAGTTTGCCCCTCTCCTCAAAAACCAACATTTCCAACTTCCAATTCAACCTGGAGTGTCCTCAATGATTATTATTGCTCTATGCTAAATACAATGACACTTAAATAAAGTGATTTATTAATTTTTTTATTTTATTTTCATTTATCCTCGAACTTAGAGTTAATATATGGGTCAAGTTTGTTTCTCACTCTTCTCCTTTCTCTGAGACCTTTTCTACCAGTGCTTCAGTGCCCCTTCCCCCTTCATCTGGACAACGCATCCTCTTAAAGTCTGATTTAATCTGGAATCTGAGAGCCACTAGTTTGAGCCTCAAAAACTATTAAAGTTGTACCTTGGTCAACAAGAAATTATCCACATTGGAGCTATTGTTTTGATAATACTTACCAAAAAAGTTGAAATTCAGCTAAGTTTTCATGAAACACAATAGCTTTCTCAAGCTAGGGTTTGCCTGCAGCTTACAAGTTTAGTGAATTAGTTCCTATTCCCTAAACATTTCTGCCACTTATATGTTATTTCAGCTTAAGAATCCAAACAGATCAAATTGCATTTATTGGTTATTAAAAATTACTTACTATGATATGGCCTAGTTGAAATTTCCCTCCTGCATGCCTCTGTCAAATTGGTTATTGTGAGTGCCAGAAAGCCAGCTAATGACAAACATTCTGAAAATGGTTTGATGCTATGTGAAATTGCAGCTAATGCCAAGTAATAATAGTAATCAATTTTAATGATGGTGATGATGATGATGATGACAATGATGACGATGATGAGGATGACAACCAAGGTGCTAGTTTGGTTGAGCTCAAAAAACAATTCAGATTGAACGTAACAGGTTTAAAAATCACAACTGGCGGGGGGCGTAGAAGCTGGCTATTTTCAATGCATGGCCAAGAAGTTGAACTTGGGATTGTGCTGCTCCATAGGCTGCGTAGCTGGCGGTATTGTAGGCGCGCGCGAAAGAAAGTTTTGGTGGCTTTGCCGCTAAAAGCGAGCGGCGAAGCCGCGAGAAATACTGCCTGCCAGAGAACTTGGGTATTTTGAATGCCGCCCACTTTTATCACCTCATTGACCTCAACTGATCCCAATTAAACCAACCAATTAGAACCAACAATTTTCGCGCGAAATATAGGCGTAAAGGCGATCGTCTTACACTTTGATGTTGTTGTTGCATGCATGGCGGATAAAGGAGAATTTGCATCGAAGGGAGATATGCCTACAAAGCCAGTTAAAGGAAGAAAAAGCCAAGAGGAAAACGCTAACGACTTTTGTAGGTTTTGTGGTGTCAATCTGAAGATAAAATTCGGTTATTTTCAGAAAAGTACCAAATTCGTTTCCACGGAAAATTCATTTAAACCTTCCGGTCGGGCGAAGCATGAAGGAAAGACATTGCCAGAACTTTGCTCAGAAATTGGCCGGAACATTGTGGAGTCTACTGTTTTATCGAGTCGAGTTTGTCACTTTTGTGGTAGGAAAATATTCAACGCAGTTGAACTTGTCCGGTTCATTCGCTCCGGCCTAGAAAGAAATTTGGAAGTTCCGCTCTGTTCTTCGGATCAAGATACGTAAGTAAGGATTAAACGTCTTCTTCCGTCGTCTGTGTCTTCGCCGGACAGGAGTCCTCAAGCAAAAAAGAATTTATTCAAGGACCGTTCTACCCCTAAGAAATCATTGAATTTCTTAGAATCGACTCCTTCAAATGCAACGAACAAAGAAAACACGCTGTTATTTTTACCGAATAGTTTGTCATACTCATAAGCAAAGCAAAGTGTCCCTTGGGAAATATACGAGGGATCATCTAACATTTGATTGACGTATGTACTTCTCTTGACCAATCCGTTTTTCCCGCACACTGGTGTGCGGACTATTCAAAAACCCATGGTTTTTGTGCAGGCGGTATTTCAAAGTGCCCCTCCCCATTCTCCTCGCGGCTTCGCCGCCAAAACTTTAATTCGCGCGCGCCTACAATACCGCCAGCTACGCAGGCTAGCAGCTCCAGAAAATATCCATACTCCTCCCTCAGAAGGTTTTTTGTAAGCCCCGCCTAGGAATTTTGCGATGACCTTCCATGGGGTGGATATGGATTTTTCTGGAACTGCCATATTTACTGTTAACTCCAGCTAGTAACCTGGCAGAGTGGGAAACACTGGTATAACTTTTAAATGTTACCAAGCACTTGATAAAAATCAACATTCATATAAATTTGTATGAAAAATTCTTGTTTGTATCCTTGTAGGCTCTGACGAATATGGGTAATATTCTTGAGGCTGGAGGTTCATCATTTGACAAAGGTACAAACTATTGATTAATAAAAGATTAAATCTACAGAGACTACTAGCTTTTGTGCTCCTTCAAACTGAGATTGTCAAATTGCGGATATAGTAAACTGGCAAAATTTCTAGACTGCAAATAGTCTCCTCTTTCTCTCAAGATATCCACATGTGACACCATTGCAATGTTTTTTGGCCAGATATAACTGCATGTACTGTTGAAGGAAAAGGGATAATAAACACTGTTGATTTACTTAATATTTGATTGCGTGAACATTACAAAGCAACTTCTGTCATTTTAGTGAAAAATTCTATCGTTATTTAAACATTTGTTTGGCTTAATGTTGCAGTTGTGAAGACAACAGTGCTTTTGGCTGATATCCAAGACTTTGCCAAAGTCAATGAAGTGTACGAGACTTGTAAGTTGTAGTTGCTACTTAAATATATTCTAGTACACAATAATATTGTAGACTGTCAAGATTAACAACAGGATGATTTTAACTTATGTGTTGAACTTTTTTTGTTAGTTTTCACCTCTCATCAGCCTGCCAGGGCAGCTTATCAAGTGGCAAATCTTCCCAAGGTGGGTGACAGTTAAACGGAGTATAACCTGTGCTCTGACGTCAATTTAGTTGGGCATATCCTTCTGACAAATTATTTGAAAGGAATCCTATTAAATGGTAATGGTAACATATTTATATACCGCACATATCACGTAGTCTCATAGACTATCATTGCGGTTAACAATAATAATTTATTCTTCCGTGGGATGAGAGCAGATGTCAGCATGTAAAGGGGCCACTGGCAGCTGCTATCAGTCTATATTTTTATCTCATCCACCCACCCAACCCACACATGAATGTCACTGTGAAAGACAGATGAATCCTATTAAAATATACCAAAACATTTTCCACAAACAACCTAACAGCTTTTTAAATGAGAGTGTAAGGAAGAGCTCTTACGGGTGTTCTGTTAGGGTTTTTTAATTTTTTTTTACTCTCGCCTCATTTAGCGCGCATCCAAAATACGGAAATTGGCTTTTTAGCTCAGAAAACTCCACAGAAACGTTTGCTGCGCAGGATAATAAAGACCTATTATTATTATTATTATTATTATTATCATTATTATTATTATTATTATTATTATTATTATTATTATTATTATTATTCAAAATTAACAGGCCTAAAGTCCCAAAAACAAGGATGTAAGATAATAACCTGCAAATAATGCAATCTTTATGAGTTGCTTGCTGAAATGTTTTCATTTCACGTTTCCCACAGTAATGGTTGACCCAGCAGAAGAAAACTAGAACATGACAACAGGCTGCTTAAAAACAATATGTTGTTGATGTTTCTTTATTTGCTGATATTTCCTCCCCAAACTGGGTACCCTGTGTGCGGTTACCTGGGAGGGTAGACTCACTAGATTGTGAATAGATAAGAGGGTTCGTCTGTGGTGCTGCGTCGATGTCGGAGTAGAAACAAATGTTTGGCTTTATCACCAGAGTTAACAAGGTGATTTGGCGACTGCGAAGAGATTCAAGTGCTGACGTTTCGAGTGTCAGCCCCTCGTCAGAGCGAACCCGAAGGACGAAAGGCTAACACTAGAGAGATTTAGCTTCGCGTTTACGGCTAACGCCAAACGGGAAACGTCAAGCCGCTGTTTGTTCTAAAATGCATAAACTTGTGTTTCTCGTACTCACTTCTCTCTTTTTCGTGTTTGCTCGATAGCTGTCGCCTACTGGGTGGAGAGAAACTTAAACCAAAAAAAAGCTTCATTGTTTTTCATCAAAGAGAAAATTTCAGCCTGGCGTTTGCCGTTTGCCGTTTGCCGTAAACGCGATGCTAAATCTCTCTACTAAAATCGTTAACATTCGTCAGTTTAGACTGCGGCGGTTCCTGGGAGCATCCAGTTAGTGAGGAGTGACACATAGAAACAGAGAGAGGGGAAGGAGAGGAGTTTTGGGCTTTACCTTCCCCTGTAGGATCTAAGAGTGATAACTTTTTACATTCATTTTCTGTAAGGGTTAATCTGTTAATTGTTTTTAATATTCACAGTTGGGCAAAGTTGAGATTGAAGCTGTTGCCATAGTTGGAGAGGTAAAAGATGTGTAAACACAATGAGCAAACATCTTAGGGATCTAAAATCAACCTAGTTTTGTATGCTTGTTTTGAAAATGGAAGTCACTGGAATGGATCCGTGAAAATAAATGGTGTGAATGACCTAGATGTGAAATTATAATAAATGAATAGAATAAAATAAATTTTTTGGTCTTTTTGGGCTGAAACTTTGTCTGAAATTTGAAGTTTGTCTTGTTTCTGCCACGTAAACATATCGAAAGTTTAAAGCACATTAGAGACGTGAAAAGCGTTTGAGTTGTGGACTCTTCTGGGATACCTAATGGCGGTTCGTTTCGGTAAAAATCTGTTTGGAAAGACATCATCCGCCTCAGAAATTCGGACTAAATTGTGAAGAATATCTAGCTTTTTCTTTAGCGAAAGGTCATCTGAAACTTTCGCAACGTTGAAAAACTAATCCTTTTTTATTTTCGGAGGGGCAAATACCGCATACGTCGTCAAAAAGGCCACCTATCATTTTTCGAAACTCAACAGCAGCTCGCAAATTCGCGGAATAAGTTTCCGTTGTCTAAATTTTTCTGCAATTTAAATTTTCAGCTAAAAGAATCCCAACAGCTTACACAAATTTGTCTCGTAAAAGGCCATGAAATGATGTGGGAAGGCAGAAAACGACATTTTAACTATTTTCTTTAGGAAAACAAACTTAGTTTTCGATGGGTGCCCCTGATTTAAGAGAATTCGAGTTTATTCAATTCTTCGAGAATGCACCGGCGAGAGAAGTTGAAAGGCCTATGAGAGTTGTTGGCCAATTTTAAAAGTGTTTGTTCCGCAACTTTATAGCTCCATTTTTTGCGTTCCGTTACCTTTTCGTACGCCCACAGAGGTGGCACAACGTTCTTCTTATCCAACAATTTTTTCTTTGCTTCAGGTAACCACAAGTAAACTATGATGGAAATTGTTATTTGTAAATAAACCTTGTTCCTTATAATTTGTGTCTCCTTGTCTTTCAACGGTTAAAATTGTAACGTTCAATGAATTACAATTATTGAGCGCGCTTTCCATTTGTATGGATAAACCGGTTGTTCCGTTGGTGAGAAATGAAATGGACCAAGAAAAAGACAAAAGGAGGCTCTGCTCGCAGGGTGGAAATGGACCTTCCCTTTCCACTGGAAATTTTGTGCAGTAAACCGCGTATGTCAACAAGGAGCACGGTACTTGTTAGGCTTGGCCTCCTTTGCAGACGTTGTTTGAATGGGACCGACACAAACAACGTCTGCAAAGGAGGCTATGTTAGGCTCGATTTCCAGCCGTTTTGGAACTCCGGTATCATCCTCCTCCCAAGGAACTCGGGCTCCCAAAACGGCTGGAAGCAAAGGGTCTCTGTAAAACGCAGACCGGATGGCGGCGGATGGCGGATGGCGGATGATAAAATGAGGATAATAAAATGCGGATGGAAAAATGCGTATGACAAAAAAATTGAAATATTAAATAAATTGATAAATTAATTAATCACAGATATCCCACATTTTTTCTTTATGTATCGTCGGATCCGAAAAAAAGAAAGTACTTTCATCGAAGAAGACGTACATTATCATCGGGATCCATACTTTTCAACTTAACATCACCACTACAGTCCTTTTTTTTCCCCATCTTTATTAGTAACTAGCATTTAACAAAGAAAACTACACTTCTACCACTACAGTACTTGATCGACACACCACCCTACCCTAAATAGTTGTCAATTTTGCACCGAGCGTTTGTACGTGCACGGCACCTGTAGAAAGGCTTGTTAGCGTAAGTAATAGCTCGAGTGAATGAACCGGGCACCTGGGTTAACCGATATCTGAGTTGTTGGAAGGCGACGCGGATTTGGGCCAGCCAACTTTTGTTTGGAAGAGGTGAGTTAAGTTAATGAATTGATTAAACTCAATCGATCTTCAACCTTTTTTCAATGTCAGGCAATTTTCGTTAACCTTTTTTTGTGTTCACTGTACATGTATAGTGAAAATGCTAGTCCAGCCCACGATGGTAGGGAATATTTATAGCTTCTGCGTTTTGATGCATGTTACAAAATTGCGATAGTAGCATTTTAGTTATTTATAGCTTTGACCAATGTCTTCCGGCTTCTGTCGAGGTAAATATTATTGTCATTGTTTTACAGCCACTGAAGGCTTAGCTTACCCCTAGACCCACACGTAGACAGTATATCGTAAGCAAAATAACTTACTCGATTTGCCGGTTAGCCTCCCACGCAGACGTTCGTAGGGCTCGTCACGTCATATTTCCGTTCATGGGGAAGGAAATATTGCGTGATGATCCCAAAGAACGTCTACGTAGGAGACTATTTGCCAGTTCTGTTACTTCTCTTAAGGTGGAGGTAAACGTGAATTTGGATGGAATTTTAAGAGGTTTAAAGAAGGGATAAAAGAAAGAAAACTATATTTGGAACACCAAGAGACAGTTGCCCCCAACCCAAGAGCACACCAGGTTGGTAGGGGACTGTTTGAGTGTACATATATCAATTTTTAACTTCAAATTCTAATTTTGGCTACATCAAATCTTAACTAGTTCTTATTTCTCCAAATTTTACTACTCTTTTGAGAAAAACTATCTCCTCCCAAATATACCTAAAAATCCCCCCAAAATTTATAAAATACACCCAAACATTGATTTGTGTTATGAGCTAAGGGTTCTTGTATTGCTTGAAACGCGAACGAGATATTTCCGTTAAATCGATTTTAAGCGGCGTGAAAACAGCTTTCAGATGTACCCTCGCAAGCAAAGCGGTTAGAAAAATTTGTTCCGGCTATTTCCTAGTGCAACTTCATAACAAATAACAAAAGTCAAGCCATAGCGTAAGTCTTTCGGCATGAATCAGTACTTAATTTTCACGTAATTTTTACATAATTTTCTAAAAGAAATTGGGCGTAAGAAATTGTTTATTTATTTATTTATTTATTTATTTATTTATTTATTTATTTATATATTATTTTTAATTTTTTTTGTCATCCGCATTTTTCCATCCGCATTTTGTCATCCGCATTTTATCATCCGCCATCCGCCATCCGCCATCCGCCATCCGCTGCGTTTTACAGAGACCCGGAGGCGAATGGTATAGCGATTTTCCGATTATTCACGGGCGCTTACTATTCAGTCGGCAAAATATCTGGTTGAACCGGTCCAAACCTAAATGTGACGCTCGGCCATATAGCCAGCGAGAGCAGACGCCTTTCCGGCTTTTGTTTCACCCGCCGCGAGAAAAAAAGCCGGAACTGAAGGCGTCTGCTGTCGCTGGCTAGCGGCCATCCATACTGAAAATCTTCCGCAATGAACAGAATATTTTAGGAGGTACTCCACCTTTTCCGTTTCAACCGAAATTACCGTTTCATTTGCACGACATTCCATTTCCACTTGTAAATCTACCAGTGAGAGGCTACACTGCGAACAGTCTCTCTTTTGCTCGAAAATCCGCGAGGTAGGACACCAAAAACAGCGAAGCGAGCACGATATTCCGGAGGGGCGAACGAAGCCGCGATCCACGAGTCGCAGCTTTTTGCGTTCTTCTTCGCGGATTTAGAACGTGAGAAAATAACGCGAGATTTGCTAATCAATCACAGCGCGTCCTAAACGCAAAACCAAAGCAAGCGTGAAATAACTGTCGACACTCGCTTGAAAACCGCTCTAAAAATTAGCATTTGCTAACAGCTTTTAGGTTTAGGTTCCTCAGCCTCGGTCAGACACACCGACTATACACGTGTATAAGAAAAAACACTGATTCTGGGATTGTGCCAGCATTGTGGATGGAACAAACTGCCGGATGATCTTTTGTTGGAAGTTCAACAAAAACAAAATCTCCGTTTTCAAGTAAATATTTGAACAAACCCGTGAACATGCGAGAAGAACCTTACAAATGTCGGTGAACTGATCACAACACTTTTATTCCGTTCTACCAGTGAATGAAATGAAACTTTATTCACAACAAAGTTTACGCTTGAATCACTCCAAGAAATATACATCTGTTTTTATTTTCTGTCATTCAAAGCGATGATTCCTTGTTGTTCTTTGAGTTTAAGATCGGTGGACGGAGAGTATATTACATGAAACTCTTTACAAACAAGTTACGGAAAATCTGGGATTGTAAAAAAAAAATGGTTATAAGCCTAAGGCCAACGCAAGCAAGAACGCGACACTACGGCCGTTAATGACCAAGCTCCTATTTTTGTAAGGAGAAAAAACCCACTAGTTATCTCTCTAAAGTAAACGGATTATTTTACAAAGTTCGAATTTATCTAAGAAATACATAATATATCGTGATATGAAATATTAAATATTACGTGATTTGTTTTCTTTAATACTTAGCTTTGATTTCATCATTTTCCCTTCCATCTGATTCCGTATCTATAATTACAAAATATTCTCTATTTCATATTTTTTCTGAATTCATATCTATATTTTAAATCTCATAGATCAACGTCTCTTTTTTTTTTTTAGTGAATGCCGCAAATCCCGGCCAAACGGGTCGCTTTGGATGCTCAGATTGTCACTGGTTCATCCATTCCCCCTTGTTTGGCTTGAGTAGTTAGCATCAAGTTTTAAAAAAACGACAAACTTGAGCGGTAGAACTGATAACAACGTGACCATGCTGGACTTTATCGCCATTTTCGACCTTTGCCGGACTGCGTTCGTTTGCGGTTTCAATGCAAAAAGGACCTGCGTTTTAGCTTTACTGACACTGACTTAGTTAACCTGACGGTTTTAAAAGAATCTTTTTCCTTTTACGCGACAGCAAACAGGTTTAAAATGCTAAGTAGAGAGAACGGCAAACGTCAGATTCTAGTTTACTTTTCCTAAAAAAAATAGTAACTGGAAAGTACTAAACTTTCAGAACTTTACTTAGAAGCAGCAAATTGCGACCGGCAAACGTAAGGAAACATGATCACGCGGTCAGTTTTGCTATTTGCCGTGATGCGAATTTCTAATCTCTCAAGACTTTCCTGTGCTCTTTAAGAGCTGAAATATCTTACTCTATTTTAGACTCGCAGCCTAGACATCTTCCCTGGATGTGACAAGATGTTGCTTGTTCGTCCGTCGGCTTCGTAGGGCGACCAAAAAACATCAACTCCTATAGAGTAATACACATATAGGCTGCACGTACATACATAGCTTATGGATAAGTGAATGACTATCGTAGTTATGTACGCAATTTATGTAGTTGCCAAAAAGAAAGTGAATTCGAGGTGAGGTGATGGAAGAGGAATATATCAGAAATTACCCCACCTACCCAACCCTAGATTATGCCTTTAAACCGGGCCTCAAGTAAGTCACGGATTTTCTCTACTGCCGAGTTTTACCTTGTCCGCCAGGATCCAGTTATTGGCTTAATCGCTAAGTTTGGGTTTACGTTTTACGACGGGCTGTGCATATAATTGATTTAATATAAAAGCGCTGTCACTTCTGCTACGATTCAAAACAATAAGGTTGATCGGTTTACATAAACCACAATTGAATTAGCTCCAACTTGATTCATGTTGTCAATTCGGAGACTTGCATTTGAACATTGAGAGAGTGGTTAATCACATACTTAGCTTGAATGTAGAATAAACGAACTGAACAGCAATCTATTGAAAGTCTATTCCCGAATTTCAATAAATCAAATGATGCAAATGAAGAACTGACATTTGGACAGCCTCGGCTGATATTTTTTTTTTCACCGAGGCAAGCTATTCAAACAGTTAACTATCTTCACTCGCAGGCGTTTCCTCCTCAGGCTTTTCGTCTTCGTTTGGTTTTTGCGTTTCCTCTGTCGCTTGCTGTTCTTCAGCCTGTGGTTCATCTGCGGGTTTAGATTCCTCAACCTCGTCCACAGCCGTAGATTGCGTTTGCTCGACCGCAGGTTTCGTTTCCTCTGGGTTTTGATCTTCCACTTCTGGTTTTCCTTCCTCTTGTTTCACCTCTTCATGTTGTTCGTGAACTTCACTTTCCCCTTCTGCTGGCTTCTCTTCACTCTGTTCTCCTCCTTCTCCACTGTCCAGCTGCTGTTCAGGGCTGCTTTCAGCCGGTGGCGCTGACTCTGTTTTTACGGCGCTCGCCTCTCCCTCGTCCACCGCCTCGTCTTTTGGAGCTGCGCTTTCTTGTTCGGTTTGATTGCTTTCCTCTACAACTTCGTCCTTTTTTGCCTCCTCTTCTGGCTGGCTAACTTGTTGATCTCCGTCAGTAGCATCCACTTCCTCGGCATTTTGTGGCGGTGGGTTTTCGGAGGGAGTTTCCTTGGATTCCTCGCCGAGAGGGTCTTCCCGTGGTCCATCTTCTATCTGCTTCTCGGGTTCTGAACTTTGCGGCTGGTCAACAGTCGCTTCTTGGTCTGCAAGCAAAACAAATGTGAAGATAAATGTTAAGTTTGCACTTGAAAACATGTCAAGAATTTTATGCATAATCTCGTACTTTTCTTTGCCCGAAAAGCTTCAATAAGTCGCTTGAACATTGCAAGTACTTCGTCGCTTTCTTCTTCTACCCTTATAGCTAGAGCTGAACAATCAGAAAAAACAGGCTCGGAGCAAGTGCTCGAAGTTCCGATTTTTATTGACCTATCAGAAGCTGTTCCGAAAGTTGTCGTGCCAGCTGGTAGTCGATCGGTTTTGACTCGTAATTTTTTGCAGACTGGGAACCAATAAGCAAAACAAAGAGTAACCCAGGTTAACGGCTAGGGTAAGCGTGAACCAGTAATAGTGCCGAATCACAAGTCACAAGTCGTAACAACAGTTGGCAAAGATACGTGAACTGCTGCCGACCAAAATGATGCAAGTCTCAAACCTCGTTCGCATGGTCCTCTCTCCTCAAGGGCCCTGGGAGCGAGGTTGGCAAGTCTCGCATTTGTCGCTCGAAAACCTGTCAAGTACGAGTTTCAGGCAATCAAACCTCGCGAAGTCTTGTTGTTGTTGAAGTCTTTTTCGTGAACTGCACAAAGTGACATTAGTTGAAAAAACGCCTATCAACTTTTTCGTTTATCACAGTTTCTCTTAATATGGGAATATTTGTTCGGCATGCGTAATACTGAAAAGGGCGAGAACTCCGAAGAGAAGGTTATGAAAACATTTCCCGCCAAAATCCGCCTGCAAAATGATTCTTGTTTGTAGAGTAGCACGAATAGAAAACGCGACATCGCCAGCTTTTTGGAGAGTGTACAAAGCTAGTTTGCAACCACTGGGCGCACCGCAACCAGAATATTTAAAAATCTTCAGATGTCGCGCCAGTATGGACTTTGACCCCCGAATTTGCGAGCTTTAGGAAAATTCCGGCTTGCCTTATTTTGCTCTCTTGATGAATTAATTTTTCCATGTCCTTAGAGTTTTAGATGACAAAACAACCAAAGCAAACGCGAGTTTTTCTTCACAAGACCCAAAAAGGCAGCTTGCCGAGTGAGATAAAAGCGCTTTTATGTGGATCATGTGTGATCTTTTTTTTCCATTTCACAATTTTCAGGTTTGTCTCGTAAAAAACACCTGTCGTGGGACGTGTCTTTCATAAGCTGTTATCGTATTTAACTGAGACCAACAGGCTCCAATTTGAGACAACTTCTCAATGATAAAAATTTAACGAGTGGGCTTTTAGCATCTCATGAACAGTAATTTTTTTATTTATCTTTTTTAACATAAAATGTTTGTTCGGGAAGTTAGAAGCTTGGTGCCCTTCGCTCCGAAGTGTCATTTTTCATGTGGGAGAAAAAACTCAGTAGGATACCTTTTATCGATTTAACAGTGGCGACAAAACAGCTTGATGCATTTCATCAATTTCACTTAATTTTTTAGGGAGACGGACAGTCTCCAAGCCTTCATATTGAAAGAAATGTAATGAAGTCATTGGGGGTCTGATTTCTGATCAGCGAAAATATATCACAGGGAAAGAAACGTCCATTGTAAGCAAGTTTCTTCTTATCATTTTGCAGAGAAAACTGACGAAATTCCTTGTCAGAACAAAATTAAGTAAGTTTTTTTTTTCGTGTTCGCACTTATTCGTGTTCGTACTAGAAAAAAAAAAAAGCTTTTTCCCGGGTTTATAGATAATCACTTCGGTTTCTGTGCAGTTTAAACTGCCGGCGATTTGAAGGCGCCTTTTAGTTTCGAGATTTCGTAAAAATCACCCAACCAAAACAAATAACGCGATAAGCCAACCAAAAACATGCAGCCAAGTATGCAACCGCGTGCAAAGCGCAGCAAAGTGAGCAAAAGCCAGGCCTCTGATTGGTTGAAAAACAGAAGGATTGATAACAGTAGGTTGCACGTCTTTTTAGTAATTACTTAACTAACTCAGCAAAAAAAAATAACACCCACAACTGCAAACTTTTCATCGATCACTGACCAAACGTCCACTGAGGGCATAAAACTGTCAAATTAAATCTGAGCAGTTGAATGAAATGGAGCGCAAACAAGGTTTTCGGCGCCGCTTACTCAAGCATAGAAATACCAAAATTTTGAAGGAAACAAACAGTCAAGTCATGATCTATAACAAGCGAACAGAATTCTTAGCAAAACGAAATTTATCAAACCAGCAAAAGGATTCAGTTTTCAACAGGCGGGATGGCTGCCATATTACTTGATATTCATGAAAATCATGCGTTCGGAACAATTTTGGCGGTAAAATGAAGACAATTATGAGGTTAATTCATTTCATGGTTCTTCATCGAAACTTATCAAATTTATTCGAACACAAACGTAGGAAAATTATACACCTTCCATTACATTAATAAAGCGATTTAACGGCCACAAAAATCGAACTATACGAAATTATTTCAGAGAAAAAGCCTCCTGATAGTATTCTTATCTAGTCGTCCTTGGAATCGTCGCTAGTTTGGGAAACGTTCTGGATCATTCATCTGTAATTGTTTGTATAACAGTAGAAGTTTAAGTCCGATGTAAAGTTGTTATTTTTTAAAATAAATTAGGAAAAGAAAGGAAAGACTTCTAGGTACAGCCATACTTTTCAATTTGTACTTAAACGTCTATAGCCAATGTGATAAATATTTTAGTCTTTACAGGAAAAAAACACTTTATGGAAATGTTTTAACCTCAAATCCCCAAACAACACGGCAGATATCACTCAGGAGAAATGATTGTCGCTTTAAATACGAACTGCCCCCCAAGTAGGAAAAAGAAAATTGTACAATAAATGTAATGCGAAAATCTCGAAGGAAATTTACAGTTCTTTTAATTACATTTTGTTTAGTGTTTTGAATCTATTTTTTCCATAGCAACATTTCATTATTTATTTTGCTACTTTAAATTTTTCCCTTTATTATTCAAAACATATGTTTATTTTTTGGCTCGGAAGTAGACACAAATGAAAAGATTTCTATTGTTGTTTTTTCTGAGGTGTGCTTATAGCAACGCTTTATGTGTTTGAATATGTTCAAAGCTTACTTCGATGCGTACATTTTCCAACTTTATACTTATAGCAATAGGGTTAATATTTTGTGTACACCAAAATAAAGTTTTCAGCAAACATTGGTATTTTTTGAATATATCAAGCGAATTGAAAATACGATTCACCCGCCTTTTCATTTCGTTATTGCGACAAAATTAGAAATTTCAGAAAAAAAATAATAAAAAGATTTATATCTTTTACGGACATTTTTACTCTTCCTCCTAAAAAGCTTACATATGCATATGCTTTTCATCCTTTAGCTAAAAATAAAGCCGCTTTCCTAATGTCATCTCATCTACAAAGAAAATAAATTAAAAAGCTTCCACAGACACAACATGTCATAGTTCATAAGGCAATTCGCGCCATACACTGCAATTGATTCTATGCCTAAATTTACTTTAAATTTACTTTATTATTGATCGAACTACCAACATACTGTCTGAATACAAATCGCGGCTTGGGTTATGAGATTTTTAATTTTTCTGGGCCTGATGTTGGGATTATGATTTCCAACCACGAAAAGTATAGGCCAAAAATAGCCACTTAAATTTTGTGATTAAGCACATTTTGAACTCCTTCTTTTTTCGCCTCGGGAAAGTGGCAATGCATTTCACACCGCATATCGCAACAATTTATTTTTTGGAAACGTGACTTGTGAAAGAAAATGAACAACATATGAATTGAATGGACATCATTCGTACCTACTCTGACCGCATGGAAATATCAAATTTCTCTGTTGAGCAGATATCATCTGGTATATTACAAGCGTATGCGATTGACACTTTGGTTTAAAATATATACATGATCAATTATTTTTCCTTCGTGGTACATACTATTAAAGTAACAGTTGGCAATACATACGTGGTTTAGGTTCTTCAGTTTGATTACTGTCGGCCTGTGGATCTTCCGCTTGCAGGGGCTCATCCTTTCCGGGCTTCGCCTGATCTACATTTGGTGTTTGGGGGTCGATCGACTCTCCCTGATGTGTCTGTGGAGCAGGAGCGGGTGGTGATCGCGTCTCAACCGTCCTCGCCTGGCTACTAGCACTACAACCCATTGAAGCTGTACAGTTCTGTTCCCGACCTTTCTCAGTGTTAGCTTATCAAACAACTGATCGTGTCGGCTTGGGGTTTTTATGCCCGAGTGATTTCAATATACAGGATGAACTGTCACGCGCGGGCATCTGTATAAAGTGATTAAAACAAGCGAATAACCCGTGGTGTTTATACCTGTTTACATCCGTTGCCGGGCAACGCCTGTCAACGGTAAGTCAATCTGTCGCTCGGGTGAATGGCTGTGTCGCTCTATCACAGTACAGTTTATTTACAGAAATGGCATTAAAAATTTAACAAAACAATGTTTGCCGTTGCAGCAAAATACTTTGTGTTTTTTTACGTTTTAAACCCCCCAAAAGCTATTTAATCGCAGTGAGCCATGTTTTGTCTAAAACATAAATTTCAAAATTTCCTATATTTTGACAATTTGTTGCCTTGACAACAAGAAGAGTGAGCATTGCCAGACTGTCCCGTTCTTTTTATGCGAAACACATTTTCCTTGAGTTTTTTCGTTGTGGCGACAAAAGTAATTAACCTGGTTAATTACTGAATAGGGATAATCGAAAAGTGATGTAATGAATCGCTGACTAGAACTGGCCTGGCAACATAGGAACTCCATTTTATTCCTTGCATCATTTCATTGTCTACGATCCCTTATCGTGCTAAAAATCTACTAAAACCCCGCAAATTTTGGGCTCCTGGCGACGCCACTCAATGCAGCCAAGCTGTAACTAAAACAGTGTTGTTTGTAGCTCGAATACTAACTTGTACTTTAAATAGCAGAAACTTGTCAAAATTTTGAGAAAATTTATTGGTCAATTCCTGCGGACTTCCTCGTTACCTTTTAGTTGGGTGCCGTGTCGTGAGTTTTCGACCTTTCCTCTTTCTGTCGTGAAAACTCTAAAAAATCTTTACCTTTTTAGGCATAACTCTGGTGTATTCGAAGCTTTTTCTTCCGCTGCGCTAGCCTTCCACGCAGTCGTTTTTAGGGGACTCGTATTACCTCCTCCCCACAAACGTTTGTGGGGAGGAGGTAATACGAGTCCCCTAAAAACGACTGCGTGGGAGGCTAACGCTGCATTAGCCTTGGCCAGGAGCCCAGACTTGGCGGGGCTTTGATGGAAATATCTCGTTCACGTTTCAAGCAATCCAAAAACTCTATCATCATCCCGTGAATCTGTGTTGTGGGGTGTTTTGTGAATTTTTGGGTGATTTGGGGGTACATTTGGGAGGAGAAGTTATTCTAGAAAGATTGGTAAAATTAAGAGAACTAAGAAATATTGAAGATTTAATGAAGTTTTAAAATTGGAATTTGTAGTTAATAATTAATAGACGGACACCAAGTTAGTCCACTAGCAACCTGGGGTGCTCTTGCGTGGGTAGCAACTGTCTGTTAGTGTTCCAAAAATCATTTTCTTTCTTCTATCCCTTCCTAAAACCTCCTCAGATTTCATTCAAATTTAAGTTAAACCCCCACTTAATTCTCACTCCACCAAAGTGATGACGTCAGAAGTGGTAGAATGTGCGTACATTCCCCTAAAGCCCATATACACTCACGCAGACGGTTTGCAACCAACACCTGGGAAGATACGATTGATGGTGGACGGTTTGGTGTTCGTCCCAATTTCATTTTTAATCACCTCAAAATCTTAATTTTTCTCAAACTCGTTTCCGGGTATTTTTCCTTGTAAAATGGGAGGGTGGACAGCCCCGGAAACGAGGCTGCTTTTTTTCTCTCAATCAGTAGCCACACCCTTCTAAAAATTCCCCAAAACTGAATCTGAGATGGGACTGTATGCTAAAAACCTTAGATGGCATTGATTGCATGAAACCTCAAGAAGATTAAAAGGTCCAATGGAAAATTCAAGGCAAAAGTTCACCAATTTTTATGATGATTAAGATCACTTTTCCAAAACTCCTACACGGTAGTGATTTAATTTCCTTTGTTTCTCTTCATGAATTATTACCGAGTTTGAGAAGAAGATTTGAAAGATGCCGTGACCATCACTAGCTGTTTAGCATGTCTTTTTTGGTTTCCACCCTAAAGTCTGTAAAGTGAGCGTGCTTCAGAAATTAATCGGGGGGTTGTAAAATAAATAAACTCCTTTCCGGCCTGCTGTCAGAGGATAATGTCCACTGCTGTTCATTTTTCGGGAAAGTCTTTTAGCCTCGAACATTTAAGACCATTTAATACCTTCCCGTGATAATACCCGGCCAGCCACCCGAAAGGGTTTATTTAGTAAAAATAACGACTGTTCTCGCTCACATTTTGTTCAAAATCAGCATCATTTTTGCATTTTTTTTTTTTTTACAGAAACTGAAAGTAATGGCTGGTAAGGACACTGACTACGGGTCAGTTACATGTTTAAATTAGCATACTTCAGAGAAGGCGAATTGAGTTCTCAAATTCTTATTGCTTTCCTTAATAAGAGGTCAAAAGGTGACGTTTCGCAACGCTAGCCCTTCGTCAGAGGCCTGCGATTCGCTCTGACAAGGTGCTAGCACTCAAAACGTCAGCCTGAGCTTTCGAATTTTTTCTACGGTGGCCAATTTCCCTTTTCAACGACGCAGCGCCACAGTTTCTATAGCAACTAATCCCTTTATCCATTTATAGGTAAGGGAAGAGTGATATTGGTTTGTTTATAGATTTGTTTCTCCGGGACAAACCGCAACCAGAGCTGAGTCCTTAACTGAGCCAAGCCTTGGAGCGCTAAAAAAGACTTTTTAGAAAGTTAACTGAATCCTAAAAAGACGCCTTTCGGTTACTTATGTTGTATGTACTTATGTAAAAGAAATGCAAATAAATTGCTGTTTGTGGAGTTTTGTGTCTTCGGATGAAAATGTTTTGCCAGTTGATATCATTTGCTGGAAGCGTATTAGTATTAGACCCATTCTGTAGTGGAAGTAAAGGGCATCATATCCCATGTGTTGGTTTTACTAGTCTGTTCCAGGCCCGGCGAGAGACACGAAGGAGCGGGCGAGAGTCCCCGTTGTTTTCGTTCCTCTCGCCCGCTCCTGCGCGTCTCTCGGGGAGCCTGGAACAGACTACAGTTTTACGTTAAAGAACCCAAGCAAATCGTGTACGATAATCAGTTCATCGTCAAGGTAACTGTAACTGTTGCCTAGTAGCGAAATAATAATTGTAAGGTTTTGTATGGGATAAAAATGTTTCCTATTTGAAGGCCAAATTACGAATAATTTGTGAATTAAAATTACCCACTTGAACTCCTGGTGGGGAATTTTTATTAAGAATTATTCGTAATTTTCCTTCAAATAGGAGACGTTTTTTCTCCCATACGAAACCTTACAACTCGCTATTACGCAATAATTACATGACGCACAAATTACTCGACATAAACCCTCGTAGACCTTGGGCTACTTGTGGTTACATACGAAACTGAAAGTCTCAGCCGAAAGCAGTAATCCTAGAGAAAATTTGACATTGTAAAAAGCTTACCCGCCGAATTTTTTCTGATGAAAACTTGAGCGCTTTTCGTAAAACCAAACCGAATGGTTTTTTTTTTAAGTCTGAATTTAGTTACCCACACAAACAGAGCATATAAAACAGGTTGAACAGAAATAATCTTTTTTTAGCAGTTATTTAGTCAGCCACACAAAAAGAGCGTATGAAACCGGCTGAACAATTACATATCAGTAAATGTGACAACAAAGCCTAATTAAGCTTTTAGCTTATAGGAATAGACTTCCTGAGACTAGCTAATTAAAACGTGGCTAGCGCTTAATGCAGAGTGAGCAAAGAGAAATAAAAACAGCACACATTGAACCTACATCACAAATCAAATCAAAACATAAATGCACGAGGAACTAATCAGTGAAAAGGACAATCGGAATTCAAGATTTTAGGCCCTTGATAAACTGGATGCTGAACTGCTTTGTAATCGTTCTACAAAAATGTGATCTATAGTGACAGGCAATTCGAGTTTCATACTGACGAACCTGCTGACTAGTTGTGGAGAGATTAGGAAAGCTAGTAGGCAAATTTGGTAGGCAAAAGATTATTGTGATACCAATACACAAACCGGGTAGGGTGGAAAAAGAATTAATGCCATAGACGTCAAGGAATTGAAGTTGGCTAAATAAAGGGGCGGGATTAGCTAGTTAGTCAGCTTTTTTTAGCAGCCACATTATGCGTTTCTGCAAAAGATAAATACAGTTCAAATTAGAGCAGTAGGTGGAAGACCAGGTAATGTTACAATCAGCGTTTGGTAAGCCGGGATATACTGGAGAAAAATACAGAAACAGCAACATTTTCGATGGTAGATAAAACCCAGCTTTAGCAATAATTCCTACAGGTTTAGAGATTAGTCTTCTTTGAAACAAAACTAATAAGAGGTTTCCAATAAAGGTGCTGATCAATAAGGACACCTAGGAATTTAGTCTCCACAACTTAGTATAATTTCCAAGACTAGAGGAATATTAAATTAACTTTCCCTGGATGAAAAATCACTGATCAAATTTGTTTTGTCAAGTTCAAAGATAGCTTATTCGCTTTAAGCCTAATTGAAAATATCGTGATCTTTTTAAAAATAGCAATCCATTTGCTGCTTTCTCGACCTTTTGCAAGTTCATTGTTAACAATACTGAGGAATTAGGTGATTGTGATCCCTATAAAACACAAAATACTTGTCTCATTAGCGAAGAGTAGAGATTGAGTCAGACTAGAGATATTGAGGTGGATCGCTAACATAAATAATAAAGAATTGACTTGTTTTATGGCCCCGATCAGGGTTTATAACAGCATAGATTTCGAAAAACTAAAACCAGATTTTATATAAAGCAAAACTGCAACAACAAAAATGCTTTCATTTTAACGTAAGGGTTGTTTTATAATTTCATGCTTACCACGCAAGTCGGAAATTGGAGTCTTTAATTTTTTTGTACTTCGGTGGAGTGATTTAGTCAATAGCCTATTGCAATTGCTAATGACATCAAGGAGTTGAAAAAGTCAGTATTAAATTGGTACATATTTAACTGATCTTATTTTAAAACTGTAAATTTTATTGTCATACTTTGTTAGAAAATTTTCGGGGAACAGCCAATGAAGTATCTTTATGTTTATATGTTATGTTTTTGTGGAAAACATATTCTGCGGTTTTGCAGATCGTAAAAATTGCATAAATTTTAAACCCGCCTAAAAGTTTTTCAGGTCGAGGCTAGTGGGTAAATAATGTTTACGCGGGCTCAAACAGTGAATTCCCGCGAGATTTGCACGCGATTCTAGTGAAATTGACAAGACTCGTAGTTTGCAAAATCAATTTCTGTTAAGTTCTCTAGTATCGAACTCATTAGTTTACTTTCAAGCCGTAATTAATCTCTCGGTCTTTTATTATCCGTTCAATTAGCGCTGCAATACACAGGGGAAATTATGGAGTTCATATCGCCATTGTTGAAATGCTTGGCAAAGAATAAAATTCAAGAGAATAAAAATTAACAGGTAAGTCTCTAAGACAATGGGAATATTGTTCGTATATCCTTTTCATACTTCATTTGCACAAGGCTAAAGAACGTTTAGTAAGGTTAAACAAAGGTTACAATTGAGCCTTATGTTAAATCGTTTCACTGGTGGCTCAGCGTACGCGTTTGAGCTGAGTTATTCCAGCGTGGCTTGTCGTTGCAATCCTAAAACAGCTTTCTCCGCAAAGCTTAGGATCGCATCTGTCATCGATATTTTGCTGATGTTTGTGAAAAACCACAAAGTTCGTCATTGTGCTCTCGTCTGAACTCCTTGTCTACCTTATTTAGGATCGAGTTGTAAAATAGTGTGATGGAATTGCCTCGAGGCTATGTGCAACGCGATAGCATGCTTGAAAGCATTTCTCGTTTAGCTACAGGAAAACAGGAGCTTTGTACGAGTAATGCGTCATTGGAAGACACAGCTGCTAAAAACACGTTATACTCTTCTTGCAATCAACAGTTCAACCAACCACACAAAGTCCTGTACACAGGAAAACCAGAAAGCGGATCTTTGGATCAGGTTTCAAAGGTCAAGTCCCAGGTTACCTGTCACAGTAACGTAAAACCAAGCCTTCCATCTGCATGTACTGGGAGCCAGCAAATGTCAAGTTTTGAACGTGCTTGCTATGAGGACTTCCAGACATATATCCCCGAAATTACATCTGAAACACAATTTACAGTTCCTGGCAAACTTTGTGAAGAGAATCCAGATTGTGGCAGTGTTTCATCCACCTGTTCAGTCGTCAATCAGGACTGTGTATTGACACATTATCCATCAAGCAGCTACAATATTCCACCCAGTGCAAGGCATTACTATGAAGTGGTAGAACCTTTTCCTTTCAAAGATTCCAAGGACAGTGCATCCAGCACTCTTGGAAATTGCCAGTACAATGATGCTGGACACAATTTGTGCATGTCCCAAGAAAGGCATCCAGATTTGCATTTTTCCAATAATGCATATTCTAGGTCACTAAAAAACACACCGCAACCTCCACTGAATAAGGTTGCAAATCATTATGGACAACAACTGTGTCCAACTGTGAGTATCCGAGTAGATATTTCTTGTCCTGTGTCTCCTTGTGGTTGCAACAAAATCTCTTGTCAAGATGCCTGTTCAAAATCCTCCATACAGCACAGGTATGGAAATATTCCCAGATATTCAAGTCCAGGGAATCAGCAGAGTAACAGTGTTGTGAGGCCCAGCTTGTCCAACTTCCACCAAGGTCTTCCTGGAGGTTTCAATGCCAAGGCAAACCCTTTTGGCGGCAGATACAATCAAGCCTCATCTTACACCAACAGTTACAATGCAGATTATTCAAAGAGCCAGTTTAAATTGGGTGACTATGGGGACACAGATATCAAGCCATACCCTCCAAGATATGAGGATGTTGTAAACAACAATGGCTTCCCGTTAAGAGGAAGCTTAAACAATTATGCATTTTACACTAATGTAGCTGCTCAGAATGGAAAATGCATAGCAAGTGATCAGAGATTTTGTCAATCTGTTGGTTCTAGTACTGGTGATAAGAAATTTCCAATTACCAATGCAAGGACAGAAACGGTCAATCCAAGTGCAATTAAATATCAGGATAAAATGCAGTGGGAAAAGAACATATCCGCGAACTTTTCTACAAATGAAAATTCCTTCGTTAGTGCAAAAAATGGCATTTCTCCTTTGGATGGAAATCAAACTGTTACCAAAGGTTTACACTTCCACAACAGTGTGACAAATCCATACCAAGAAATTGTAGAATTGAGGCCTGTTGATCCAGGGAAGATTTTTGGACAGTATAAATATCAAACCAGTGGAAAGATGCTAGTAGGTGAGAAGTGCACTCGTCCAGAACAACGGAACAAGACATATTTACAAAGTTCACCTGTGTGCGGAGATAGATCACCTGTGCTAGCTGAAAATCCCACAGGCATGAGTAATATCAGTGGATTAAGTAAATCATTGTTGATGGAGCCATCATCTCCAATAGCTAATCTTTCCAATTTAGTGGCAAAGATTCACCCAGACCATGGAAACATTATGACGGGGCGAAAGAATGTAAAAGTGGAAGGTAAATCAAAAGTGAATTTTGTTGGACAAAGTGAGAGGTCTCGCCTGTTTTCCTTTTATACTATAAATAAAGGAAATGTGTTCATACAGGGTAAAATTGTACTGAGCCAAGGGGTCAGAGGCGGGTGACATGTTTGTGACACATGCATGATGAAAGAATAAAGGAGGAAGCATGAAATTTTTTTGGGCTTCTGTCTTTTTTACTTCATTTTTTATGCAAGGAAAAATTAGAAAATTTTGGGGTTTTGGCATTCTGTGCCATTTGACTTCTTATGGGTTTATTTTTAGCTTAATGGGACTTTTTTCCATCTCAAAATTTGGCCTCATAAGTAATATACCTGACTACATACCCTTCCCTGAGTACCCCTCCCTGGTGTACTTGGGGAGGACATTTTTTTCTAGCCAAATGATGAGAAAGACTCCCTTGAAAAACAAAAATGTCAAAATTATTAGTTTTCAAATGAGGTAGCTTTAACTAAGCAAGTATGCTTTTGTTTATCTCTGTCTGTAGGTCAAGGAAATGATTTGCACATCAAGAGAAGATCTCACTGTGTGTGCCCCAATTGTCTGAGTGGTCTCAACAGTGGAACTGGAAATGTACAACAAAGATCACACAGCTGTCACTATCCTGGTTGTGGCAAGGTACATTACACCATCAAATTACTACAAACACCCATGTATAAACCACACCTATTTTCACACCAACCTGTGCCATTTGCAATGTCTTACATGGTTGGTCGAGAGGGCAAAAGAACAAACGACAGAACAATGTTCCCAACCCTAAAAAAAAATGCAGCTGCAGGTTATCAGGGTCCAGTGAAAATAGAGCTTTTGAAGGGTGCAGGTCTACTGTACAAAATTTGGTTTCAAAATCAATTAAAAGCATAATTTGTGGTTTCTCATGGGTTCCTTGCCACCTTTATAATTACATTTATAATTTCATTTATAGTGGCAAACAAAAAAAACCAACTTAAACTTGAAACTTGAAGGTACCATCTGTAACTCAGATATTCGTCAAAATGACGTAATTAATATTGCTCTGGAAATTTGCAATAACTGCAGTGCCAGTGTTTGGAAAAAGAATCCCTGCTCTCAAATAAGCCCCACATCAAAAGTCAATATTTTTGTTAAAATTAGTGCTGTGGCCTCTTGTTGAGTGAATGCAATTTTTATTATTAACAAGGAAAACTTAAAATTACACTTTATTCTGTACGAGGAGATAATGTTGCTCACATGTAAAATAGTTTAATTTTACTGTGGTATCTTTTTATTTGTCACAGGTTTATGGAAAAACCTCTCATTTAAAGGCCCATTTACGTTGGCACAAGGGAGAAAGGCCATTTGTGTGTAACTGGGTAAGTCTGTTAACTCTGTAAGCTTCAAATAAAGGGAAATGGCTTTTTTCCCCAAAATCTAATCTATACCATACAAATTTCTTGTTTATGCATTATGGTTGGATATTTTCTTGTTATGAGTATAAAAGAGAAACCATGTAGACCATTAGACTGCTGCTTAGCTTTGACCTAGCTTAGCAAGTGGCGCCCCAGAGCTTAGTGTCCATCTTTAGGGGTATCCACTTTATACTTTAGGAGGTATCCATAAACAGTTAACAGACAGCAATTTTTATTAATCAATGTCTTGTCTCCACAGAATACTGGGCTACGTCAATGTGGAAAGAGCTTTACTCGGTCGGATGAACTCCAGCGTCACTTAAGAATACACACAAAGGAAAAGGCCTACTTGTGTAATGTCTGCAGCAAGGCATTTGGTCGCAGCGATCATCTGAGCAAGCACCTTAAAACTCACGACAACGAGAGAAAGAAGGTCAATCAGCTGAAGGACAGTGAGGATGATTGCCATGACAATGGTACAAAACCACTTGACATGAATGTCGATGATGATGATGATGACGATGATGTGTTTGAAGATGAAATTGAAAATTAATGTGGAATTTTTAAGTTTGTTTGTTTGTGAAATGCATCCACAAGTTAACTGGGAGATGGTTACACCTGTACAATGCAATATTGATTTACTAGAATGTTACAGTCAATTTCAAAGACTGTAGGTACTAGGGTTAATTTAACTTGTTTGAATGAGTGTAAGAGAAAGTGGAACTTCCCTTGGGCTGATAGCTACAAAATGGAAATTTGAGTCACTGGGAGCAAGAAAAATATTTGGCCCTGGCAAGATTTCAACCACTGGACTCTAGATTAGATTGATATAGTACTAAGGAATACTAGAATTTCCACCACTTTACACAAGTGCTGTTTGTTGCGCTTCCATTTATAGAATGAGCAAAGCAAACAGAAATAATATGGAGGCAGGGGTGGGGATGTCAAATGAATATAAAAGTCGCAAGCATAACATCTGTTAGACAGTTACGGCTGAATATGTGTGATGTGATCCTAGAAGTTACAGGTGATCACAAAAATATATGGAGCAGGGACAAGAATGTGCATTTTTGATATTGGGGTGTACAGGGTCAAGGACAACACAGTACTTGCCAACTGTGTTGGAAAGAAGGATGGGGACATGGGATGTGGGGGAACACGAGATTGGAGATGTGGGATGTGACACTGCATGAATTTTAAATTAGTTTGTATTTCCAATGTTCAGATTATCTTTAGTGTCCCCGAGTTTGGTGACCCCACACCTCCAATTTCACATTCCAACTTCCCTGGTGTCGCGTCTCCATGCCCAAGTCTTCATCCATTTTGTGGACATGGCCAAACTGTCAGTCCCAGTCCATATCAGTGTAACAATATTTGACGTGTGCTGATATGGAGAGAAAATTCTGAACAACTGAAAAAGAAGGGTTTGAATTTTGATTGTTATTTTTGAAAGAATATTTGTGCGAGACTGGGTTTGTTAAAAGCAGGCCTGTGGCCCTGCAACCCTCAGCCCTCAGCTCACACCACGGCCCTGTGGTCTACTTCTTGGCTTGTGGCTCATGGGTTAGCATTAGGATCACAAAACATGAGCCACAGCAGTGAGCCATAGGCCAAGAAGTGGACTGTAGGCCAATGGGGCTGCAGACTGTGGTCTGGGCCGAGTGCTTATGGGGCACGGGCTGAGAAGAGGGCCATGGACCTGCTGGAGATTCAAATGTAAGATAGCATTTTTTTAAACTTTGCAACTTAGTTAGAAACTTTTCTGTTGGCGCAAATGAATGAAATAGGTGAAATACAATGTGAAAAACCTAATTTTCAGAGTGTAAAAGTAGGTAAACATTTTCTTAACCTATATACGTGTATTATTTATGAGATTAATAATTTTATTGTTGAATATTTATGTTTTGTATTTAATGCTTTTCTAAACTATTTGTGAGGATATTACATTGACTGGCTATGGGCAAGTATTTATAAAACTTTTGATGAGACAAGTGAATTGTTCTTGACTTGTTTTACATGTTGTAATATTTTTGTACATAATTTTGTTTATCATTACTTGTGCTGTGAGGCCACAAGTTTAGAAATGGACAGTGTTCGAATTATTATTTTTTCATTGCAAATTTCCACACGTGTAACAAGTTCTGAGTATTTGTAAATAGTCTTTGTATTAGGTACATGGTGCAAGTAAAGGCTAACTCTGGGCTCTTGTTCTCAATAATGTTGCATCTTATAACAATTATTGTGTTATTGTGTAGTTTCAGAAATAACCATACCTCCCCCCCCCCCCCCCCACAGAAATGATTGTTTTCTAAGACCTTCCCCCTTACCACTCTGAAAATTTGTGTGAAAGATCCAAATGCATTTGGTGACCATTTCTTTTGTTCCAAAACCTGTACATTTGATCAAGTGGAGATACAATTTGTAATGAGAAATTAAATCCTGGGCTCAGTTGTTCAACTGCCTGATTAATCCTGGGTTAACATGAACTTTCATTAGAGTATATTTACTTAACCATAAGGATTCGTCTAAAAGATTTTTGTCCCTAACTTTTACCTTAGACTTTTCTTTACCATTAGCTTAAAATAAAACCTTTAAAATATTTTTTAATGAGTGAGACGAAAACCTTGTTTAACTTTATCGTGGATATTTAGTGTTAATTGGCTTTCAAGCAACCCGGCCCTGGTCACTATATTTGGGTTAAATCTTTGGCAGTTAATTTCAAATTTTGTTCAAAATCAATGATTTGCAATAAGCCTCCACTGCCCCTTCTTGAGATCTTACCTTACCTTCATGCTTCATTTTTTATGTGTTCTGTTATCATAGCTTATTAGGTCATTTGAGAGCGATTCCACCAACTCTTAACAAGCTGTAGTTTCACTGTTGTACCAAAACCAAAACTTGTTTGAATTACTTTATTTTTTTAGATTGATTTGTTAGTTGATGAGAGCTCGGTTTTTTACTGGTTTATTTTCACTATGTCAATAAATTGTTTACTACATGGTTATGTATGTATGTAAACATATCTCTTTTTTTGCTACTTTTTATCATGTAAATTGACCTGAAACCCCATTGGGAGTGTCCAATAAGGTATTTATTTATTTACTCTGACATGGCATATTTAGCAAGAAAATTGTGAACTACACAGGCAAGGTACCTGTATGGCATTTTATTGTGGTGGTGGTTTGAGCCCCCACCTGCCTGGAAGTGCCAATTTTGCTTCACATTTTCCTTTAAAAAAAAGATAAAATAATAATAATAATAATAATAATAATAATAATAATAATAATAATAATAATAATAATAATAATAATTAAAATATCTTTATCAAAATATTCCACTCAAATTGCTATTTACACGTTAAAAGTATATAAAAAAAAAAAAAATAAAATAATAATAAATTATTGGCTTTTAAGATACCACGCTCCCTCCCTGGAAGTGCCGATTTTGCTTTACATTTTCCTTAAAAAAAAAAGAGAAAATTAAAAAAAATAAATAATAAATTATTGGCCTTTAAGATACCACGCTCCCTCTGATTTCAGTGACCTTCCATATATAAAGATGGCTTGGAAAGGGGAGTAATTTTTCTGGAGCTGTGTATTGTCATTGTCGCACGATTATCAAAAAGGTTACATCTTGCACCACATTGAGCCTTGGCTAATTATCAATATTAATATAAATAATAATTATTTAGTAATAAATATTTATGAGAAAATGACACCTTGATTTATTATTGCCTGGCATCATATTTTAATGTTTCAAGTCTCAAAATACAAGTAATATTTATTGCTATTTTACATGCAGAAAGGTTTCACAATGTTCACGATTGGCAGATAAAAGTTGCCAAAAGAGAAGAGTACACAATAATTCAAAAAATTATATCAATAAATAAGGATAACAGGAGTGAATGCTGTCTCATGTTTAATCGTGCCAAATACAAAAATTATCAGATTTGACTGTTTTTCTGTCAATAATTTTATAATAAGTTACGGGACGGCATTAATTCAGTTATTACTTAATTATGAGGAAGCAGGTTTTCTCAAGTACAGTTGACTCCCGATAACTTGAACCTTCAAGCGAAATTGATAAAGGTTTGAATAATCGGAACTTCGAGTTATCGAGGGTAAAATTATTTAGAAAATGACCTGAAAGGAAAGGAAAATTGGTTTGAGTTAGCGAGAGTTCAAGTTATCGGGAGTCGACTGTAGATCTTCCTAGCTGGGAGCAATCTATATTTATAACAAATATTTTATTAAGAAAATATTTACTACCTTAAAAATTGTGGCAAATAATTGGAAACAAACCAACCAACAACTTGCAAAATTAAATGCCCGAGACGTCTATTGAAAACTAATACTGGGTAGTATTTAGTTGAGATGGGTCATTAATTTATCAAATGTTTTATTTGGAATTATTGAAAAGGTAATAACATTACTGTAACAGACTGCAAAGTATAAAATTTCATGTGCCACACTGTGCAATATTAATAAAGAAAACTTGTCTGCAGGCTTTCATCTCCCTTTCTTTTCACAAAAAAAGAAAGCAAAAAACCTGATGACAGGTCAAGTTTTGATAATATTTCAAACTCAGTGAGCCTTTCAATAAGCGACAGTGATCAGCCTTCAATTTCTCCTTCTATTAAATCAGTTTGCTCTTGTATACAGCTCATGAGAATTAAGAAAATGGTCACTGGAGATAAGTTCAAACAACTTCTCTCAACTAGTCAATAGCACATGCAAGTGGACCTGCAAGCAGAGTTTGGGTGTTGACATTTTAAACTAAATGGGTTCACTCAAGTTCTAAGTTAACCAAACAGTCTTGTTTGCCCTTAGTTTCTAGATTCCTACAGCAATACAAACTGTTTTATATATTTGGTATCAATAGGAACTCAGACACTGCTCAGCCTCTGAATATACAGTAGACCTGTACCCTTCAAAAGCTCTATTTTCACTGGACCCTTGTAACCTGCTGCTGCATTATTTTTTAGTTGGGAACATTGTTCTGTTGTTCGTTCTTTTGTCCTCTCAATCAACCCTGTAAGACGTTGCAAATGCTTCAGGTTACCCCTGGATATTTAACAATATCATTCCACGAGTGCATGTTGGATATGAGATAATAGATAGCCAACAAGGCACTGGCTATAATCATTTCATATCCAACAAGCATGAGTGGAATAATTGTTTTATTGAAAACAATCAAGAAATATCACTTGATCTTGCTGATTTTGCTTTGTAAGAACAACCAGGAGAAAATTTAATGGTCGCTATTTCTCGGGCATGGTATAATGGCTTATGTACCATGGCCGCTAAGCCAATCAAATCCCTCGAATTGCATCATACAATGATCCAGTTTTTAAAAAAGGGTTATATATTACAGTAAAACCTAGATAATGCAGATATTGAGTTCAAATATGGACATTCCTGTGATCCAAAGTGAACCAAGACATCTCATTTATTACATAGAAATTAAGTCTGCCCTTTTGGACGTTGACTGGACATCTGAGCCTTGGCTGACAGACAACGTATTTAGACTGAAGTCTACAAAGCTACACAACACTCCTGACCTAAAATGGACCCTTAATGAAAGTCACCGGTGTTCTCAATTTATATTTTTCAAGGCTGGTTTACAGGTTATGATTTCTCAGATGACGGTACTGGAGCACGAATTGTATGTGCATTTTGACACTCAATTTACAGCCAAACTGTGAAATAACATTGGTCTGTTTCAGAAAATCTGTTGCACTGACAGCAACAGATTTTTTTCAAGTCGAGCCAAAAACTGCTACATCAATCAAAACTCAAACTCAAAATCTATTGTGTAAATACATGCACAATTTGTGCACTTATTATATCAGGCAGACCTTCCTTCAATTAAAACTCATGACTTGGTAGTGCTAAAAAATGACCACCATTCATGATAATCTCACTGGTACCTTTTAGGCTAGGTTAATATCATGTACAACTTAATTGTGTTACCCCTTAGGAGTGAAAATAATAAATTTAAACCAAACCCACAAGGCAAGGTTCTGTAATTTTTTAACAGTTCATTTAAGAATAGAAGGGCTTGTTCAAAAGTTATGCCAAATGGAAACTATACTGAGGCATGAAATCCAAATAATTATGTTCCAAATTAGCTCTAGTCTGATAAACAGACTTATAAACTTTACATTAGAAACATAACTTTCCTTGCTTATTTATTTATTGAAGAATTAGCCTGCAACTTCTTTTTTTCCCCATGTCTGCTAATTAAATTAGTGGAAGCAACAATAAAGTCAGGCTAATTCTTGCCAAAAAATAAACACAGAGCTATGATTTGTCCATGATTATTACTCTGTAAACCAAACTACAACTTATTTGGAACAGTTTACAATTTACAGACAAATATCTTTTCATCCAAGTCCTTGAATTTTATTAACTTTAGAAGAGTACTCCGGTACATGTAACTTTTACAGAGCACCACCCCCCCCCCCCCCCTGGGGTTGTTGTGGGAGGGGGCTTGGGGGTGGCTTGTGGTCTTGCCACACATAAAAAGTACATTTTTTAAGCTTCCGTAAGCGGGCACTGGAACATTCAGTATACCATTTCTTTTAAGAGTAAACAAATTACATTAAAACAAAGCGTTAAATGATTATCAATACTAAATTATATATAATATTATTTCTTTGATTCACAAATAATTTAACTGACACTATTCTTGTGCTGATTATTTTCCTTTTTCTTCACGCATTTTCGGCAAATGCGCAGCATTTCACCAGATTGCTGCTGAAACAGAGGCTTGATGTGATTAGGTGCATTTCCTCGCATTAAACATCTATAGGATTTGACAACCTTCTCATTGCATCCTGGACACTTGATTGGCACCTGATTTCTTCTCGTCATACAATGACCTTTTTCTATGATCAAAACACAATGCATGAGTCACAACAATAACAATAATAATGATGATCATAATAATAATAATAATAATAATAATAATAATAATAATAATAATAATAATATTATTATTATTATTATAAAGGAAAAATACAGGGAGATGTAAAGAATCAACCATAAGAGGACACAGAAAAATGACCCTCGCTCGCCAACGAGTCCTCAGTAGCTCAGAGGTTAGAGCATCCGATCTAGAACACGGAGGGTCGTGGGTTCGAATCCCACCTGGAGAGTCCTCAGTAGCTCAGAGGTTAGATTATGTATATTTGTATTGTATGTATGGCAATGTAATGGATTGTATTGTCAATAAATAAATAAAAAAAAAAAGCTCAGAGGTTAGAGCATCTGATCTAGAACATGGAGGGTGGTGGGTTTGAATCCCATCTGGAGCTCAGATTTTTTCTGTGTCCTCTTATGGTTGATTCTTTACATCTCCCTGTATTTTTCCTTAACAATAATAATAATAATAATTATAATAATAATGGTTACAAATTATTATTAAAATTTAAAAATGGATTAATTAAGAAGTTAATTAATTGAAATAATAACAATTTATTGCCTCTTGCCAAAACTAAGCGAAATACAAATTAAGGTGCATGTTAATTAAAATAGGCTTGAGAAAAAGGACATGTCTTCAGCCTGGACTTAAGTCTGTTTACCGTAGCACAATGTTTTTTTCTTAATATCATTAGGCAGTGAATTCCAAAGTACAGAAGCAGCCACTGGGAAAGAGCGTTCATCATACCTTCCTCCTCAGGTGATTCCGCCGTGTCAGTGCCTTCCTCTTTTGCTTTAACAGAACAAACATTCTGAGCAGATGATGACGATTCACCAGATTTCCTGGACATTTTCTCCAACAAGGCAACAACAGCACGTCTCTTCCCAGCAGTCGCGCCAGCTGCAGTGTTATTCTCCCCCTTTTTCTTCACTTCGGTTTCAGAAAAGGATGCCAGTCTTTTGCGTGTCATAACTGTCGGAATTATCTGTTTATAATCCTCACGTTTTTTGTCGGGAGTTCCTGAACTCCTCCCTCTCCTTGGAGACGAAACTTCAACAGGTTTAACCTCTCTTGCTCTCACAGGAGATTTTGAAGCAGACCTTCTTTCCCTTGTGCTTACACTATCAGTGACATTTTTAGACTCAGTAACTGCATCCTCTTTGTCTTCCTTTTCCCCTTTGGACACCTCTGTGTCTTCAGATTCTGTTTTATCATCTTCTGATTCCTTCAGTGATACCATTTCACTGTCATCTGCTTTGATGTCTGTAACTGTTTCTTCAGGACTAGCTTCACTTGTGGTTTTCCCTTTCAACATTTCCTCACTATCTGCCTTTTTTGTTTCACTATCATGGTCTTTTGATGTTGTTAATTCCATTCCATCAGTCACATTTTCACACTTCAATGAAACATTTTCAATGTCACTACTCTTAGTAACAGACTGGTTTGCAACTTCCTCATTTAAATTAATGGAAGCTGATTTGTTCTCTTTCACAGCACCCTCAACAGTCGCTGCCGAATCTTCTGATTTGGATTTAACCCTATTAATACCAATCATAGACTTCACTGACTGGGTACCAGAGTCCACCTTGTCTGAGTTCAGCTTGACCAATGCAGCAGTCTCCTTTTCAGCTGTGCTGTTCTTACATTTGTCTGCCCCACCCGTATTATTGTCATTTTTCTGCACTTTGCTCAATACCTTGACAACTGTGTTCACACCCTTCAGAGTATTTGCTTTTCCAACATCAGGCTTTGTTCCCTCTTTAGGAAGAACAGTGTATTTCAATGTACCTTGCACAGGTTTTGTGTTTGTTACTTTGATCACCATTCCTTTTGACAGTGGTAATTTCTTCATTTGTTCAGCCACCGAAAACTGCTTTTTAGTTGGAGGCACCCTGGAAATGTCTTCTCTACTGCTGCTCTTACGCTTCTTGCCATCCTTTGTTGGCGACTTGACAACGCTCTTCTCAACACCTTTCTTTTCACTTGCCTTTATCACACTTCCTTTTACAGTTGACTTGCTATTTTTGATCAGCTTTGCACTTTTAATCTTTGCTAGTTTGCCCTTTATGTCTTTTGTTTTCCCCTTCCCTGTTCCTGCAGCCCCCTCTTCCTCTTTGGGTTTCTTGTAAGGCATGCACCTGCGGCAAACTTTGACAATCTTAACTCCAGGAGTAAAGAGATGCTTGATCTTCTCTGGAGCATTCTCTTTCTTGTAACAGCTGTAGGATTTCGTGACAAGATTGTCACACAGGAAGCACACAATGCCACATGTTCGCTCTGAAGTGCTCTGTCCATCTGTTGATTCTAAAATTGAGACAGAGGAAAAACGAAACGTCAGAACAGTCTACATTGTATATAGAACCCTTTCACTTGGCATAAGAGTGGTACAACAAGTGGCAGATCCACACCTTCAGGCAAAGGGGGGGCTCTTGCATGCATGACTTCATTCTCTTTGTGAGACCACAAATCTTGGTGCCCCAAACCTACGGGACTTGGTTTTGGGCCCCTCCCCTAGATAACAACCACAGTAAGTGGTACAAGACAAATGCCCCTATACTATCAGAAAAAAAGATGCAAAAAGCAAGACCATAAGTTAGTTGCCATGGAAAGCTGTTTCATCCTTATTAGGCCTTACAAGTGAGAGAAACTTGAGCCTATCCATTTGCTATACTGTGTAAACAAAGCTTAATGTGCCCCTAACAGCTGTCCATGGTTGTTAACTTACAGGCTTACTTTTACACCTTTTTTCATTTTTGGAAGGTAAGTAAAGTTGCACTAAGAGCCAAAGTGGTCCACACATCCAGAGCTTACCGTAACCCAGTTTCTTATTACTACTATCCCTGGATAGGATGCTAGTCCATCACAGGATACCCAGCATGAAGTGACCAGGAACATTACTACTAAAACTATAAATGGTAAGAGGGAGTAGTATTACTACTCCCAGTATTACTACTGGGAGTATTACTACTCCCCCTGGATAAGATGCTAGTCCATCACAGGATACCCAGAATGAAGTGACTGGGAGTATTACTACTCCTCTTGGAGAAGATGCTAGTCCATCACAGGGTTACCCGCTGGACTCTCAAAAGTTCCACAATCAAGATGGTAACCGGAAAGAGTCCATTCTTCTCCATCTCTACATGAAAACTTGAAAAAAGTCCCTGTCAGAATCTTTCTTTGCATCCGGAAAGTCCACCAGAAAATTTCTACCCCCCACTCCGCTCCCCCCCCCCCCCCCCCCACCAAAAAAAAAAAAAAAAAAAAATTGGCAATTGCTATTTTCAAACTCAGTAGGACTCGCTCTTCCCTGTTACTAACAGACCTAAGTGTCTCCCTGGTGGGAGGGGGAGTGGAGCTCAAACAGAAGAGCAGAAAGGCACAGAATCCCATGGAAACGCTTGCTATGCAGGCTAATTTTTCAATAGCAGTGGATATCTAGTTTGAAATATTACAAAGTAATTGTTTTAATACACACCTGTTTTCTTCTGTGGCTGTTGTTTTGTCAATGTGTTTGTTGGTTTGGCCACCTTGGAGACAGGTGACTTTATCTTACTGACAGTTTGATTCCTGGCAACTGGTGACACCTTGCCCTTGGGGGGTGGTAGAGCGTATGCATGGTCCAAGAACGTCAGCTTATTGTTTATATTATTAATCTCTGAACTCGTTGTGTTGTTCACAGCTGAAGGCAAGGAACTACTTTGATCCACAAGTTTCTTAAGATTTTCAGTGACGTCTATAGCAGGTCCATCTATGCTCTGTTCACCAACTTTAGCAGCTGTAACAGTCTCATGAACCTTCAAGGTACCAACTTCTCCATAGATTGTAAAACAATTTGACGTTGAGGTGAATTTTCCACTTTGCTGTTTCACCACAGTCACAATGCCAACATTCTTTAATTGGGCAGATGTTGGCAAAACTCTTTCTTGTTTAGCATTCCCTTTTTCTGCCGCTAAATGTTTGGGCATTGTATCCTGGTTCTTAGCTGTGTCGCCATTCAACAAGAACCTCTCATCATCAACCTCCATTTCATCTTCATCAGCCATTGTTTCGTCACACAGCAAGTCTTCATAAGGCCTCTTCAAATTTTTCCTCAGATCTCGTGCGACGTAATCAATACCTTTGGTTGCACGGTTGTATGTTACACCAAGGGGAGTGCGCACGTGGATCATCTGGCTCGTCTTGGATCGCAGCAGAACAAGGGCCAGGTTTTCTCGGCAGCGCTCTCGGGAGCTGAAGCATCGTTTGCACACCCTAATGCGGTCATTGTCTGGGGTGACAAAGCTCTTTAGGTGTGGAGGTGCACTGGTTCGGTTGACAAAACGGTATGATTTGTACACTCTCAGTCCACAAACCGCACACCTTTGAGGCTGCTTTGGAACACCAGGATCTGAAAAAAGACAAAACAAATACAACTTGTATTAAGTTTTAATCTTCTCACTTTAATTCTCAAAAAATACTCCCTCAGGCTGAGGACTTTGAAATTCTCATTAAAACTGTGTCAAGGGTATTCATCACTGATAACAATACTTCAAGGGGTTTTATTACAAGGTTGGACCCGGGTTACCGCACTATTTACTCTGAACATGGTACCTGCCTTTAGAGACATTTATAGGCTGTTTACACGGAAGGCAAAAAATTGTACAGGCCTGTTAAAAGGTGGTATGGTACCTATAATGTCTGGGGTCCAGGGGTATTTCTTTACAAAAGTTATGGGTACTGAATGCAAAAATTTGTTGAAGAAACCAAGAGATCAAGATTCTGTAACCAGGAGTAAATCACTGTAAACAGCTCCAAAAGTGTTCTAGGTAACTCTAAAAGCCTTCAGTAGCAACAACCTTTGGTGATAATTTCCTTTATTCTTATGATGTACTTGTTTAAAACAACTACAGTCAACTCTTGCGTTGCGGACATCCCGCTATTATGGACAAAATCTAGATCCCAGGTGAAAGCTGTACGGGTTTGACTGAAACTGACTCCTGCTATATTGTGCAGTTCCAGAAAATATCCATACTCCCCCCACGGAAGGTTTTTTGTGTTGCACCCTCCCTCCCCCCAGGAAATTCCAGTTTAGCTTCATATATTGCTTCTAAAATTTTGACTTTTAAGACCCCCCTCCCCCTAGGAATTTCCAATGACCTTCCTTGGGGTGGGTATGGATTTTTTCTGGAACTGCACATTACAGAATTACAGACACTTTTGTGGTACAAACATAATAATTTTATCGTTTTGTCTCTCGATAAAGCGGACACCATGAATTTTGCATGTAACATAAATATTGCAGTCTGATGTTCATCATTTGTCAAAACACACTTCAAAAGATTTCTGGAATGTTTATTTTCGTACCAATCTCTTTAGTGGCTGTACAACAGACTCTGTGTTAGCTTTTGCCTTTTCCTTCCAGACTCTTTAGGAGAGACCAAGCCCTCACCTCCATTCCCAATGACTGCTTAGCAGATTCGCTACTGTTGATAAGCTTGTCAAGTTTTACAAGATATTTGGGACGCCATGTAACTCATACATCACTGGAATCTCAAGCCCCAGGCCACCACCTCTGTTGATCCCAAACCCCGCTATTACGGACACTAAATGACTTTTCGAGGGTGTCCGCTATAACGAGAGTTGACTGTACTGATATTTTAAGGAGAGATGGGATGCTGATCAATGTTAAGGCTTAAAGGGTTAAAAGAGGGGAACCTATTGTATTTACCTTTCTTGATTTCCTCATTGCTATCATCTATGGTTGATCCCTTCTCATTAGCCATGTCTTCCTCACTGGCGCCACTTTCTTCACTAATGGAAGGCGATGCAGGACCTGATGATGGTGTGGGTGGCAGTAAATACGACCTGAAAGAGTTAATACCACAATCATTTCACAATCAATAAAACAAAATCAAAAGATAGCAACCAAATGCACACACATTGAATGTATCATAACTGGAAATCAAACTTGGCTAAATTTAACATGATTTGACACCTGTCTTGTGACCTCCTGGTAAAACTAACTTCCTATGCAGAGACTATTTTTTATCCCTCACAAATTTCTGCTTAAATCAGCAGCAATTGCATAGAGTAAACATCCACATTTAAGAACCTACTTGTTTCAAGGTCAGTCTGAATAAATCTTCATATATTCATTGTAAGGTTCTTATAAAACAGGTGTCTAAAAGGACGAATTTCAGCCTGAAGGTTGTTTAAATCCGCTTGTTCTTATATGCGGGTGTTTGCTGTATTGTTACCAATCATAATCCCACAATAAGGTAGGCAGTAAGGTTGTAAGCAAGTAAACCTACTTTGAAGGCTGGATTCTTTTTTACTTACCTTATAGAAACCCCAGGTCTGGGAGAGGGAAACAAAACATCTTCCTAGAAAACAAAATTGTGAAAGCAAAATAAGAAACAAAACAGAAAAGCTTCAAAAGCAATAAAGACTACCATAATAATTGTTTATTTAACAATGAACTGACTCCTTGTTGATTTTGAAGGCTCTTCTTGCAATGGTAACATGGGAAATTCTATTTCCTGTTAGTGACGAAGCCTAACTGCTTCGCAGTGTATTGAAGATGAAAAGCCTTTACGAAATCGCGCCCATTGAAACACGTCCCTCAATAAAAGTGGGGTACCATGATGCTTTGCGAGCATTACAAAGCGTGCCGCTAGTGGTGGTATCTTTGGTCTCGCAGCATGAATCCTCAAGAGTGTTAGTTTATTTGTTTGCACACGAAGGAGTTTACAAAAGGAAACGGTAGCAGCGCCCTTTGAAAGGAACCTATAAAAGTTCTAACATCGAATGTGGTTGATTTGGGATCACAGTATATTGCCGTAAAAAACGCTTCGTTGATTGAAAATTACATTTGCTTGATTCTGCCGTGCTGCTCGATTATGCAAATTACTTTCATTTCACTGGAGACAGTGATTATCTGTTTTCCTCCTTTTTTATCGCAATGATAGCATACATAATGCCCATTCTTATTGGGAACTGTCGTTTGTCATCGAATAACCTACAAAACATCGCTTCCTTGATAGTGCAGGGCAATTTTTTATTTATTTTAG
This sequence comes from Pavona decussata, assembly GCF_977016875.1. Lineage (NCBI taxonomy): Eukaryota > Metazoa > Cnidaria > Anthozoa > Scleractinia > Agariciidae > Pavona > Pavona decussata. The sequence continues at coordinate 432,133 of NW_028145446.1, read as the reverse complement.
TTTAGTCACGAAACTTCCACTGATAAACTTCACCTTTCGTTCTTTTGTGTTGCGTTATTTTTCTATTGTGTTTCAATGAATAGATGCGTTCTGCGAATTGTCACTTTAACAATACCATACACAAAAGACTGTTGTGATTGACGTCCAAAATGAAGCTCATTTGCATTTACGAGCGACGTGTTTCAATGGGCGCGATTTCGTAATGTCTTTGAAATTGTGCCAGACAAAATTAATGTCTATGCTGAGGGTGGTGAAATTATCACCAGTGATCAGTGGCAATTTTCAGATTTTGCTGTATGAAGGGGTACACTAGGTGATTGTTGAAAATTTTCACAAAACCATGAGCAAATTTAATTACTGAATTATTAAATCAATGTCTTAAGTCACTCTTCCTGGTCATCAAAACTATTCGTAAAAATGGCTATAGCAGTAGTAGGCATACAAGGAGATTTTCACCAGTTCCAACAATGGGTGTACAAAATAAGTTTTGCCTAGTGAGTCATAAGCAGAAATGAGGAACGTGTTTTGTTCTTTGCCATGGTCAGTTGATGTATGGGGCAGAGAATTACTGGTAAGCTTTTAACTTGGTGTAAAGCAGTCCCACACCAAAGCCCTCAGGCTCTTTGCCCACAGTTGGTTGCCCAGAGAGACTCAGCCCTGGATACTCATTTTTTTTCACCACAGAAATCCTGCAGTAAATAAGTGCAAGTGAAACACAGAGCCATTAACAAGGAAGGCAATCCAAAACATTTTAAGTCTCTCCAGGAGACTGACTGCTGGACAAAGAGCCTGAGGACAATAAACATACATAAGGCAATCAATCAACTTTGTTTAACTAGGGTGACACTAAACAGTCTGTAATGACCTACAGACCTGTAGCCCTTAGATTCCAGATTGGAATTTGGAAATGTTGGTTTTAGAGGAGAGGGGAAAACTGGAGTATTCGGAGAAAAAACTCTCACAGCAAGGACAAGAACCAACAAAAAACTCAATCCACATATGATGGCAAGTCTGGGAATTGAACCCAGCCCACATTGGTGAAAGGCAAGAGCCCTCACCACTGCATCATCCCTGCTCCCCTATGGGTACTGTTTCTGTGACTGTTTGACGATTGCGTGACTTTTTAAATAACTTTATAAGAGACCTGATTTCCGTTTGATCATACCAAATGCTGTCTAAATATGTAACTAATTAGTCTGCAATTTCAATAGGTCGGACATCGGATTAGATTTTAGTATTGCTGCTATTCGGAGCGTTTTCGGTTTACAAGTTTTGGTTTTGGACGTGATCTGTTTTTGTTAACATAGAATCCTGTCATGAAGTAAGTTTGTTTGATCTTTTCATTTGTTATTCTAAGCTTCGTAGTTTCATATATTCGGTTTAAAGCAAGGATCATTGCCAGCGTATGTTACGCAACTGCGTGTATTTTTACTTTCCTTTATAGTAACTAGTTTCGTCTTTAATCATCGTATGTATTTGCTAATTCAATTCCAGATCGAATATTAATCATTAAAGATTCTTATACGAATATGGATTCCGTGTTTTCTCGCTAACCTCTGGGATTTTCGACCCGATGGACCAGGTACCAGATTGGTTATTAAGAGTAACGACATAACCAACAATGAAAATTCTTTGCTCTAAGAAGGGGCACCACCGCTAAACAACATTTGTTTCTACAATGTAAAACAATGGAATACAATACAAAAAAAAAAAAACAAAAACAAAAACAAACACAAATACAACACAATAGCTTATTAATTCCTACAAAAAAGTGGATTTTTAGAATGGAATTTGGATTTTTTAAGGGACATCAGAGACCAGGGGCAGTTTTTACGCCAATTCTAACAAAATCAGAAACGCCTTGAGGTGAAGTAAACTCTGCTTTGCAAAGTACAAGCTCAGAAGGTAGGGAGGGGAAGGGAGGGGGTGAGTCACTGGACGGAATGTAATATATGATGACCAAATCTACTTTGTAATTTTTCACACGATGTGCAGTGAATGCCAACAGCCTTTCAAATGCATTCAAAGTAATATTGAAAAATAAGTCTAACAGTATAAAAATCGCTATTTTGAATAATTTGAAACCGATATGGCGAGAAATGTAGCTGGACATTTTTCCTTAAACGCTTTCATTAAGACTTTTAATTTTATTTTTCTCTTGGTATAGTTGGCAATAAAGCTAATACTTCAGCCTTCAGGCTTAACGGTTCAAAGATCGTAAGACATTGCATCACGACTTTACAGATTAAAGAAAAAAGAAAACAGACATAATTTCAAGTAGTTGCGTTTCAACGACCGCCCCCAAATAAACAGTCTTCTCTTGGCCTCCTGGGACGAAACTTTAAACTAAACTTGTCGCAACAAAATTCGCACCACCTCCCCCAAAACGTGTTGCGCAGACAAAGAATAATCTGAAGATGTTTAAATACGAGAATAGTCGCCTTAACTTCGAATTTGATTCTTTTTTCAGCACGAAGACTCCGTTCTATCTAAACAACGAATCGTGAAACCGTGCGATAATTAACGCAAAATTTTATGCGTTGTACTGAGTGCGTCCTCGATTTCGCCATGTACTGTGCTGGAACAATCGAAACTTTCGACAAAAAACCCCAAACTGGATCGTAGAAAAGAAATACGATCCATAAATTGCTTCCTACGCACAATAACGACAAAGCGCACAGCACTGAGGCGGAAATTCGCGACGCTCTCTCAACATATTTTAAAGTACAAGAGGCGCACGCAACCAAATTAACAGTACTTTTTCGCATTTATTTGCTTTGCGCCAATGCAAAAACCAGTTGGATTTGAAAAAGAAAATTCTCCGCCAGGGATAAATTATTATCTTCAACTCACCACTTATTCTTTTTCTTAGCACAGGCCGCGCGCGCTCGTTTCATTTTCTCGTGGCGGCTAAGCGCCATGTTCCTGAAAGAAATGGATTCTAGAATTTTACAGCTGATGTGCGTCGCAAGAGTTTTCGCTCAGGAATCCGCTTAGAAAGGCTGCGCACATTGAAAATAATGGATTTATTAATTAGGAAGCTCTAGACAGCTATCCACTTGCCCATTTTTGCTCGCACAGTAGTACAAAGACGATACGCATCTTTCAGAAGAACGGTAACAGCCGGCTTGACCAAACTTGTGCGGGCCTTAACAAGCTCTCGAAAGCACTTAGGACGGTGCGCAACAAGAAATCGTACGCTAAAAATGAAAGCACAAGCAATAAAGGCCTATTCTAGGCGACAACTATTATAATGTGGGATAAAATGGGTTGAAAATGCGGCCGAACTGTAAAATTTTAGTCGCAATCCAGGCCCAAGGCCAACGCGAAATGGACACGGTCGCAATCATTCTAAACATTTCGCAAAAGAAAATCTTACTTTTTTCGACGCAAAACGTTGCGTAAAAGTCTAACAGTTAAAAGCGAATCGATTTTGCCGTAATCTTTACGTGCGCAAATGATTTACAGCGAATATAGCAACAAGAAAGCGAAAAGCGCGTCGCGAACCGGCCAACTTTTCAAAGCTGCGAAATTCCGCTCGTTCTGTAGTTCGGTTTGCGCGGTGCGCCACACTCAAAAACTACCAAACCATACCTCTTTTTTCCGTGCGATGGCAGCATTTTTCTCTTCAGTCTTTTCGACGAGCCTGTCTACGATGTTCAGAAGGTTCGTTCTGGAAAACGCGAAAAAACACACAAATAATGTAAGCGTTAGAAAGCGACGTCACAAAACCGAAACACGGAAACTCTGGTGCGGAAACTCCGCAAAAGACGAACCGTTTCTTCTTCGCAGAATCGAGCGCCATTACACCGCTGTAATTCACTGCCTTCGTGCTCTCAAGCTTCTTCGTTTAGCGGACTACAGACGCGGAAGGGTGTTGGTGACAAGGGAACTGAGAAAGAATATCCAAACGCAAAACGAAATGAGATTTGCATAAAATTTACAAGTTAGCGCGCCCAGTGTTATCCCAAAGTTCAGAGCGATCGCCGTGAAATTATGGGATGTATGGTTCAAAGGAGAGCTATTTATAACTTTTACCAAATGAGGTAATCTGTCCTAAATTACATAGACACGCAGAAAAAATAGGCGAACTTACGTATTCCTAAACTGAAAATCATTCAGCGTTGTATTGTACAAACCAACAGGTTTTTCTCTTAGCTGGCGTTCACACTTTGTGTCCCAGCTCTGTGCTCGCACCAAAAATTAAGTTAGGTTCTCGGCACAAGATTCCGTGAGTTTAGTATCCAGGCAATTTATCCATAGGCTTCTGCTCTTTTTATTTATTTATCATTATTATTCTTTTCATTTTACCTACAAATGGTCTGATGATCAAAGGTGAACAGAATGCAGTTTCGCGCTAATGCTTGGGCACCGTGCGTAGGCATCAAGTGTATAACGCCGCCATAGAGCAAAGCGAGGAGAACAGACTGAGACCAAATTGTTTCAGCGTGGGCTTCTGAATTAATGACTGGCGAAACTGCGAAGAATCCCTCCTCATTTTTCCCTGTTGATTTACATAATTTCTATATTTGTGCTCCTGAATAAAATCTGTGAAAAAAAAAAAAAAAAAAGGACGAACGTGCGCAATCCGCAAAAGATCAAAACACTCGAATGCACGCGAAATTGCGCAAAATTCGACACACGGAAAAACACTTTTACCGGCTGTTGTGTGTTCTTCTCGTTCGATCTCTCCATCAACCGCTGGTAATTTGCGCTGGTTTCTAGCAAACGCGTACCTCGACGTACTTTAAGAAATGTTTAAATCTGGCCAGCTTTGACTAACTCTCGCTTCAGTTCGACTCTAAGTTCGGCCTGGAAATGCAGCTATCCTTCCGACTCGGAGGAAACTACACAGAATCGATAGCAACTCTCACAAGTTCCCATCGGTTGATTCCAGGCCAAAACAATTTGCATTTAATCGGTTTGCAATCCTTATCCACATAGCAGACGCAAATACTTTATCTACGAAAATGTTTGGATTTATAATTTCCGGACGAAATTCAGTTCGAGAAAGAAAACCTTTCGGGCGCTATTTTGGCACATCAAGTTTCGGGCATTGTTCAGGTACTGAACATTAGGGAGTTTAAGAAACGAGGACGGCAACGGTAACGAGAACGCCACAAAACAATGGGCTTAATGAGCAAAAACAATCTCTTTGCACGTGCGTTTTACATTTTGGTACATTTCTTTACCGTCCTCTGCAAAACAACAACGTGAAATGACCAAATTTTAGGTCTTATTATTTGCATTGATCTCAACAAAAGAAAAAGAGAAACAGAATAACCAAGAACCTTGTGAAAGAAAGGTGTTTTTCTCTCATTTTCAATTTCTCGAGAACGGGAGCGTATGACGCAAAATCTTCTTTATTTTTCCTTACTTTGACGTCGTTCATACTAATTTAGTTCCTGGAGAGTTCGCCAGCATTTTCCAAGTTAAACAAATTTAAATGATTGCGAAAGAGTTACAAAGACGAGAAGTTATATTTTTAAATGACGTTCTCGTTACCGTTGCCGTCCTCGTTTCTTAAACTCCCTATTATTCGATACAACGTGTTAATAACGTCCAATTTATTGAACAGAGTTATGTTGAGAACGTTCAGTTTGGAAGCAAGAACAAAAAAACAAAACAAAGCAAAGTGAAGAGTGCGTGGTTTATCAGTTATGTCACGAGCATAGGACATGGAAAAATTGAAGTGTTTTAAATTTATTACGCGTGCAAATGGTGTCACACTGTAAAGTTTGCATGTTGTAAAATTCAGCAGCCGCGGCTTGTACATTCACTCAAATATACATGCCGTATTTATTCGATTAACTGCCCTGGGCGCTTATTTAATTTTGGGCCCATAAAGGGTGGGGTGCTTATTCAAGGGTAGGCGCTTATTATTTTCCCAACATTTTCCGCACGCGAGGACATTTTTAAAGAATAACCATACAAGGGATAACAAGTTTATTTCGCTTCAACAAGACAAAACAATGTGCAAAAGCTTTAAACAAGCCATAAACAATATAAAAGTTCATTGACTACCGTATCTAAAACCGATTTTGAAACACAACTGACTCTCTTCTTACTTCACGCTGGGCTAGCACAGATATGTTTTTTGTTGGGAGGGGGTAGGGTGGGCGCTTATTCGAAGGTGGGTGCTTATTTACTTTTTGGGCTTTCAGGGTGGGCAGTTATACGAGGTGGGCGCTAATTCGAAGGTGGGCAGTTAATCGAATAAATACTGTAATCGAAAATGTTTCGGAACGTGTTTTTGTTTGGTCAAAATTTTGTCCGAAGGTTTGACGGCTAGCCTGCGAACGCAGACGTATTTTTGGTTGTCGCTTCTCATCAGAAGCGACATCCGAAAATACGTCTGCATTCGCAGGCAAGAGGACGGCAAAAGCGAATGAAAACCGAGGCTGACGTAAACAATGACGAAGCAAGACCAGAAGGCAACCTCGTTCCCAGAACCCTGGGAACGAGGTTGGACCAGAAAGTAGTCGTGGCAGGATAATGAAAATGAATGAACACGCATTCATGTGGACTAGAATCTTTCTTTAAAAAATAAAATAAATAAAAAATATTCGTTTTCAAGTTAATAAAACGATCGAAAATAAATATGTGTGGACGGTGCATAATTCGCCTTCAAGAAAAGCCTTGGGCAAATAAGAACCGGAGTGGCTGTGAATTTTAAGCGCATGAGTATCCGATTTGACAGCCCGCGCGCACATTAAATTATGCGAGTAGGAATTGTCCATTCTCATCTGTGAGAACGTACAAGGCAACGGATTGATTAGGGCGCCAAAAATTTCCGGTCAAGCTAAAGTGATAGCCTAGGAAACCAGAAGCTAGCATCGCCGATCTTTTTGCGATCGCGACCATCGGCAGACGCAACGTCTGGTTCCTAAACCGTCGCTGGTACCCTTTGTATCACCTTGAGATACCTTGGCTAAATTCTGCGTTCAGGTAAACGAGAGTGTTTCACAGAATTACAGTTAACAAGCCCGGTTCAAAGTTTTTGTCTCCTTTGGTCGATCATTTGATTTCAGCCTGACTCTCAAAATTAAAAACCAGAGACTTGATTTAACCAGGGTGACCTCTTCAGCATAAAATGCTGATATCAATACTGAAGGGCCCTGCAAAAAAGAAAAGAGCCTAAAAAACCTAAAAAGCGTAAATACAGCCAGTAACTTTAAAAATAATTAAAAAAGCTCGTGAACTATAGAATTCTAAAATACGAGTTTTAAAAATCTTCATTTCATTTGGATATCATTAAAAAGTTTTGATCCACTTCTAAACTCATGGTTTAGGTTATTTAATTAAAGGTATCTGCATACCGGGGAAAGTAACGTTGCAGTCAATCAGCCGTAGTTTAACTGGGCAGTTCAAAAATGGCAAAGACTGCAAATATGTAAACAATAAACCAAAACATCACAGAATATTTTCAATGGTGGTAATGGTTGACGGAAACTTGACACTCGTCTGACAGTGCGTTTATGAGCAGGTTTTCAGACTTCCACTTTTGGTTGGTCTACCGAAAGAGAAATTCCTTATTCCTGATTCTACCATACACTCTATTTTGATTGTTATATTTTTGCGTTGGTCATTGGAAAAAATTGAAAGATTTTCGCTTACACCTTTGATTAGGTTTTAGAAAACCCGTGCAGTCACGACGCCTATACTGATCAGGTGTTTCGTTTATCAACAGAGTTGATAACTAAAGGATTCGCTCTGACGAAGTTCTAACGCTCGAAACGTCAGCACTCGAATTTCTTTACGGTGATTAATTTACCTTTAGTTATCAACTCTGTTGATAAACCAAACATTCGTTTCTACTCCCCACCGACGCAGCACAGCAGTTTCTCTAGAAACAACCCCTCTTTGACCATTTGTATATCGCTCAAGTGACGCGATGACCAACTGGATACCTTCAATTCGTTGACTTTTTCTCAACCAGCTATTTTTTTTAATACAAGCACAAGCGAAATAGCAGCGACCAGTATGGCAACGACAAAACGATTTCGACACAATTTGAAGCAGTTGCACAAGCATGACTGGATAAAAATTTCGCTTTTCCCCGTACTTGCGCTTAAGTTCATGTTACAAAGCAACTCACTGGCCGTTGGGCACCGTCCACGCATATCCTTTTTTGTTTTATTTGAAAACCCAGGCCTTTTATCCCGATAGACCTTTATCATTCGGCGGCCATGTTGAGTCTCAGGAGAATAAGAAATTTTGTGTTTGCACGGCAAGACTCGCACTGAATTCGCGTCTGGCCGAGGCTTGCCTTGCAAAACCCGAAGGCTTTTTGTTCTTCCGAGACTCAACATGGCCGCCGAGTGATAGGTCTATAGGCTTTCGTTCACACGGACGAGATTGAAAACGGTTGAAAAGCCTTTGGAAACAGTGATTTTCAAACATAAAACGTAAAACCAAATGCAAGGCTGATCGGACAGCTAAAAAGGGTAATTTTATTGCACAATATTTCGGTAAGACAAAATTAACCTTCTTCAGGGGCTGCAAAAAGTTAATCTCCGATAAAACAGCAAAAACGAATGAAAAACGATGAAGTAGCAGCGTCGGCATAAATCACTAGCAAGACGCGTTTGAAACTTTTGCAACACTGAAAAACTAATTCTTTTAGTTTTCGGAGGGGTAAATACGCAATCCTTTACTTGTCTTCTCACAGTTCCTGGAGTGGGGAATTATTATAGTTACGTGTCACTCCCTCCCCACCCATGGATCCACCAGCCACGGGATTAGAGGGTGGAGATAGCTAACGAAGAGAAACAAAGACAGCAGGAAATATTCATACTAATTGAATCAGCCATATTTTCACATAGGATCACTGTAATGAGCTGTTATATCAAAGGAATAAAGTAAGTTATTGTGTAAAAGCAAGATATAACGTACTATGTCACTGTAGGTTCGCCTGTAGTGTGGTGGTTATCACACCTGCCTTGAACGCAAGGGACCAGGGTTCGAATAGCTAACAAGGAGAAAGTCATAGTATATATACAATGTCTTGAGCCACGCGCAAAGCGTTCTACAAAAATTTGGTGCCTTGAAAAAAAAGGCAGTGATGGTCGAGAGTTCAAGCTAAACGGGTGAACGAGCAAAGCAAGCTCGAGCGAGCCAACTTCCCGAGGGAGAAACTGAGAGAGGCAGCAGACAAAGGGAAAGACTGTCTGCAGATTCATGGTACTGCCATGGGTACAAAAGGCAAAAATTGAAACTGAAATTCTAAACCGAAGCGCGTCAAAACCAACGCTATATAGACGACGTTATCTCACTCTAGGACACAACCAGACGAGGAAATAGCACAGTTCATTCAGCAAGCAAACACTTAACAGTCACCATCCATGGCTTTCAAGGATCGAGCGCGAGTGAAAAGTAAATATTCATAGCGGCAAACTGAAAGCTTTTTCCCTCTTAAAAATGTTTCTTTCCTTTATGCAAATGTCTTAAGACTGAGTTGATGTCAATCTCCCGCGATTTTGTGTCAACATAAAACAAGCGAAAACGGCCAAACAAAAAAATGGAATCTCTTAAAGAATTGTTGTCTCATATAATCTTCAACAAACAAACTTTTGTAGCAGTTTTTTTTTTGGATTCTATTCGGAGTGACTCTGTTTGGAATCTTTGCAGACATGGAAAACAGCAAGTTGAAGTTTGATTTCCGCTGTGATGCGAAACTTAGCGGCAAGGACTTCGTCCGAGGAAAGTGTTTCGATAAATACGAGAAGCAATGCAACAAATTCGGTATTCCAGTTTATGGCTTCGTTATTGCTAACTTCTCTGTGGTTGCGATTGTGTCTGTGATTTACTCCCACTGCATCCAGTCAACAGTTCATGCACTCGAAGATGCCGAAGGACAACTTCAACAAGGAAACCGAACTCGAAGACGGCTGTTTATCGCGTACTGTTGTCAACTTGCCACCAGATTTTTTCTAGGGATCCTTTTTTATCGTTTTTAAGACTCAATTTCTTTATCCCAGTAACATTCCCTCAAATTTTAAGTGTAATCTAGCGCGAAGAGAAGGCAATAATTCGTCTCATCCGTCTGCCAAAATCACACACTGGCTCACAGATTTTCAGTACCTGCTACTTTCGAATGTCACAATCAGAGAGCAACTAAGAAAACCTTCTGGACCGAGACTGTGACTGTGGTAAATGGAATGAATGGCTTTCTCGTTTTTTTTTTTTTTTGAGGTTGTCTGGATCTTTTAACGAGCTAGAGATGGAAAAAATAGGCATGGGAAACGCGCAGTTTTTTCGCATCATTTAAAACCGACCCTTGTTTCCCCACAAGAAAAATTGTAGCACTAACAAATTCCGTTCAGTCAGGCTCAACAAGAGCCACAAGCTGTTGAAGGCCAAGAACACCAGAGCCCAGTTGCTCGAAGCATGGTTACCGAGGTTACCGCTAACCCGGGTTAAATACCATGACGACCTATAGGTTTTAATACCTCTTAACCAATGGTTAGCGCTAACCAAGCTTCGAGCAACTCAGCCCAGGATGATAAGAGGACTCCAACAAGAGCCAGATACAGTGCAATCTGAACAGTGCATGCGCAAACAATCACAGCTACAAGTACTACTCAAGAACATAAAAAATGGTGCTGTGGAAGGCAAAGAGCAACTTAGAGATCTTAAGCAACCTTTCCGCCCTAATACAGGTGAAGGGCCGACACCTAAAGATTTAAATATCGATCGAATTTATGTCAATTTGGAGATTCATGAAAGCAGGGCTAAATATGACTTTCCTACAGAGAGATAGGAACAACTTACAGTTTACCCAAAACCCAATGCCAATCGGTCTGAGTGTGTACCAATAGCACATATTATTGACGCTCGAAACAAGAATGTTCTCGTTGTCGGTCGTCCAGGCATTGGCAAGACAATGTTGTGTACTAAGCTTCTTCGAATGTGGGCTTCTGATGACGTTTTCAAAGAAGAACAAAATGTAGAAACGCATTTTGGTGTAGCCTTCCTTCTGAAACTCAGGCGCTTTTAAAACTCGGAAACAGACCTGAACATTCATGAGCTGTTGGGCCGCTCAGAAACAGTGGAACATTTGAATGATGAGGTCTGGGACTACATTATTAGAAACCCAACCGAAGTTCTTTTGATTTTTGATGGGATTGACGAATTTGCTGCAAAGTCAGACATCGCCACTGAAGATGAGTCAGATTACAAGAACACTGTGGAAGCGAGGATGCCTCTCCATTGTCTTTACAACAAAGTAGCATCAGAAAGCTTCTCCGCGGTGCCACAGTTTATATAACAGCAACAAACACCATAGGGGGCCCACACAATGTGTCTGTGTAGCCGATTGTTATTATATAGTAAATGCACTGGATTTACCGTTTGCTTCACCTATAGCGATATATCGCTAACTATGTATATAAATCAATGATAAATAAACGTTGAATTACCTTATCAGTGGTATATAGTCGTCCTTTTACCTCAAAAGCGGTTTTTTGAGCGATTTTGAAGGAGTTTGAGTTCGCCGTTGACTGTTCCATATATAGGAACAGTCAACGGCGAACTCAAACTCCTTCAAAATCGCTCAAAAAACCGCTTTTGAGGTAAAAGGACGACTATATACCACTGATAAGGTAATTCAACGTTTATTTATCATTGATTTATATACATAGTTAGCGATATATCGCTATAGGTGAAGCAAACGGTAAATCCAGTGCATTTACTATATAATAACAATCGGCTACACAGACACATTGTGTGGGCCCCCTATGCAAACACCAACTGCTGTGTCATGCCTAGCCAGCTCAATGCTCATAGAATTCTTGAAATTCTTGTATTTACAGCTGAGCAAGTTGAGGACTATGTGGGGAAGTTTACCGAAGGTGATCAAGACGCCGATGCCAAAGATACAATATATGGCAACACATCAGCACAAACATAAACCTCTTTTCATTAATTGTACTATATCCCTGTGAATTGTTTTATCATTTGTCACTGCTTGCTACAAATGATAAAGAACGTTGCTGATGGTGCACAAAAGCTCCCCACAAAACTTACCGAAATTTACAGCATGACCGTCAAGAGTTTCTTCTTTAAGCACAATCGCCAGGATAAATACAGCCGCTCTAAAACTGGTCTTGGCACTTACATGTACAAAAAATTTGATCAGCTTAAACTTGAGAATAAAACGGTCTTCAAGAAATTAGGAAAGATCGCTTTAAATGGGATTAAAGAAGGAAGACCTATCTTTGGATCAAACGAAGTTGATGGCCGGGCTGGAGGATTGTGGATTGTTTCATCAATTCAGGCCTTACGTGAAATGCCGTCCCCTACATGACCCACCCAAAGCTCAATTCTGTTTCTTACGCCTCACACTTCAAGAAAAAGAATAATTGCGAGAATTTGTTTCCGATGACATCAACAAAGGTGCCTGGCAAGTGATGTTGCAGTTTGTGGCTGGATTGCTCGAGCCTGATTCTGATACAAAAGTGTCAAACGGCGACATTTTTACTGAACTTCTTGCCACATCGACAAAAGAGTGGAGGGAATGCGATCTAATAGGCAATTGGGATTTTGAGATACGCACAATGATTCACCTGTTGGCCGGATTTTTGCATAAACTAACTGTTAGCACTGAACTTGTGTAAGTGTTTGTATGACGGATCGACGTAGAGCAGCATTCTGCCACACAAACCAAACTAGTGGAGATTGGCTTTAATGCGATTGATGTTAGTAACTGTTCATTTTCACCTGTTGACTTTGGAGCTGTCGTGCATGTAGTTAATTTAAATGCTGTGGGCCGGGAATGTTGTGTATGAACTTAGAAGATAACAATGTTGGGCCCTTGAGATTAACAGTGGTGACGACCAAAATAATTGCAAACTTAGCAGCTTAAATCTGCCTTCGAACAGGATAACTGATGAGGGTGTAAAGCACTTGGCTGAAGCACTAAGGCACAGCAATTGCAATTTAAGCAGCTTAAACGTCCACAAGAACAACATTACTGACGAAGGTTTCAAGCACTTGGCTGAGACACTCAAGCACATTAACTGCAAACTAATCAGCTTATGCCTCGACGAAAACCACATAACCCACGAAGGCGTAAAATACCTGGGTGAAGCACGCAAGCACGATAATTGCAAACTAAACATCTTGGACGTCTCTGCTAACCTCATAGGCGATGAAGGTGCAAAGCACTTAGCTGAGGGACTCAAGCATGCTAACTGTAAACTAAATGTATTACGTTTCCTTGAAAACGGTATAATAGGTGAGGGTGTTAATGCACTTGGCATGAAGCACTCAAACAAAGCAGTTGTAAAGTACGCCGGTTAGACCTGCATGAAAAACGATGAACGTTTAACGACCTAGTCTCTTTGAAGACACAGCTGTTGATGATGTTAAGCACTACAAAGCAAATTAACCGACAGCGGAGGTACAAAGCATTTGGCTGAAGCACTCAATTTGCCTTGTCTCTTTCATGATCATGAACAGTCACATTAACTTTAGAATTTTACCAAAGCCGCATTCACACCAACAAAACATGTTTAATTAAACCAGGTTTAACGAAATTAAAATTGGTAACAGAAAGCTGAGCCATTAGCTTTGACATAGGACTCAAGTAAACTTTAACTTGTTCTAAATCTGTAGTCGTCAAAAATCCGAAAGCAGCTTTAATGAAACGAAACAATTTTAAACTGTGTTTAACTAAACAGCTTATGAAAGCCTTGGTGTGAATGGGGCATAAGTCTAACTTATGACATAGTTTCATAGCTATCACTAAAATCAAACAACCACACAAACGTTGGTAAAACTCTGTAGCAAAATGAGGCGGGGAAAGTGAATTTAAATGTTTGGTTTATCAACGGAGTCGATAACTAAAGGTAAATTGGCCACCGTACAGAGATTCGAGTGCTACTTTAGCTATCATCTCTGTTGATAAACCAAACATTCGTTTCTACTCCCCACCGACGTAGCACCACAGTTTCTTTACAAACTAACCCCCTTATATTATCCAAAGTGAATTTGAGTTTGTTAGCATCTCGAAGTTCAGATCCTTTTATGTAGCGAGTGACTTCCACTTAAGTCAAGAACTGTCTGACTTTTTTTTCACCATTTCACTTTCCTTTAGTAAAATCTCTAGATCTCTATTTGAGGTCCTATTTGGCAGAACCTTAGGGAGGAGGGGTGCAACGGGTGAGTCAGGTACGTATCCCCAGTCCCTCCCCACTGACTGCAGGGCTCCGTCTTACCGACAAATTAAGTTATTACAAAAGTTAGCTGCAGTACCTGTGACCTGATTGTTGTAAACGATAGTCAATAAATTGAATGAAACGTTTGCATTTTCTCACATCAGTTTCTACCTTAATTTTCTTAATTGTATCTTAAGTGTGTCACTTGCTTTAATTGATTGTCTTAATTGTATGAGAAAAATGAAGTTGACAGGCCCACGAGACTCTGAAGTGCACTTGCGTGTTTTAGGCTTAATCTAAGTTTTGCCCTCACGAGTATATCTTTTAGGGAACGCCCTTTCCTGTATTAGATGAGCGGTTGTCCGTTGTAAATTTCATTTAGCGCTTTATAATTTTCTATTAAATGCCATTTATCGAGTGGAATTTGTTTCAAGTTAGGCACTGTTGAAATTGATATTGAGTTACAAGTGGCAAGATTCGTTTGTTTCAGTTTTGCAGGAGAGCTCGTCTGTCCTCAAAGTTTACTTCTGAGAGTGTCTTTTTAACGAAGTTTTCCGGGTAGCCTCTCTCGAGAAGGTTCACTTTGAAGTTATTCATATCCTCCTAGAACTGTGTTTTAGAGGAGTTATATTCTTATCACCCTGAAACGATTATAAAATATTTTGTAACTAATCTTAATAAACACAATCACAGTATCAGGAGCGGGGATCACAAGGACACAGCGAGCGTTACATCATAAAGAAAATACAGCAGTGGGTAAACCAAAAAATTAAAGCAAGGTTGAAAAAGATGCCTCGAGTGGCTCTTGCATCATTTACAAAACCTTAAATAGCCAACTAGCCCTTAGGGGTATACCTGCAAGCACGCCTAAAATACTTCTACAGATCTACAGATAACACGAATCATATATAATGAACATACTCTAGTGTAATTAGCAAAGCGTTACAAACTATATTTTGTTCTTAGTAGTCCGAAGCCCTCTCCTTTGACAATCCCAATCACCTTTTCTCACCCCTCCTCCCCTTCTCCGATTACACCTGTTACGTTACACAGGCTATCAGAAATCCAAAGGCAGTACAGTGGAACCTGAGTCACAGGAAGACTTACGATATTGATGTATCCGTATTATAGAGGTGTCCGCAAGGAGACATCTCTATTACGGACAGTTCACTTGGTCCCGGAGAGACCGAAATCCATATAAAACCTACTTCTCAGGAACGGACATCTCAATAATACGGACACTTCCTTTCCCCTTGGTGTCCGTAAGACAGACTTTCGGCTGTACTATGTAAGGAACCATTCATTCTTTGCACGGGAGTGGCTACCAAGAAGTGAAATGGAAGGTGGGGGGGGGGGGGGAGGGGGCTGGTGGGGAGTGGGAGCTAAATTTTGTGTGAGCCATTAGGTATCAAAGTTTTTAAAAAACTCCTCAATTCCCACAAACCAAAAAATCCCCACTCGTTTCCCGCTTGACGGTTCAAATTCCCCACCATTCCTAAACAAAGATCAAATTCTCCACTCCCCAGGCAAATCCCCGGGTATTTGCTTGTTCAAATCCCCGCCCCACGGGGCAAACAAGGCGTTCAAATGCTCTACGTTTATACGGACACTTACGGACACACAAAAAGAAGGTTCAAATATCCCCACCCCGCTCAGGTAAAGTTCAAACCCCCCACCCTCTCGAAGACCTTTGGCGTCTCCCCGGCGACGGAAATCGGCGAAATGCCCGGGGTATTTATGTATGCCCTGGGGGGGATGCTGAAGGTTTGAATTCCCTATTGCAAATTTTGAATTCCATATTATCAAAATCCTAGTAGTGGGGGTAAGCTGATACTTTTTAACCAGGTTCTTTGGGGGACGCTTATTCGAGAGCCCGGGCGCATAATAACGGCGATGGGCCGGGCCTGTAACCAGGGGGCTTATAACAGGGGTGGGGGACTCGCCTTTCAGTAACGCTTTCTGCAGATGAGAAACGACGATTGATATGTTGGTGTTTGTCTGTTTTGCGACCTCATCATCATGTAGACTAATTATGAAAGCGTGGGTGCTGATTTCTTAACCCAAAGGAGAGTAAACATAATATTTGGAAGGAAAACAAGCTGCTACACTTTTCAGTGGGCTGGCCGTTTAACATTTGACATCGCTGGAAAACATGCATGTTTTAATGTTTTGCAATCTTCCAATTCATTTGCAGTTTCAGTGAGAAGATTCTGCAAGCATGTGCAAATAACATTCGTCATTGCCTTTCTTCTGTGATGGAGAAAACATATGTTGTATCATCATATCCGCAAGGAATTCGTTTAACGAGAAGGAATAGAACGTAATTTTAATTGTCAGCTCGTCGGTGCCATCTTGTGTGTCAAAGCGAGTCAACAAGGATCACGCATTGAAATGCGGTTTAATGCTGTATTGTTTGCGTTTACTTTACGGAAAGATCACGAAGCGATCAAAGTGCATGTATAAATTGAATGGTGAAGTCGAAGGACTGAATTCAAAGAGAGGAGTTGTTGGCTCAACCTGGGTTTACACTTCCTGCGTTACTATACGTTCATTCGTTTGGCACGTTCTAGGCCGGTCTTTTGGGATCGCTTGCTATATTAGCCAGCTATGGAGACGAAAACAAGGAGCGTTTCAGATGTAGACACAAAAGTGGTAAAGTTTAGGAGCAACAAAGTTTCTGTAGCAAGCCAGCGAGCTGTTCATGTGGAAATGCAAGATTACATGCCTCACTCTGCAGATTCTGCGAAAAAGGTAGACGGGGTAGCTTAAACTAGTTAGCAGGAAACTCGCGAAGCGTCATATCAAATTAAACCTGTTAAAGAAAGATGAATATTACTTAATGCGTACTACTTATTTCCTGAGTTGGAGAACTTAATTAATTAATTGGGAAAACAATAGCAGAGCTCTCCTCATGTATAAAATGGAGGCCTGTCAGGCCCTATTTAAGGAGAGTTGGGTTACCCATGAATCATTAATTTCAAGGGCAGTTATAAATCTTTAAGGCCATAAATTGCCACACTTCCTGCGTTACTGTACGTTCATTCGTTTAGCACGTTCTAGGCCGGTCTTTTGGGATCGCTTGCTATGTTAGCCAGCTATGGAGACGAAAACAAGGAGCGTTTCAGATGTAGACGCAAAAGTGGTAAAGTTTAGGAGCAACAAAGTTTCTGTAGCAAGCCAGCGGGCTGTTGATGTGGAAATGCAAGATTACATGCCTCACTCTGCAGATTCTGCGAAAAAGGTAGACGGGGCCCGGGGGGGGGGGGGGGTACTTGTGTTCAGTTTTGCTGGGTATGTGCCGCTGGCCTCCCAGAGCCCCTGCCCCATTATAGTCTTTTTTCGTGGCCAGTTATAGACCCCATCTTAGTCACTTTTTGGGAAAATGTAATTTTCGCGATCCCAACTAAGTCACTTTCTATTTAATGTTTTTTTCTTACCCCAAAAAATCCGAAAATGTGCGACCCCATTCTAGTAACTCTACTGAAAATTCAACCCCATTCTAGTCAATCCAGTCGTGAAAATGCGACCCCATCCAGCGGCACATCCCCATTAGCCTCTTATAAGGGAGTACCCCCCTCCCCCCCCCCCGGGAGACGGGGTAGCTTAAACTAGTTAGCAGGAAACTCGCGAAGCGTCATATCAAATTAAACCTGTTAAAGAAAGATGAATATTACTTAATGCGTACTACTTATTTCCTGAGTGGGAGAAATTAATTAATTTCCTCATGTATAAAATGGAAGGCTGTCAGGCCATAGACCCTGTTTAAGGGTCAGTTGGGTTACCCATGACTCATTAATTTCAAGGGCAGTTGTAAATCTTTAAGGCCATAAATTGCCATATTTCCTGTCTGGCCTTTAAATATCCTTGATAATATAGACATAAGTGGGTTGGCACCTTTATGGGATTACATTTTGTTATCTGTAATAGCGAGTGTTGGACTAATAGAGGGATTTATTCCCAGCGATTTTTCACGGGGACTTCAATCCCTTCCCATAATATTGAACGGGGTGTCTGTTTAAATGTAGTGCTGTACACTGAAAAAGTGATGTGCATGATCAAACAGTCAAACTGATAAGAGCAAATGCACAAAAGTGCA
This sequence comes from Pavona decussata, assembly GCF_977016875.1. Lineage (NCBI taxonomy): Eukaryota > Metazoa > Cnidaria > Anthozoa > Scleractinia > Agariciidae > Pavona > Pavona decussata. The sequence continues at coordinate 413,878 of NW_028145446.1, read as the reverse complement.
TTTTGATTTCACACTTGACTCTATTTACTTTATTTTAACTACAGTCTTGTTTTATTTTCATTTTAACCAATGTGACCAATTATTACTATTATTATTATAACAGCAAGTTATCCAAATTCCTAGAATTCAGGAAGATAATTTCATTAGTTGCGGCGTGATGAAAGGCTATGGAAGATGTGGTGAAAGGCTATGAAAACAATGGAAGTGCGCCAGGATTATTTGATCTTTTGTATTGTGAAGGGGTCAAAGCTAGGGTAATGAGAAAAAATAATTGCTTTTGATCAAATGAGAGTTTAAGGCTTGTGTAAACTTAACAAAGCTCCTTGATGCTAATGTTAATTAAAAGTTAATCAGATCACAGTGAAATCAGTTACAGCTAATATGTAGTTGCTTCTGTAAGTGTGATCATCACCTTTTGTATTATGTATGTGCAACTGATGTTATATTAACACTATGGAAAACTGTGCCAAAAGTCAGTTGAGATGTTAAAATTTTAGATCTAGGAGGAATCATATTCACAGATGGTCAACATCAGTCTGGTGCAGTCTGACCCTTACCGAGACCCCTGCATAAGATTAACTTCATTGATCAATTTGGATAAAATTATGCAATTCAGAGTTTTGATTGGCTCAGTGGTCATGGCATATCAGCCATTATACCATGCCTGAGAAATATTGACTGTTAAATAATTATTGTTTTCTGGTTGTTGGTGCAAAGCAAAATCACACTTGTGCTTATGTTGGATATAATTGGATGAGAGCTTATCGTGGGACTCCCATATTGACAATGTTGTCATAAAAGCATCCGCCGGCCTTGGGGCTATCAAATGTGTCAGGAACTTGCATTGGTTCCCCGAGACTCTTATTATGATCTATAAAGCTCTGATCTCATCCAACCATACTTTGATTATTGTAGCTCTGTATGGGGCAACATTAAGTTGTGTGTTAGTCCAAGAGACTCCAAAAACTGGAAAATAGGGCTGTATGTTTAATCACTTTCTCTGACTTAAATGTTAGACCTTACACTTTACTCGGTGACCTTGGTTGGGATTCTCTGGAGCGAAGGCGTTCAAAGCAACTAGCAATATACCTCAGTGGCTATCTACCATCTCATATCCAATGTACAATCATGGAATAATTGTCAAATATTCCTCTCACCATAACTGATATTAATATTGAATGGGAAGGTTGTAGCATGCATAAGCTATCATGCCTTGAGACATCCTATTGATTCTCTCTTTTGGAAAAAGACATCATTGAAAATTCATTGACTCTAACAGATTTTGTAGTTTTCAGCTTTTAATTTCTGTTTAAAAAGAAACTGTTTCCCTGGTTGCCATAGCTGCAAGAAAAGAAGGGTGAAATTGAGAGAAAAGTGGCACATGAACATGGTTTTTATCAGGAGATGGCAATTTACTATTATGGCTGCAGAACGTTTGTGATTATTTGACTTGCCACTCATGATCAGAGTTCTCAAGCTGATTAATAATTCATGAAGCAAAAAAAAAAAAAAATCGCCACTGTGAAGGAGTCTTAATTATCATAAAATTTGCTGAACTGTTGCTATGAATTTCTTCAATAATTATTTATGGTTCGAGAAGCTGCATCAAACATATAAAAAGTGTCTCATCCCTCTAAGTTGGTTAATAACACCCTACTGCAGCTTGTTTTTGGAATCCACTTCTTGGTTTTTGAATGGAAATTGGATGAAACACTCTTGTGCCAAAAGAGTGACCGACAAGTGACGAGGTCGTGGAACTGACTTTGAGAAAGTCTACACTAGTACCAAAGGTGAAATTTGGGGGATCTAGGGGGCAGGAACTGTACCAGAAGTGAAAGGTATGGGACATTGGGAAGTGCATACCCCTCCGTTCCCTGTTTTCTCTCCCTCTTCCTCTGCCCCCGGTTTACCTGCTTTCCTGTCCCCTGTTTCCTCTTTTCTGTCTCCTGTTCCTCCTTTTCCCCCTCTCTCTGTCTCTCCACTGTTCTCCCTGTTTCCCCTCATTCCTTGTTTCCTCTTTCCTGTTTCCAGTTCCCCCTCTTCCTCTGTCCCCTGCCCCCTCCTCCCTGTCCCCTGTTCTCCCTTTTTTCTTGTCCTTTTTTCTCCCTATTCCCCTCATCTTCCTTTTCCCCTTATTTCCCCGTCCCCTGCTCCCCTCTTCCCTGTCCCCTTACATGGCAACTAAAGAAGAAATTTTAAATTGGCTCTTTGATATTTGGATACTGCAAATAGTAATAATTATTACTTATCTCTGTTTGTTTTCAGGATGCATTCATCAAAAATGATTCACAACAAGATCTGTTAACTGAGGAGGAGTTTGAGCCTGACAAGGAACATTTAGAGCGTCAGAGAAGGAGAAGGCTTATCTTTATTGCTCTTGTAGCACTGATAACTACAATCCTTCTAGCTCTGGCTGCTATTATCCCTTTCTTGCTTGGTAATTAAGATTCTTAAAGTTATCTCTGTGTAAACTTATCAATGGCTGTTTTTTTTATGCTAGAGATGCATAATCCGTCTGAAACAAAGTTGTGCAAATGTGCATGTTTACTGGTGTGAGTGGTTAAATTGTGCAGATCTTGTAGTTTGTCTAGTGAAAGGATGGCCACTAGATGGATTGTGTGTCTAGATGTACTGTTGGCATTTAAAGCATCTTGAGCAACGTGCTTTCAAAGAAAGTTCATAAAGATGCATAATCCACCCTGTCCCCACCTTTATACCAGACAAACTACGAGATAAATAACCTGATGCAACAAACATGTTTGCCAAAGTTTGTTCCAGACAGATTATACATCTCTAGTATAAAAAAGGCCAATGTTAAACCTGAGAATGGAGGGGAGGATAAAATGTTCTAGGCAGATGTGGGACATTTTACTTGTTTGCAAAACCCTGACTATAATATTTATAAACATTCTGACATAATTTGTTGTACAATTCTACTTGTTGTATAATAATGATGTTGAAGCTTGAGCATGATTTAACATCATGCCAGGAAAATGTTTGATTTGCAAGCAAAACTGATTCATCCAACAAATTATGTTGGTAAAACGTCATGATCTAAAATGGGGTGTTGAACTGTGATTGTAAGATTGTTGAACAAATAAATACCATTTATTAACCGAGAGTGAGGTCATTACAAGGAAATCTCAGACCGAGGCCTTGATGTATTGACCAAGCAATAGCGAGGTCAATATATTAAGGCCAAGGTCTGAGATTTCCCTGTAATGACCGAACGGACGAGGTTAATAAGTTATTTATTATATGGCCTTTTATGCGCTATTCTTAAAAATAATACAATAAAAACGCCGGAAGTGTTTTTCCACGTCCGCTTGCGCGCGCAAGAGGTCATTCGAGGTTGTGTTCACTGAACCGAAACGAACCTGAGACACAGTTTATTTGACAATGAGACAATTGTTGTCTTTATTACATCAAGATCTAGGGCAAATTTGACCACTTAAATTTCAAAAAAACACACTGACCTGTGTTTACAAGACAGTGTTTGACCCTTAAAAATTTTAAAAGCTATAAAGGCAAAGATGGGTCCAGTTTGTGATTGAATTTTGAACACGTGGGAGAACTTGCAGTGATTTTAGTGACACTTACAATGAATATTAATCTTCGTTGTCGTTCTCAATAACATAACGTCGTTTTTTCCCTTGTTGGATCAAATATTTCACTAGGCCATTGAAGAGTCCAGAGATACTGCTGATATTCGCTCCAGGAACGCTCCTAGCTTTTACTCACAACTCAAAAGAGCCATCGAGCTGAGAAAAATTTTCATAATGCCCGGTCATTACAAGAAAGTCTTGCCCGCTCAGTAGCCAATCAGAGCGCGCGTACTATTGTAGCCATATAATAAAATGCTGTTCAACAATGTTAGAACTTTTATCCAAGGCTTATTAGGAGTTTTGATCTTGCCTGCTTGCCTTGGTGAAATTCTATCCTTGCAGGTGATTCTTACACTGATCATAAATTTGATGGTCAAATGCTCCTCTGGGTAGCATTCATGTGGCAGATGCTTAACTTTCAGGGTCAAAGAAGTCCAATGCTGATTTGAAAAACAACACAGGCTTGAGCAAAGCAAGTGGGGAACAGCTGAACTGTGAGGCCTTATCTCATGATATGGCTAATGGACACCTAGTATGCAGTGGCATAAAGATCAACTCAACCTGTTGGACAGTTTGTATTAAAGGATATGAAAAGAAAAATGCACAGATTGGAAGTTACATTTGTCAAGGAAATGGAGAGTGGAGTGGAGAGAGGACATCATGTGTTCGAAAAGATTGCGGATCTTTTCATCAGGTGACGAAAACTAATAATGTAATCAAATATGTACCGTGGGTTCCAAATAATATCCATACCTCACCCATAAAAGGTTGTTTGGTTTGTACCCTTCCATCCCCTCTTGAAAAAATCAAATTAACCTTTCCTTTCATTTTTATAAGCCTTGGTTTTAGTCATCATTACGTGAGCATCATACAAGTAGACTGCTGCAGTAATCTTATCCAGTTTGTCCTATAGGTACTGAATGCAACACATGTTTGCACTGGCACAAAGTACAGGGACTCTTGCAACGTAAGCTGTATTGAGGGATTTGAGAAGAAAAATGCATCGTCTGGGGAGTATGTGTGCCTGGAAAATGGAGAGTGGAGTGGAGAGAGGACATCATGTGTTGGAAAAGGTTGTGGATCTTTTCATCAGGTGACAAAAACTAAAAATGAAGGGGTGCCTGGAAAAAAACCCTAAGTGACTTCTGATAAATTGCTAGATTCTTCTTACAAATTTCCTTATATTCGCTTGTGAAACAAAAGGAGAATTTGACCTTACATCAAAAGTCACTTAGGACCTTATTCCGCACACCCCTTCAAATGTAATCAAATATGTATGGTGGGTGCCAAAAAATATCTATACGTCACCCATAAAAGGTGTTTTTGGTTTGTACCCTTCTACTGGACCCCCTCTTGAAAATATCAATTTAGCCTTTCCTTTCATTTCTCTAAACCTTGGTTTTAGTCGTCATTACATGAGCACCATACAAGTAGACTGCTGCAGTTATCTAACCCAGTTTGTCCTATAGGTACTGAAAGCAACGCATGTTTGCACTGGCACAAAGTATGGGGACTCTTGCAACGTAAGCTGTATTGAAGGATTTGAGAAGAAAAATGCGTCGTCTGGGAAGTATGTGTGCCTGGAATCTGATGGAGAGTGGAATGGAGATGAAACAGTGTGCGTTCTCAAAGACTGTGGATCCCAGCACAAGGTAAGACTGGAACAAAATACGTGGACAGTACTGTGAATTTAGCTGTCAAGAGATATGAAAAGAAAAATTGATTGACTTGGAAACTGTGTTTGGAGAATGAAGGGTGGAGCCAAGAGGAAACAGTGTTTTACTCAAAGACTGCATATCTTTTCATGATGTAAGTAAGAGTAAAGGCCAGATGTGGGGGGAGGGGGAGGGGGGTTGAATTCTTTTCTTCCTGCGCCCCTTATATACTTCTATTTCCTGCATCTTAGTTTAAGCTTTTACCTTTTTGGAGTTTTGATTTCCATCATAGTAGTATGCTAAAGTTTTCTTTTTTCCCCAGAGTTTTTGTCTAGCTACCACACTGGCTCTTCTTTTCCACTTCTCACGCCTCTTCCATGAAAATCCAACCCTATGTACATGCCTCCTTCCCCCAAAGGGTATAACCCTTGTGAGACAAAGTTTCTAAATTTCTTCTATCAGGGAAAAGTATATTCATTTGATCCTTTATCCTATGCAACACAGTGAAATGGTTCATGTTTTCAATTACTACAAAATCCACAGGCTCCGTGTCAATGCAGTCTGGGCTTTGCTGGTAATGGTGAACATTGCAAGAATGATTCCGACTTGGATGGCTTCCCTGATGAGCAACTGCCTTGTAAAGAACAACACTGCAAGATTGACAACTGTCCATCAATCCCCAACAGCGGACAAGAAGACAATGATGGGGATAATCTAGGTGATTCTTGTGATGTTGATGATGACAACGATAATGTCACTGATGCTACTGACAATTGTAAGTTTAAAGCCAATCCATTCCAGGAAGACCGCGACAATGATACTGTTGGTAATAAATGTGATAACTGTGTTAGTGTTGCTAATGCTGATCAGAAGGACAGCGATGATGATGGCATTGGTGATGCGTGTGATGATGACATAGACAATGATGGGTTTGGTTTAGAGGGAGACAACTGTCCTCTGGTATCAAACCCAGGCCAGGAAGACACTGATGGTGATGGAGTTGGTGATGTGTGTGATAATTGTGTTCATGTGTCTAATGCTAACCAGACTGATGCTGATGAGAATCTTATTGGCGATGCATGTGATGAGAATGCAGATGAAGATCATGATGGCGTGAGTGATAACAAAGACAACTGTAAATCTATCCCCAATGGAGACCAAGTAAGCTTTATACGACTTTACTTTTCAGATTGGTTAGTTTAATGAGCCAGCTGCCAGCCCCTTATACAGTCAGTCAATTGCCCATCCAGTTAGCTGGCCTATCAGTGGGTCACTCTGTCTGTAAGGCTGAGTCAGATAATTGGTCTGTTTGTCAGTCAGTCAGTCAGTCAGTCAGTCAGTCAGTCAGTCAGTCAGTCAGTCAGTCAGTCAGTCAGTCAGTCAGACAGGCAGGCAGGCAGGCAGACAGTCAGACAGTCAGACACAGAGGCAGGCATGCAAGCAGGCAGACAGACAGACAGACAGACAGACAGACTCAAGACAGACAAACATTCCTGAAGTCAGTCAGTCAACTGGTCAACCAGTCCTGAAGTCAGTTGGTACATTACTGATTAGCCAATCAGTCATCACAGTCACTGATTCATGAATAACTACTGAAAGTAGGGTAGACTAAACGAAGAGTATTCAGTGAAATACGATCCCTTGACATATTCCCATAATTCATTACCCTTTAAATTTGCGTTCAGCTTGATAGTGATAATGACAAACTTGGAGATAGCTGTGATGATGATAAAGATGGAGATGGTGTTCTGAACACAAATGACAACTGTCCCCTTGTATCAAATGCTGATCAGGTAAGCACAATGTGTTTCCAATTAATTGTACACTCTAATTTACTTTATTGTTCTAATTTTACCTGCCAAGATACAAGGTAACTGGATAAACAATTTTACAGGGAAGAACAAGGGTAGTTTATTACAAGGATGGAAATGAATTATATAAGTTTATCAAAGAGAGATCACAAGTTGCCAAATTCTGATTGAGCTCTTAAGCTATTAGTTTGTTTATTTCATAAATATTTCTTTGCTCTCATCACTTTTGGAGGTTTTTCCCCCTGTATTTTAAAGATAATATTTCCCAGCCATACATAAGAAAACACAATGATTTTACATCTGAGTCTGTTGTGAATGCGCATTAAATCTGGATCTAGAAATTGGTTTATATTCATTTGATGTTCTGTCCAAAATTGAAAGTAAATTAATGATACTTGGTTACTTGGTAAATGATGACAGTTGATTTGATTGCTAAAAACTAAGTCATCTTTATTAAAGCTGTAAGTAACCAGCCATTTTCATGTCAGTATCTTTGCTGAACGTTCGCAGATAATTATCAGTAACCTGAAAAAACTCAATCAGTAGAAATAAGATTTTATTAGCTGCTGTGTATTGAATGAAGGCATTCTGCATTGTATATACAACAGAATACATAAAGGAATGTTAGTCTCGCACTTTCTTTATTTCTCTGTTGTTTTCATGTGCAGAGGAAGAAAACTGTATGGACAAAAATATGAATGGAATGTTTCAATACTCAGAATGAAACAACTGAGGAATAGAGAGACTGCTAGACTAAGTGTATTGACAATTCACAGCTCCACTATCCCTAGCCTCCCATCTTGCATAGTATCGTACCCAACCGGAAGTGAAATTTGATCCTTTTTATGCCTCATTAGTCATTAATGTGGGGAAGAAAAATTGATAAGGATTTTTTTTTTCAATTTTCATATGAGAACAACATGAAGATTTGATCAAGTAAATAAAAAAATTTCTGTCATATACACTTTATAAGGAACCACTGGCAATTTCATATTATACTTTAAAATATTTAAAAAATATACAGCGACACTATATTTGCTACACAGGCAGATAGCGATGGTGATGGTACTGGTGATGTTTGTGTTGGGGACGCTGATGGTGACTCAGTCATCTACTATCAGGTATCTACAGCTGTTCAGCACGTTATAACCAGGAAAATCTCTGCATCTTAAATTGCCGAAATACCACACTTTGTCATTTTCTGTTTCAAAATAAAATGTTCCTTGAAATAGTCTGAGCCTTGCTTAAATAATAATTAATCTACATGTAATCGAACCAATCCAGTCTGAGCAATGTAATAGGATGTGATGCAATCCCATCCAATCCAGCTTATTATAATCTAATTAGGCCAACCTAATCTACCAAGAAAGCACCCCCCCCCCCCCCCCGAATGGCATTTTTCATTAGCCGAGAGTGTAGCCCCATGTTTTGAGATAGTAGGCAAAATAATAAGTCAGAGTAGAAGGGGGTCTTGGGGGAAAATAACTCTAAACTAAGCAGCAAATTATCTGTTGGTAATGAGCTGTAGTTGTAGCTGGACTTGCAAGCAGCAAGGGCTGCATCCCCTCATTGGCTAGTAGAGAATTTAGAGGAGACAAAGTCCAGTGTGAAGTGCATTTGCTGGCTATTGGCCCATTCTCAATGGCTGGCTACCATGTCATTAGAGTCAAACCTCCACCTACAGACACCTACTTTAGGCAGACACCTCTTGTAATCAGACACTTGGCCATGTTCTCAGCTATATACAAACACTACATTTTTAACTTCCCATAAGTGGACACCTCTCTTAAAAAGACACTTGGCCATATTCTCAGCTACATCAAACACCACATTTTTAACTTCCCATAAGTGGACACCTCTTGTAAGTAGACACTTGGTTAGCTCTCAGCTACATACAAACACTACTAACAATTTTTTAACTTCCCTTAAGGACGATGCCTACTAATATCGAAGTATTTTTGTGCGGTTTATGACTTTTTGGGAAAAGCAGATCTTAGCAAGGGCTATTGGAATCCAAAAAGAAAATTGGGGGTAACCACGCATTTTTCAGAGATAAATAAACATAAATATCTCTGAAAATGCCGAAATATAAAGCAATGTATGGGATCTTTTCCTAAATTGAAGCTTAATTATCTCTGAAAAATGCATGGTTACCACCATTTTTTTGAGATACCAAAAGTATTTGGTAAGTTCTGCTTTCTCCGTATAGTTTTAAACCACGCAAAAATATTCCTGTATTAGTAAGCACCACCCATAGGAAACCCGAGTATCTCGCGATGCGCGGAACGTATGCACAGTAACAATAGTAGGTACCGTCCTTAAGTGAGCACCTCTTGTAAGCAGACACTTGGTCATGTTCTCAGCGACATACAAACACTACATTTTTGCATTCCCATAAGTAGACACCTCTTGTAAGAAGACACTTGGTCATGCTCTCAACTACAAACAAACAATACATTTTAACCTCCCATACGCGGACACCTCAAATAAGTGGATGCAGGAGGTTCGACTGTATTGTAAATAACTAATTTCTTTTCTTTTAGGATGACTATCCAGTGAACAAGTTTTTAAACAAAACTGACTTCAGTCGGTATCAGGTGGTGATTTTAGATGGTGTAGGGAAAGCTCAGAGTCCACCAAAATGGAATGTTTATGACAATGGCCGAGAAATTGTGCAAACTGTTAATGGGTATGTGCTTGTTTTGAGAATGCCATTCAATAAAAAGTTAATTAATTTCACCAAATTGATTTTGTGTCTCGTCATACCTAGCTGTCTTTGTATTATGCAGATGCTTAATTTTCAATTTGTCACTAATAGATCCAAGCTTAAGAATATTACATATACTCAGCTACATTCCCTATGAGAGCAGGTTTCAACTGAGTGTTGTACACGTACGTAAACCAAACCTGCAAATGGCTCAAAGGATTATTCAGAACTTGAAGCACTGACGATAAACTCTCGTCTTGTGGAAACTTTGCCATTATGGACACCCTGATAATATGGACAGTTAAGCTAAATCCCTGGCAAAAATAAATTAAAGATGTTTGTCAGAAATAATTTCCTGCTATTAAGGACACTAACTTGTGGTCCCGAGGGTGTCCGCAATAAAGGGAGTTGACTGTACATGTAACCAGGGTGCCAAATGTGGGAAAATCAATATATGTAAGCAAGTCATGATAAGATTTTGGTTTTGCTTTATTAATTGGTTGAAAAAGTGGTGCAGGCTTTTCTTACCAAATTCAGAGAGCATAGTAAAAGCAAAAGTGTAACAACAGTCAATTGAAAACCGCTCTAATGGCAACCCAGACACACCTTATTACCCCGGCGCATGTGATGCTGTACGTAATACTAAGTGTAGAGGAACCCCATTATTTATTTACCATAATGTAACCTCACCATCAGATTAGGGGAGGAAAAAACCCCACAAAAGTCAGGATAAAAAATAAAGCAGCAAAACAAAACAAAGCAAAACAGGAGATAGGATGTGGCATAATGACAATTGAACTGCAGCAATCAAAGATCAGCATAATTAATGAGCAGCTGCTTCAGTAGTGACTGTGAACACCCTGGGCTACAGTGTACTGTAAGGGTCAGGCAAGTTCTGCACTTGTTAAAGTGCCAGCCAGTAATAGTGTCTTCAGTTGAATGTCATCTTACTGCGTCTTTCAATAACATGTGGACTCTGAAGTTCAAGATTTAACCAACCATTACACTTTTCACTGCCATCAATCACTGCTACGGACCTGTTAGAAAACAATAACGTTTGGCTCAACAGGTTCTAAAGGTCATGTTTGTATGCTGTGATTGGAAGATTTTGATCCACTCTTGTCAGTTTCTTTATTTTTGCTGTCAGCTGGTTGTTGGCGTAATTATGATTGAAAGCAGTGAAACATTGGTAGTTGGGTTGAAGTTCAGAGTTTGTATGTTATTAAAAGGCGCAGTAATTCCACTTAATCTCAACAAAATTGAATGTGTCCTTTTTTTTTTAGGAACCCTGGCCTTTTGGTAAGCTATACAAGATTTGGACATGTTGACTACAGTGGAACGTTCTTTATATCTGACACACAAGATGATGATTTTGCTGGTATTGTCTTTGGTTACCAGAGTAACAGGTATAGGGTGGATTAATATTCCTTTAAAAACTTTAAGCATTTATTGCCGTCTACAGCATCAAATTTGACTTGACCTTAAATAGGACACACATAATTTATGTTTGGTTTCTTCGCAAAGGGCTAATTATGTTCGAAATATCAGCACTCAAATATCTCTTTCCAGTGGCCAAATTACCTTTTAGCTATGAGTATCAATACTAAACATTCGTTTTCACTCCCCACTGACACAACACCACAGTTTAATTAGAACCTAACCCCAGGACTGTCACTAAGATTTCAAGTTGCTGGATAAATACAACAAGTAGGCAGGGAATCAAACAGCTAGGAATTTCTTTTGGTTCTATTTTTCTTCTATTTTCCTATGAAAATAGCCGGGGGCCAAGTTCTTAGTAACTGGGGGAAATCCCTTGCCCCCGCCTCTTAATGACAGCCCTGTAACCCCTGTATTCAAGAATAATTTAGATAGTGTGGTCTGTTTTAATTTAATGTTTTCAGGGTCTGGAACTCTCAGTAGCATGTCTCTTTGCAGAGTGATGAGGGGTAGACATCAGGTGCATTCACGTGTACATCAACTAACTGCCGTTAATTTTTGTTTTATTTCTGGGTAGGAAATTTTATGTGTGCTCTTGGAAGAAAAAGACCCAAACTTACAACGTACCGGATTCTAATGATCCTTATCCAAGAGCTGTTGCGCGAAAAGGAATTAATCTTATGGTATGTACACATCAGTTACAAGTGACGCATGTTGGTGTTAGCTGGCAAATTGTTTTCAGTTTTTATTTGTGTGTGTACTTGTGAGGATAGCTGTACTTTAGTTAGATTAGTCTAGTCATAGGTGAGTTTTCCAATAGAAGTTTTGATGGAAATACATTCCATTCCTTGTAATCTTACCCTACCTGCTTGATGCTACTCAACAGCTTCACCCTTAATTTGAGACCAAAAATTTATACCTACCTTCAAAAACTCATTAATAATTCATAGGCCCATGGTTGATAAAACATCACATGCAGTGGATTTAAAACCCGATAAAACCTCCTCGTTATTAGTATGTGGTGTTTAATTTCTTTCTTGTATGCTTATTTCCAACGTTCACAAAAGCATCATTGTTATGAACTTTCTTGACACCTGCTTTTCTAGGAATGTTTTTGAAGCCGTTAAAAAAAAAAAAAACTCGGCTCTTCTCGTGGTTTTAAATCCCGATAAAACACTGCTGTTGGTGTTTTAAACATAATTACTTATACCTACCAGAACAGAAACTGGAAAAAATGATGCCCCTTTTTGTCAGAACTGTGCTGAAACTTTAATTAACGCCTATGTCGCAAATGGAGGTTGGGTGCCCAGGAGCCAGGGGCTGGTACCGCCAACCCAAACCCAGGTAGGTAGAACACCCCATAAGCCTGCCCTACCCACAACCCAGCCACGAGCCCCGCCCGCAACCCAACCCCAACCCTAGCACCCGTCACACTGAGACAAAAAGCTCAGTGGAAAAATAATAAGTACATAAGACAACGAACTAACCCTAACCCTAACCAACCCCCAACACCAATCCCCAACAATAACAAGGTAACACTACTGGGAGGGAAGGGAGGGAAAGAAAAGCCCAACAAAACGCGATAAACTAGCCACGCCACGAAAAATGCTGAGTAGAGTAAATTTCCGAGCACGTGCAAAGGAGCACGCCTAAACTGCAAGAGAATACCGCTGGCCACGCAACTGCCTGCAGACCTGAACCAGGCCCCAAACAATAGTGTAACAACAAATGCCCAAACGCTAATGTGCTACCCGTGCTCAAACTATACGCCAATAAACGCTAACGCCTTGCTACGCCACGCCACCACGGAGCAAACTTGCTCCAAGTCGTTAACTAAGTTAAATTACATTTAACCCTATTTAACGCCTATGTCGCAAATGGAGGTTGGGTGCCCAGGAGCCAGGGGCTGGTACCGCCAACCCAAACCCAGGTAGGTAGAACACCCCATAAGCCTGCCCTACCCACAACCCAGCCACGAGCCCCGCCCGCCATGCCGAAGGACCTCCGGGTTGGGACAGCCTGGAGCAATTGGGGGCTCGTGGCCAAGGAGACACAGACCCCAAGGGACCAGACCTGAGGCACCCAACCCCAAGTGAAGAGACGCACAAGCCCCACCTGCTATGCCAACTCACTGGAGACCTGGGTAAGAGAGCCAACTGGTGTGCGGATATAGAGTTGATAGGCATCACTAGACCATCGGCCTAAAGTCTTAATAAGGTGATCAGGGATTCCCCGTGCAGCAGCTGTGGTAGCTGCACCAATCCGGAAGCTGTGGCCTGAGTAAGAGCCTGAATAACCAGCAGAGTGTAAAATAGCCTGCACCGTGGATGATAGCTGCTGCCGAGTTAACGGACGGCCATCCGCATAGCAGAACAGGGGCCCTGGAGATGGACCACGCAGAGCCAAAAAATTACCAAGGGCCAGCACTGGGCAGACAAGGCTGTTGCCCCGACCCACATAAATGTCACAGCCTACGCGAAAGGGGTCTGTCTTCGAGCACTTGATATGAACTTTAAAACATGTTGGGTCCACCAAGGAATCCGCCTGCACATCGCCAACTGTCAAATGGATACTAGGGTCAAATGAAGAATTTGTGGTAAACTCACCAGCTCGTAGGAAACCGAAAAAACCGAGGCAACACGCCGCCCAGAGCATGACATGGTCCCGGGAGTTCAGGTCCAAGGATCGCTGGATGACCTTTAAGAGGTCAATAGTGATGGGAAGGCGCTTAGTGGTAGATGAACCTTGCACACGCTTAATGCCCCTTAACAGCCGCTGTAGCTGCAGACAGTTAATCAGGGGATCAGGTAAGCCATTGTCAATGTGAAGGGACCGCACTGCACTGAGGTACACTTTAATGGACGAGTGGTGTAGGCTGTCAGCCAAAAAAGAAGCAAAACGCATGAGCGATTGTTCATCAGCTGGCAAAAGAGCACCATCTGGACTCAGCTGGCCATCCTGACGGCAGAAATCAAAGTAGCAACGCTGGGCGGACAAGTATACCCGACGTGTAGACGGGGCCAGACCCTGGTAAAGGAAAAATTGGCATCTCTCCGTCACATGACGTGCAACGCCTCCAGAAGAGCAGGGGGGACTGTCATCGGAGACTGCTCGGCTTGTGGGGCCAAGTGCCTGAATCGCTGAAACTGGAAACGGGAAAGAGCATCCGCAACTGGGTTAGATTTACCACGAATTGAAGATGCAGTAAAGGAAAATGAATGGCGCACTGCCAACAATGCTAAGTAACGCAACAAAACCATTAAGTCAGGGTCTCTGGAGGTACCAGAAGACAGAACAGCCACCACAGACTCGTTGTCGCATAAAAACTCGACCCGCCGTGACGCCCACCCAGGTCCCCACAAGTACACCGCCACAACAATGGGGAACAGTTCCTTGTATGCAATTGAGAGAGACTGCTGTGAAGCTGACCACGCACCAAAGAACCACTGGTTGTTAAAGATAGCTCCATAGCCCAGAGAGCCTGCAGCATCTGATGACACTTGGAAATCTGGAAGGGGGGCCCACGAAGGCATAAGGAAGAAACTGAGACCCTCCCAGCTTTGGAACAGTTCCTGCCACCATGTCAAGTCCCGATGAAACTCCTGGTTCAGTCTAATGGGATGGTCATCGCGCCTGAAAGTACACAGTAAGTTAATCATGCGTCGGAGAAATGTCCTTCCCTGAGGAGCTATCTTACATGCATGGTGGAGGTGGCCAATAAGGGACTCCAGCTCCCGCCGCTTACAGAACCGCTTACCCGACCAAGTACCCAGCAGGGCAATGATCCTCTCTCTTTTCTCCGCTGGGAGACGGGCCTGCATTGTGGTGGAGTCGAGCTCAATACCAAGGATGGAGAGGCAAGTAGAGGGACCCTCCAGCTTCTCAGGGTGAAGGGGGAGGCCTAACCTAGAGCACAACTGGATACACGCCTGTAAGTTGTTGTAACAGACTGGGGAAGCCGGAGGACCTAAGGTCAGAAAATCATCCAAGTAATGGCGAAGGAAGTCAACTCCATAGTGTTGAGTCAGCATCCACTGAACCAGGTCTGCAATAGCAGTGAAGATGTAGGGTGCTGAACGCAGACCAAATGGGAGAGCCATGTCAACGTAGTATTTGCCACGCCAAACCATTCCTAAGAGCGGACGATCCTGGGGATGAATACCCACATTGCGATAGGCGCTCGCCACATCGAACTTGGCCATAAGAGTTCCTCGGCCCCTAGCCATAATGCCTTCTATAAAGGAGTCAACCGTGACATACTGAACTGAAAAGGGGGGTTTTGGAATGCCGTCATTAACGCTGTGGCCCTCTGGTGAAGAGAGATCCAAGATGAGACGCCATTTACCCGGCTGGTTGCTTTTCGGGATGACTCCAAAACGACTGATGTGCAAGTCAGGAAAAGGAGGCGATGTAAATGGGCCGGCAACTCTTCCATATGAAACCTCTGTCTCAAGGTAAGCATCTATGACAGATGGGTGGACAAGGGCAGATCGCATGTTAGAAGAGGCTGACCGCAGGGTGACTGATGAGGTCTCAAAGCCAATGTGGAAGCCCTCACGGAGACCGGTAAGAACATAGTCTGCTGCCGTCTGATCTGGATAGTCACACAACTCTGCCTGAAACTGGGATAACTGCAACAGGGACACCAAATGTACTGGAACTAATGGAGAAAACGAATGAACAGGAACCAAACTTCCGGATAAACCAGTTGAATCTGAAGAAGGCACAGCCACTGAGCCACAAAAGCCACGGTGCTGGTCTGGAGCAACAGGAATAAGATTATTTACACTATGTACACCAGAAGCAGGAGGACTTGTAATCCTCTCAGTACCGCCCCCCCTTGGCAGGGGAAGGGGAACGTGAGCGACCGACCCCTGGGGGGTGAAAGGGGCAGCTAACCCTGGGGTGGTCGCTGTTACATGAACTGCAAATGTGGCGATAACGGCATTCCCCGAAAGGCCAGCGGCATTGCCCGTTGTTCCACGAGATGCAGTAAGGGGGTTGGGAGTTGTAGCCCCGGCTTGCTGACACGGTAACGGGTGGGGAAGTAGAAGACTGGGGGTTGGCAATGGGTGCTGGCGACCGCAAGTGAAAATTATACAAATCCAAATTCATCTTCGACCAGTCAGAAGCCCCAGTTGCTGCAGCATCCTTGCGAAAAGCAAGATCATACTCCATCCAAGCTCTACTCGTTGATTGCCGAGCCGTTTGTATGATGAGCAATTTATATTTAGTGAGGTCTGGCCAACGATGGGGATGGGTCGCACACATCACCATCTGAAAAATAGTGAAGGCCTCGGTCCAGGTCAATATGTCCTGTATTTCAACCGCCCGGCGCTTTTTAGAGACCACCAACTTGCCGTCCAAAAAGGTTTGCGGCTCGTGCTCTGCCGTCCGCAGATTTGCTGACAACAAGTCCGCTAAATCTACGAACTGACCGCTCGTAATCTTCGCCACAAGTTTAGCGGGAATTGGGGCGTGTCCTGGTCCAACCACAAATGCTTTGTCCACAGACGGTGGGAAAAGCAAACTGCCGAGACTGGAAGACGAGCTGGCAACATGAGTGGCCGTCAACGGTGAAGCAAAAGACAGCACAGGCCGAGCCGAGTTAGAGCCGGTGGTGGCTGACACGGACGGGAAGGTAGATACAAATGCCGGCAACGTCCACGTACCTGAAGCGGCAGCCATCGAGCCTGCAACGACCGTAGCAGGAGTTGAACAAACGGTGGACGTGACACCTGAAGGAACGCTCGATACAGGAGCTGCGTTATCCCGGATCGCCGCGATGATGGTTGGAAGGGAGTTACTGAACGCTTGGGCGATAGCGGACGCGATGTCATTGGAGAACGACGAGGACGTTCCCGCCGAAGCCGCCGAAACTACCACGCTAGCAGCAGAAGAAGAAGGTGAAGAAGTGCATGTAGACGGGATTACACCCGCCGACAAACTGTTGTAAGTTGAGCGCGGATGAGCCATGCGAGCCGAGCAATGAATGAACAACAACACGCCAACACGATGCGAGCGACAAAACGCGTCCGAACACTCACCAAAAAACGAGCACTGACAGTCAAACCACCCTTATAGAGAATAAATCGAAGGCTGACCGCTAAGGCAACGCTTTTAGAGAAAAAACCTCGATGAAAAACGAAAGAAAAGCCTAACAAAACGCGATAAACTAGCCACGCCACGAAAAACGCTGAGTAGAGTAAATTTCCGAGCACGTGCAAAGGAGCACGCCTAAACTGCAAGAGAATACCGCTGGCCACGCAACTGCCTGCAGACCTGAACCAGGCCCCAAACAATAGTGTAACAACAAATGCCCAAACGCTAATGTGCTACCCGTGCTCAAACTATACGCCAATAAACGCTAACGCCTTGCTACGCCACGCCACCACGGAGCAAACTTGCTCCAAGTCGTTAACTAAGTTAAATTACATTTAACCCTATTATAATTTCCTTTTTTGTTTGGGTTTGCTGCCAATGGAATGAACTACCTCTCAATAGGGAGTAAAACACCTTGTTTGTCTTTTTTCTTAAGAACTTGATTTCTCTCTTTTATGATAAATTTAAGGCAAATTTTTTATTGTAATATATATTAACTAGTTATTAGAGGTTACCTATGATATATTAGGCAGTTTATTCCAAGGAATCTTCTATTCTGTTTTTAGCTGACCTCAAATTCATTAGATTGTCTCGTGCAATGTGATGTAATTTGGAATTTTGATTAAATAATAATAAAAAGTCATGCAAAATGGAAACTGGGTCAGGTGGGGTTGGAAGCGGGCAGAGATTGAGAACAGCAAAGAAAACTTGTGTTAATAGATAAGGTTAATACACAACATAATTCCTGTTTTTTTAATCCATAATAATTTAAATCCCCCAGGCCATTGATTCCAGTACAGGTCCTGGTGTGGCTCTTCGGGATGCCTTATGGGAGACAGGAAACACCATCAATCAGTCACATGTTCTGTGGTATGACCCTGCTCCTCAGTGGGCTCCGGGTGTGGCATATCACTGGAGGCTCCTTCATGATCCAGACTCTGGAAGAATCCGTGTGCGGTGGTACCAAGTAAGTACATTAAATTGACTTAAAGGTAAATTGGATTAAAACAAATTTCAGTGGCACATCCGCAGACTGGCTCTTTGTCCACTGTTTTCCTGACTGAATTGGAATTTGGAAACACTGGTTTTTGTGGAGAGAGGAAAACTGGAGATTCTCCAAGAAAAGTCCTCCGAGCAGGGAAGAGAACCAACCACAAACTCAACCCACATATAACATTAACTCTGAGATTTGAACCCAGGCCATGCTGGTGGGAAGCGAGTGCTCTCACCATTCTGCCATCCTTGCTCCCTGGCAAACTCAGTCCTATAGAGCATGAGCGATCAGTCCCTTGAGATTCAAATGACAATAGAGTGGTGGCTGTTTAGTTACCATGACAACAGAAGTTAATAAGAAACCTTTTGTTGATGGTACACAACCATGGGTGATGACATCACATGCATACTGTGCTTTTGATTTATAGGACTGTAGTTTTAGCTTCATGCTTTGTACCAGGTCAATTGGTGCCAGGCTGAGACGGTGTATATGAAATTAATTGTGAATTGACTGTGCACAGTGTCCAAGATGTGTCATCTTGAGTGGTTTTAAACATAGTTTAGAGTATACTAGTTAATTTACATGTAAAGAATTTTTACTAAGAAGCTAATGTGTTGGCATGTTTGGTGTAGATTGAGATGATAGTTAAGTGCAGGCAGAAGATCAGAAAAATTATGACACAAATATTGGAAGTCATCCATGTGGTGTCTTGATTGTTTACAAAAGACAAGACTATAGCAGTAGTGTAAATTTTCAAAAGACTTTTAATTACTAATCAATTACTTTTAAATTCTTTATTATTTTACAACAGGGCAATAGACTCATATCAGACTCTGGGAACATAATTGACTTGAGTTACAGAGGTGGGCATCTTGGCATGTATGTCTTTTCTCAAAAAGAGGTTTACTACTCAGCATTAGTGGCAGGCTCTCCTCAGGTAGGAATCAATGTTGTCATATCTAAGTCATCTGGAAGTGTGCATTGTTCATGAAAAGATGGTAAACATTACTTGCAGGCTCTCCTCATGTAGGAATCAATATTGTCATATCTAGATCATCTGTAAGCATGCACACTTAGAGGCATTGTTCATGGAAGGATTGTGAACATTAATTTTATTATTTTGAGGCAAAGGTACTGGTTATAATAATTACTTAAAACAAAATTTGTGACAATTGAATTTTCATTGAATGATTGATACAAAATATCAGTGGCCTTTCAAGTTCCATGGATTAAATAATTGATCAGTGTTTTTCATCCTGTTTCCTGACCTTGCTTAAGCAAAGCGTTTCTTTCTGGCAAGTTTCTAGCATGTACAAAGTTGTTTGCATCTCTGGTACATGTATTTTGCGTAGTTGGCTTATTTAGAGTCCCCGCAGGGTACATTCTGCTTAAAAAAGTAAAATATCCTGCAAACATCCTTAACCTTGATGTTGTTGTATCATATGGATCCTGTTCAACTTACCTGATGTTGTGTCAAATTTGAAGTGCTATCACATTCCATGTATCCCATAATTGACCCCAAAAATAAGTTAAAATAAGTTTCTTGATTTAGATCAAAGACTATACTCTGAGACTGAATGGTGCAGATGCGTATGCAGATTTAGGATCCTTCAAGGACATCATGGGAGAGTTCAGCAGTTTCACTGTGGCAGCTTGGGTATGGATAGCTGGTGCAAAGTGAGTGTTAATGTTAAATTAACTGAATGGGTCCAAAAGATGTTGGATCTAGGAAAGGGTGGAGTGTTACACATGGTGTATGACGTGTTTTACAGCCATTCATCCTGATGATGGCCAGCGTATCCGCCCAAAATATAGGTGACTTGTCACACAATACAATCCATTGTGATTTTATTTATGAAGAAGTCCATTTTTAAGAATGCCAGCTGTGATAGACCGTTATATATCAAATGGCTGTTTCTTGTAGTGGAAGAATTGCATGCAACTTGCTGCCAATCGACTTTGGGGATAAAGCTTCTGATGTTGGATTTCTTAAGCAGTCATCAGATGATGAGGAGGAGTGGAGAGTTATCCAAGGGAGGACACTATCTGGAAGTACAGGGCCATCATCTGACCACACTACTGGTTCTGGATATTATGCTTATTTAGAAGCATCGGGAATTGATAAAGGAAACAGGGTGCGTGGCATAAATATTTTCTTTCTCATTGGGGTGTGGGATGGGTAGACAGACCTTGTAAGGACTGCAATGTCCTCTTGTTGCCTACCTGCCATGTCAGGGAAAATAACCAGATAAATACATTGTAATAGACAACTCCCCTGTTTCAAATTCTTTAGGAAAATAAAAAAAAGGATTGGAGATTGTGGGTTTACTAGATGCAGAACTATAACCCTATCTCCTGTGTTGTGGGTGAGGGATTTCAGGAGGGGAGATATTATAAATAGAGAATAATACATGGGCGTGCAGAGATATGGAATTTATCTTCGAGTGTTCACATCGATATCGAATGTGAACACGAGAAGATAAAGTCCATATCTCCAAGCGTCCATGTATTATTCTGTTTATAAAATAAACAAGAATCAGCCATTCCATAAACCAAAACCATGCCATATAGTTGAGAACCCGATAAATGTACTTCATTGTTTAAAATATTAATACTCCAGTGAAAACTTGGAGCTCTACAATGTACAGTAAAAATAAACGAAAACGTAAACGAAAGTGCAAGTTGCTGATTTCTGATTGGCTGATTTTTTTACATGTAAAAATATCGTATTTTCACATGTGAAAATATATGGATTTTCTCAGTGGCAGAAATAATAAAACACTGGTGTTTATATAATAAGGCTTCGTAATCTTAAATTTGAAGGCAATATTTTTTGCGAGTTGTAGCAGAAGACTCATGTCTGTATTTAGGACCCACATGTTCAAAGCTTAACCCAGCGTTAGTGTGACCTTAATTTCAGTTTCAATTTATTGCTAACTTTTAGTCAATCAATAGTATGTTTCCAAAAATAAAACAATATTTTAATATTTTCAAGTATTAACTTAGACAGCTTTCTTGTGACAACGTTTTCAGCGATCAAGTGAGATGAAAACTTTGATTTAACTTTAATCGTGGATTGGTGTTAATCCCTTTTCAAACATCCGGGCCCAGCATTGCAATAACTAAACTGAGGCAATTTCCTGGATATTTGTGATTTTGTTACAAACACTGCTTGGGCAGTTGAAAAATATGTAACATATACTGCTACATCTTTCAGCATTAAAGTTGAGTCATATTGTCCATAATCCAATGGGTTTTGTTGCAGGCCTCGTTTGAGACTCCCTGGTTTGCTGCTGGTGATGCCTGTAATATGAGTTTCTTTTATCACATGTCTGATCGTACGGGTGGTGACGACAAAATGGGCAGCTTGCTCGTGGAAGTAAAGACTGTCGATAAAACGTGGTTTGCAGTGTTCTGGAAGGCTGGCAATCAAGGCAATAAATGGCATCAAGGAAATGTGGATCTCTCGGTAAGGAGCCGTTTTCTCTCTTGGACAATTAAAGGTGTGTGTTTGGGGGGAGGCGATGGGGAGCAGGAACTCTAAGGGGGGTGCAAAAAGAAAGGACAGGTAATGGGATACCAAGGTGAGTTGTCTTAGGCGCTGTTCAGACTCCTTGGTGCTCAAAAGGCGATCGTTAGTCCTTATTTGTCCATCAGAGATTTAGCGCCCGATATTTTGTTTACTGTATGACAGGCACACATGGGGGAAAAGCACAGGAAATGACAAAATGCTGTTCAGACCAGTGCCATTGCCTTGTTGTACCACCCATTGAGGTAGTGCCTGTGCCTGTGAGCATGGTGCTAGATTTTTGCTGAGACACCAAAAATATTCAGACGTAGTTCCTGTGCCTGAGTACTAGAGTGGGCACCAAGTCTAAACAGGATGAACATGATTTTCAATTTAAAAGCCATCTGATTTAGTGTTTTAGTGGTCATGCATCTTACATTATTTTACTGCACCTTTCATTAACATACCGACCCTGAACTTCAATCCCAACTAACGATTTGCATGTTTTACTCCCATCATTCATAGCTACAGCGACAATGGGCTGGCTGCAAAAATAAAGAAACAACTAAAGTGGATCGAAATCGGCCAATCACAAGCCAAATGTTTTTGTTTTCTTTGGTCCGCTGCAGTGAGTGGCGGCAGTGAAAAACGTAATGGTTGGTTGAATCTTGAACTTCAGAGTCCGCATGTTATTGAAAGGCGCACTAATTGATGGGCAAAGCAATGGAAATGTTTAGATGGTTTTTATGTCCAAAATCATGTCCATCCTGTTTCCACAAGATTACTTGGCTTGACTTGACTTGTCTGTCTGAGATGACCCACAAAGCTAGTTCTGGTTAATTTAAGCTTTTATTCATTGTTATATTTATATCAAGCAGACCATGAAGCCCTGACAAAACTTACAGAAACTTTGATTTTTTCAAGCTGTAAGAGAATTAAAGATTCAAGTTTGTTATGCTGAGCAAATGGATAGTGGCAGCTTAAGGGACTTTTGCACCCTGAACATGAATGTTACATGATAGGTTAAATCACTGAGATCTGCTGTCGTCAGGTCCATATAGCTGTTGTATTCCTTCTCAATTTCCTCTGGAACATCGCAGTCCCTGAGTTTGATACCAAGCAGAGTTTTCCCTTGAATGGCACTGATGATATCAGAACTGAATGGCTCGTTAAACAGCTCCGGGGAAAGAACCAGGATCATTCTTGAACCATTTCTTGATGACTGTTTGTTGGTAGTGACATTGAATCTGTTTGCTTCCAGCATCCCTGATATCCACTGCTTTACCCACAGTCTATCTTTTTTGCTGTGGTAAATATGAACTTGACAATCCTCAGGCACTAAATTAAGAAGTAAGAAAAACAATAACAAAAATTAACGGGGAGTCAGGTAATATTGAGAATGATGATTATTCTAGAAAGTGACGCAGGCATACTCGGAAAAAAGAAATGCGAGTGCTCCTATCAGGAGTCGAACCTAAGACCTTCCGATTACTAGTTCAGATGCTCTACCACTGAGCTACAGGAGACTCGTGGGAGCTAAGGCCATTAAACTAGGTTCATGGGACAAACATCCTGCATACTGCTAGGATTTGAATGTCGAACGTGTGGTATATGAAAGAAATGTAATGGTATATTTCCAGCCTGGTGAATGAATGAGAATGATGATTATTCTAGAAAGTGACGCAGGCATACTCAGAAAAAAGAAATCCGAGTGCTCCTATCAGGAGTCGAACCTAAGACCTTCTGATTACTAGTATTAACAACTTAAGTATCGAGATAGCAATTTTGATATGAGCGAACTTACATGCCTCTGGGTCAGTTGGCTGCTTGGGTTTCTTCATTCTCAATGGATATCTGGCACTGCTGCTAGGTGTCCATCGACGCAAGTCAGGCTGCCACTCATCTGTGCTGTTGAGGGTAAACACATTGTTGTCCAGGAGCCATTTGAGATGCGCTGTTCTATATTTCACAGCTCTGTTGTCACCTTGCATTGAGAACTCATCAAAATCTGAAACAAACAATTAACCAAAAAAACCCCAATTAATTCACAGTCATGAATCTACCACAATTTTGACCATTATAACCAATTATATGATGTAAATTTGATTAGCCAAAAACAAAAAGTAAATAATAATAATAATAATAATAATAATAATAATAATAATTTTGTTTAAAGGCCCATGTTCACCCAAGAGACATTGCGCGCCGAGCTGAATTTCGCACAGTCGAAAATTCAGAAAATTACCAGCGAGCGCTTAATAGCGAAAGTAATCCACATTCATCGCGCTCATTTCCAGGAATATCACTATTTTTCGTGTCACTAAGCTTTGTATAATATCCTCTCGCTTTATTTATGTGGATATTTTCAAGAACAGTCTTCGTGTGGAAAGGAAAATTGGAAAATCATCGGTCGCTTCTAAGTAACATCTCGCCGTTGACAATGTGGTTGTACAATTGTTATTGCGAAGGAATGTATTTGTCTCGCTTTTATTCTGAAACAAAGAAGCGGGAGGATTTGTTGTCTCCATGCTTGATCTGTTGTAGCGATGTTCCTGATTTCTACGGATGTCTGACCTTAACACGTAAGTTTTTTAGCGGCTCCATTCAATTTTATTCTCCCGATTCATGTAAACAGCGTTGCGAAGAGACGTAATGCGTGGTTCAATTCTACCTGTTACCATCCCCACCCCCCCCGGGCACACCCCCGGAAAAACTCGACCCGTCTGGCCCGGGGGTCGGGAATTTCCTCAAGCGGTCTTGCCCGGGGGTAGGGGGCGGGGCAAATCGAAATAACTACTCACGCAAGGACTTATGGGGTGACAATGGCGGCTAACTACGCGGAAAAGGCCGCGTTTTTCGCTGGCAAGTCCATTGAGTACGTTAGCGAATAGCTGGACCAGAGTAATCTGTCGAAGCTGAAAGCTCTGTTTGAATTTAAGTGTTATTGGTAATTTGTTGCAGTTTAGAAAATGAAAATACATTTTATTTTATCGATCTGATGGAGGCGATGTGATTTATATTTTCATTCATTACTTTAAAAACTTACCCCAGAGCTTGATTTGACGTAAGTATCCGAATTTAGTAGCTTTATTTCGGATATTCAAGGCTGTTTCATTTTTATACTTTTATCTTAAAGGCTAGGTATACGCTTTGGGTAAATGTTTCGGTTCCCAGATTTGTTCTCAAATTTTACAGTTGGTTTTCTGCCTGCAATGCGTGCGCGTCGCTTCCAATTCAACTCGAATCTGCGGCAATCAGCTTTGACTTCTTTAAATGTGTATACGCGTTCGTTCTAAAAGTTTAGGATTTTTCAGGTTCCTGGTTTTGTTTAAATAAAGAAATAAATCATCAAAACATAGCAGTTTATTTTTAGTCCATGTCATGAGTCCCGGGGGTAGGGAATTGTCTCTTTCTGTGTGCCCGGGGGTGGGGAATAGGACGTCAAGTACACAAATGCCCGGGGGTGTGCCCGGGGGGGAGATGGTAACAGGTAGAATTGAACCACGCATAATAAACTGTATGGTTTTCTAGGTGGCGTTCCTTCGTTTTTTCTTATCGGCACAGGCAAATAAATTAAAATACTCATTTGCTTAGTAAGCTGCAGATTCATTCGTAGCATCGTTGCTTTATCATCAAAGGTAGAAATAATCTCATGATAGTCAGATAGACCGGATCGGCGCAGCCCGCTATAATTTTGAAAGCGATATTAACTGAGCTAACGAGTCCAGCACTGTTAATTTCATTTCATGTCAGCTTTTATAATAATCGAAAGGACACTTTAAGATTTCTGTCTAACTTATACAACAATAGAATGAAAATCTTCGGACAAAATTATTTAATATTGAGGGCTGCCGGCTTTAACTGTTCAACTGTTTCGCCGCGTCGCTCAAAGGAATGAATACAGAAAAACAAACCAAACCTCGAATTTCGTTCGCCGAGAATTTTACACAAAGGAGTACAAAGAACTCGAGCGCTTTGGAGAGTACATATTTCTTATAGGTATAAAAATTAAAATAAATCGGAGCGACTGAAACGAAATCAACCAGTCCGATTTGCGTAGTCTGATTTATTTTGAATGCGCCAGGACTTTCATCCCAGCGGGAATATTCTAGTAAACCAATCAGATCGCAAGACTAAACAATAGAAGCGCTTTTAAACAATAACAAACGGCCGCAAAGCCGAATGGGTGAAACTGGGCCTTTAAAATAATAGACCTCTTTATTAAAATATTCCGAGGAAAATTGATATTTACAAGTTAAAAGTAGAAAAAAGAGTGGTAAAAAACCTATTTATAATTCAATCGTGATTAAAAAAAGAGAGTATTTCGAAGCACAACAGTGCTATTTTCAAGCACAATTTGTTTTAAAAAGTAATAATAATAAATTTAAAAAAAGAATACAAGTCATTCATATGACCAATCATACACTAAAATAATAATAATAATAATAATAATAATAATAATAATAATAATAATAATAATAATTAATACTGTAGTAATATACATACCTATACACTCCTTTGGGTACCCCCTTGAGGCAGGGCTCCTGTCAGCTGGCTTC